>NC_080578.1:90759924-91092146 GCF_029962835.1 Magnolia sinica
AACTTGGTTCATGTACACCCTTACTTAACGGGTGGGGCCTAACATAATATATGTGTTTTATCCGAGCCGCCCATCCATTTTGCAAGATCATTCTAGGACACGAGTCCAAAAGGAAGGCAGATAGAAGGTTCCTGTGGACCACACATAGGTAGCAGGGGATAACAATAACCCCGCCATTGAAACCTTCCTAGGGCCCACCGTGATGTTTATTGGCCATCCAACTTATTCGTAAGGTCAGATAGATCTTGATGAAGGGAAAATATAAATATCAGCTTGATCCTAAAATTAAGTGGCCTTCGAGAGGTTTTCAGCCGTAGACATTCAATCCTCATTGTCTCTGTGATCTGGTTAAAGGGTCGTGATCTGGCACACGCAGCGCGAGTAAGATTTGAGAGAGTGGAGTACATCACCTTCTGACTTCGGTTTGACCTGCCTGCTGATTGCTGATTCTCCTGCAGCAAGCGCGCCAATCCATGGGCTTGGTTGCCGCTTATTGCTACTCCTCCGTTGAAATACACGCACCAGAGGTTGCTGTTGGTCGTCCACGGCGCTGGCCACGTGGATACTCCTTTCGATTCACACGCATTAAATACCACGTGGCAAAAATACGTTGACCAATTACAATATGTACGGGTTTTCGGACTCTGATAAGTGGAGCCCTTTTTTCGCTAATCCGGACCTTTGATCTGTTGATTGCTCGGTGGATGGACCGTGTACCAAAAAATCTTCCGCGACCCAAGTCAGTACCGGGAAGGTGAGTGGCCCACGTGATGTATGAGTGAAATCCAACCCGTACATCAGATGCATCAGCGCATGTTACCTATATATGCCGGAAATGAGGCTGATCCGTGAATTATGTAAGGGAGCAGGTTGGGAGGGAATGACCACCGTTGATTTTCATGAAGGGCTAACCATGTTGTGTATATTGAATCCATGACGTTCAAAATCTTCATCTAGCCTAGATGAAGGGTATCACCAAACATCAGGCTGTTTTTAAAATTTAAAAAAAAAAAAAATTCAGGTGGGCCCGTGTAAATTAAGTAAGGGCGTCCCCTGTCACATTGTTCCCTTTGTGTGTGTGGTCGACAAGTGGATTATATCGGTATATTTTTTGGTTCCATAGAGTATTATGAAGTGAATCGTCTGATGGACGGTATGGATGGTCCACCAGATGGACTCGGCTTTGCCAACCAGCAACCCTTCAAAACCAGGGAGGCAGGTTGGAAATAGGCTAATCGAGGCTAGGCCCGTCCCAGCATGGCCCGGACTATGCAGGTTAATGGGCCGAGCTGACGTGGGGCCCAAACTTGGTTGGACCCAGGCCTGACTCCTGTGCAAATTGTCCGAGTCAACCAGGACTCAGTCAACGAGTCACCCCAACTCAGGTGAGTCACAACTCAACATGACCCAGCCCTGGCCGGGCTAGGTCTGAGAAGGTTTTAACTGGCTTGGTCCTGGGCCAGGAAAATCTTAGACCATTTCAAGCTCAGGCCCAGGTTTTTGACATCCACACCCACTCATCTGGAGGACCACAACATACGGTTTCAAAACACCTAGCCAAATATCCACAGCGACAGGTGAGGCCCACCCGATAGAGGAATCATATGATACTCAGGCTGTATACGACGCTTGATACTCAGGCACTCAGAAATTATACACGTGGCATATACTACCTCAAATAAAACCGACTAGATTGTGCATCTTACTGTCGTAAAGTCACAAACCCAAGATTAGGTTGGTTGAGTAATCCTTACCTCTGATTTGTGGACACTTGTTTGTAGAAGTCGGACCGTTAGATTTTTTTTTTCAATTTTTAACCGTCTAATAAATGTCCAACAATCTGATAACCAGGTGATCCAACAAGCTTCATTTTTGGTCCATGAAAAATCAACAGTGATTACCGTAATTTTGATCGGTGAGTGCGTATCATCCATCACATTCTGCCGGAGTATCAAAGTATTTGTCTACTCGAATATATCAACAAACAGGATTTATGCATATTGTCGTCTTCATTGTGGGGCCACCTTATAAACTGCTCAGATGCCCGACACATCCTTTCAAGTTAGTAATAAAATTTCTAACTGTGAAAAGGAAGTCAAAAACAGACAATGGGATGTGCAGAATAGTGGCCAAATATGGACAGGAAATGACAGGTAAGAAATGGTGCCCATTCGGTAAGCTAAGTCTTTGAATTGGACGGTTGGGATTGCCTGATTTATATGCAATTTTTTTTCTTAGGCTGTGGGCCCATGTCAACTTTGCATCCCATCCACCGTGTCCTCCCATCATTCTCACAGTGAGCAACCAAAAATCAGGCCAATCCAAAACTTAGGTGAGCCACAGCACAGGCAACAATATAGAATCATAAGTAAGACCTCTAAATTCATATAGTGTTGCAATTAGATGATATATAAACTGTTATGGGGAAATTCAACTCGACAAGTCAAGCCAGCTACGGACCTCGGAGCTCGGAGGGGAGACCTCGGGGATGTATGAAGGATAAGCAGGGCCAATCCTCTCTCTGCACATCCCAGGTCCGAGCTGCCATCGTTTAATAACTCAACAAAACGGTCAATCTATGTACCAGTCTTGGTCCGAGGTTTGGAGCCGAGACCATCTTGTCCGAGGCTCAGAGTCGAAGCAAAGGGCATTCGACTAGTCCCGACTACTAGTATTCAGCCTCGGGTCGGGTGAGGCCGAGGCTGAGGCCAGATGTGGATATTCCGAGTGCCGAACCAGGAAACTACCCAAACACGGACGTGACCGAATATCTTGCCAGTAGATACACACCCTTAAGACACGATACGCTATACGATCGATGGATTACAGATAATATTTTCACGATCTCAATATCCCACTGATTGAGCAAATCATGCCAAGATTAACGGACGTGGATCTTCCAACCCACAGGTATAAATACCAGGGGACCCCATTGCTACAGGTACGCAACATCTTGCACCCTCTCTCTCTACATCACTCGACTTAGACCCAAATTCCCTAGCCTGACTTAGGCATCGGAGGGTCCCCCGGCTGAGCCAGGGTCTCCTTTGTGCAGGACCAAGGTTCATTTCAGGTTTGCAGCAATGAGTGGAGGTTGTCCAAATTTTGACCTCAACATTTTTTAGCGCCGTCTGTGAGAAACTTGATACAAAAAGTCAGATCGTTTTATGAGTATAATGGCAAAAGGGAAGAAGAAGGTAGTGGCAGTGGAGCCCAAACCAAGCGGGCCTAGTGGGCCACATCAATCATCTTCGATATTACACACCGAATCGGCTCCGATCGGGCCGTCCGAACGGACTCGAAGTCGAGGAGGGAAGTACAAAGTGTTGCAGAATGAAGTTTAGATGCTAAGGGAGGATATAAGTCAGATGAAAGCGCTGCAGGACCGACAACCACCTCTCAATTTGGTGGAAGCCACGCCGGCACCAGAGGAACGACCACAGCAAGCCAACTCTCGGGCTCGGGCGTCTCAGGAGTAGACCGCGAGGGCTCCCACTCAGAATTTGGTATCCCAGAATCGGTCCGCCCGTACCCCGGAACTTGCTCGGGATGTGGAACCGTCTTATGTATCCATTACTTCGGCCCTGGCTCCCACTGACCTCCGCCATAGGTTGGAGAGGAGAAGGCAGGGCAGAACGCTAGATGTGGCAGAGGCTCCTCAGGAGGCCGTGGCTAAGAACCAAAGCCCTTGGGAAGCTCAACTGAAAGAACTCCGTGACCAGATCGAGACAATGCAGAAAACCAACAACCATCTTCTATCCCGACTGCTGTCCAGGCAATTATGGAAGAGACCGAGCTCCCTTCACCTCCGCGATCATGGATGAGGTGATGCCACAGAGGTTTCAGATGCCTCCCGTCATCTAATTCTCTGGGTCTGTAGACCCGTCAAAACACGTAGAGTCTTACCATTCCTGGATGTACATCCAGTCGGCCACGGACGCTATGATGTGCAGGGCTTTCGCAATTTCTCTCTCCAGACCGGCTCGAAACTGGCATAGACAGCTTAAGCCCAAGTCGATCGGCTCCTTCGCGTAGCTCAGCAGGTTATTCATTACCCAATTCATGGCCGATAAGAAGAGTTGCAAGCCGACTACTCATCTGTTAACCCTCAAACAAGGAGGCAAAGAGCCGGTGAAAGACTTCATCGCCCGCATCAACGAAGAGGCGCTGATGGTTGAAGATTACAACAACAAGATGACACTCTCCACCATGTTCGGCGGCCTCAAAGAGGAAAAGTTCACCTTCTCCATCGAGAACAAGCCACCAACAACCTTGGTCGAGCTCATCAGTAGGGCTCGGAAGTACACCAATGCAGAGGAGTTCTCCAGCTCCTGAAGAAATGTCCAGGTAGCCGAATAGTCGTTCAAGGGGAAAAGGTTGAGGAACGAAGAACCTCGGTCGTCCAGCAAAAAACTGAACTACTGTTGAGGGTCGAATATTGCATACCAGACCCCGATTACTGCCTGATTTTACATACACGATAATGCTTAATATTATAATTTAATGGTGTTTTGTTGAAGGATGTAATAAGGAGCTTTGATTGAGAAAGAGTATTAAAAGCATGGATTTAACGCTCTGAAGTCATAAGAGTAAGGAACGGACTCCAGAGGACTGAGATCAACAGATTTACATGCCAGGGATCCGAGGAAATCAAGTCATTCACATTAAAAAGGTCCGAAAATGGTCCAGAATGCAAGATCACAGGGTTCTCGCCATCCGATTGACACGAAACTTCATACAGGTCCTGAGGACTTTAAATTAACCGTACACATCAAATTTGAGCCATCGTATCCCTGTAGAAGTGGCCCAATGGGCAGATCAGCCCCTTAAATCCTTAAGTGGGGCCCACCTGATCTCTGGATATGCTTTAGTTTTGGACTCATTGACTTAAATGAGGCTACAAAACAGATGGACGGCGCAGATCGTTCACATATATCACTATGGATCCCACATCTACATGGAATGTACGTGAAGTGCAAGTGCACTCACTGTGCACCGGATGAGAGTCCTTGGTCAAGTCGGTTGACTCGACCTTCTTCACAAAGGAAATAGCGTGCGGACGCCGTTTCACCGACTTTGAGTAGTGGGGCCCATTCTTCGCCCCATTGCATGATCAGAGCCGTCCATTCACTCCATAGAAGGGGTAAAACCCTTTCCTAGCTTTCCTTTTCAGCCCATACACGTGTACGCACGTGGATTGTCAAAAACGCAAGATTAACGGCTGAATAGAAAATCCGTGGGCCACACAAGAACTAGACCAAAACCACACCTTCCCGGATTATTTTTCGCCAGGAACTCAATGGACGTGGTGGATTTCATTGAAAATGAAACTGTGGGGCCCACTGATCATCACAGCGTCCCTGTGTACGCAGGGACGTGCGTTTGCACATCCGGCCCTCCGTGGCCATTCTGTGATCTTAATCGTCGCCGGATCATTGATCCAAACCATCCAAAGTTTCAAGCAGAGGGTTCTTTTCCTCACCAAGAAAGAGAATTTGAAGAAGAGTATCATGATCGGTTTTTCACCGTGCAAACGCAATCCGAACGGCAGTCTAAGAAAGCCAGTGGGCCACACCAAATCTAATTCAAAACCAGCCATTCTTGACTGGTTTTTCGAGAAGAACACATTGGACGGGGTGGATTTTGCAAAGGACAGCTACAATGGACCCCACCGCCAGCACAGCGGAAGAAAAGTGATTTCTTCCTCTGTTTTCGCATGACCAACCTTGCCTGGCCTTATAAAAGAAAGAAGTGGGAGAAGGAGAGGAGGATCGAAGCTTGGCTTGGGCTGGACGTGGAGCACAGAGACAGAAAGTGGAGTTATTTTATTTATTTATTTTTCTTTTTGTTTATGTTATTTTAAGATTTAGCCCATTCATGTGTGGCTAAACCTCTTAGCTAGGGCTAAGAGGTGAAGCCTATAGCGAGATGGGAGATTCTACTTTGTGCCTTTAAAATTCATAAACTGAATTTGATTTAGTTGATTATTAAAGGAATATTTTTCTTAGTCTTTAATGGTCTGTTGTGACTGAAATTACAATGGGTTTGCAATGGCTTTGAATATTTCTTTCCCCTTTTTTTTGTTTATGAAGTCAGGAAGCCCTGTTGTTCATCATTGTTCCATGGGCATGGTAGGATGACAGTACCCTTCCTGATCTTCATACATTGTTGGTTGGTTGGTAATTGGTTTAATTCTATTGTTTACTTTGTCTCCTGGGCATGGTTTGGTGATGGAATCCATTCTAATTCATATACCTTTCATCTCTTGAAAACTATATCAAAGGAAGTCTAGTTGATTTCCATGATTTACGAAGCAGGCATAAGATCTCCCTGATCTCTACAAGTGGATCCTCTGAATCCCTAGTTTCCTTCCTCTAAATTCCTTAAGTTTTCGATAATTATTCCACAATTATTCCCTAAATTCTATTTAATTTAGATTGCATCTTAGGCTAGTTCTATTTCTACCTAGTTTCAGGAAACGTACAGGTTTCAATTCCTGTGAATTCGACCTCGGTCTTACCGAGTTTATTACTACATCACAACCCTATACTTGGGGAGTGAACAAGTTTTTGGCGCCGTTGTCGGGGATTGACGGTTACGTTTTTCTGAAATTAATTAGTTTTAGAATTATGTTAGGATTAAGATTTTACTAACTTTAGGTTAAATGTTTTTAATTCCCCAAAGATGATATATTAAAAGGGCTGGGTATACAATCTTCACTATAGGTTTGCTCCCTATAGGTGAGGATTTGATTCCCCTTCTTGGCATTACCTTTAATGGAAAAATCAAAAGCTGGAGGAATGAAAAGATGATATGTGATGCAAGTTTTGGTTATCATGAATTCTCTTGTTAGTTACCAATGATATCCTGAAATAGAGAAGTGAATTTTAATGATGATAAGTCGAGATTAGACTATACACCCATGGAACTTAATGTTTAGAATTGTTCTGATTGATGGATTAATTCTTTGAACTCGACTATGAAGTTATCGTGCGCTCGAGTCCAGGAGATAGTAATGCCCAACATTCATGAATCACAGAATTCTAGGATCTGGATTGTTTTTCAAAAATCATTCGATTCTATAGAAATTGTCCTGTAATTCTCAACTTATTTTTCGCATAATTTGCTCGGGACTAGCAAAATGCTGGTTGGGGGTTGTGTTGAGGGTCGAATATTGCATACCAGACCCCGATTACTGCCTGATTTTACATACACGATAATGCCTAATATTATAATTTAATGGTGTTTTGTTGCAGGATGTAATAAAGAGCTTTGATTGAGAAAGAGTATTAAAAGCATGGATTTAACGCTCTGAAGTCACAAGAGTAAGGAACGGACTCCAGAGGACTGAGAGCAACGGATTTACATGCCAGGGATCCGAGGAAATCAAGTCATTCACATTAAAAAGGTCCGAAAATGGTCCAGAATGCAAGATCACAGGGTTCTCGACATCCGATTGACACGAAACTTCATACAGGTCCTGGGGACTTTAAATTAACCGTACACATCAAATTTGAGCCATCGTATCCCTGTAGAAGTGGCCCAATGGGCAGATCAACCCCTTAAATCCTTAAGTGGGGCCCACATGATCTCTGGATATGCTTTAGTTTTGGACTCATCGACTTAAATGAGGCTACAAAACAGATGGACGGCGCAGATCGTTCACATATATCACTATGGATCCCACATCTACATGGAATGTACGTGAGGTGCAAGTGCACTCACTGTGCACCGGATGAGATTCCTTGGTCAAGTCGGTTGACTCGACCTTCTTCACAAAGGAAATAGCGTGCGGACGCTGTTTCACTGACTTTGAGTAGTGGGGGCCATTCTTCGCCCCATTGCATGATCAGAGCCGTCCATTCACTCCATAGATGGGGTAAAACCCTTTCCTAGCTTTCCCTTTCAGCCCATACACGTGTACGCACGTGGATCGTCAAAAACACAAGATTAACGGCTGAATAGAAAATCCGTGGGCCACACAAGAACTAGACAAAAACCACACCTTCCCAGATTATTTTTCACCAGGAACTCAATGGACGTGGTGGATTTCATTGAAAATGAAACTGTGGGGCCCACCGATCATCACAGCGTCCCTGTGTACGCAGGGACGTGCGTTCGCACGTCCGGCCCTCCGTGGCCATTCTGTAATCTTAATCGTCGCCGGATCATTGATCCAAACCGTCCAAAGTTTCAAGCAGAGGGTTCTTTTCCTCACCAAGAAAGAGAATTTGAAGAAGAGTATCATGATCGGTTTTTCACCGTGCAAACGCAATCCGCACGGCAGTCTAAGAAAGCCAGTGGGCCACACCAAATCTAATTCAAAACCAGCCATTCTTGACTGGTTTTTTGAGAAGAACACATTGGACGGGGTGGATTTTGCAAAGGACAGCTACAATGGACCCCACCGCCAGCACAGCGGAAGAAAAGCGATTTCTTCCTCTGTTTTCGCATGACCAACCTTGCCTGGCCTTATAAAAGAAAGAAGTGGGAGAAGGAGAGGAGGATCGAAGCTTGGCTTGGGCTGGACGTGGAGCACAGAGACAGAAAGTGGAGTTATTTTATTTATTTATTTTTCTTTTTGTTTATGTTATTTTAAGATTTAGCTCATTCATGTGTGGCTAAACCTCTTAGCTAGGGCTAAGAGGTGAAGCCTATAGCGAGATGGGAGATTCTACTTTGTGCATTTAAAATTCATAAACTGAATTTGATTTAGTTGATTATTAAAGGAATATTTTTCTTAGTCTTTAATGGTCTGTTGTGACTGAAATTACAATGGGTTTGCAATGGCTTTGAATATTTCTTTCCCCTTTTTTTTATTTATGAAGTCAGGAAGCCCTGTTGTTCATCATTGTTCCATGGGCATAGTAGGATTACAGTACCCTTCCTGATCTTCATACATTGTTGGTTGGTTGGTAATTGGTTTAATTCTGTTGTTTACTTTGTCTCCTGGGCATGGTTTGGTGATGGAATCCATTCTAATTTATATACCTTTCATCTCTTGAAAACTATATCAAAGGAAGTCTAGTTGATTTCCATGATTTGCGAAGCAGGCATAAGATCTCCCTGATCTCTACAAGTGGATCCTCTGAATCCCTAGTTTTCTTCCTCTAAATTCCTTAAGTTTTCGATAATTATTCCACAATTATTCCCTAAATTCTATTTGATTTAGATTGCATCTTAGGCTAGTTCTATTTCTACCTAGTTTCAGGAAACGTACAGGTTTCAGTCCCTGTGGATTCGACCTCGGTCTTACTGAGTTTATTACTACATCACAACCCTATACTTGGGGAGTGAATAACTACCAAGCCCCTTGTGATCACCGAGCTAGCAGGAAGCCCGAGGGAAAATTCCGTTCTTACACTGCCCTCAACACTTTTACGGAACAGATCTTGTTGGACATCAGGGGTCAGAAACTCCTGAACTGGCCGGTTTACATGAAGGTTGGCGTAAAGAACCGAGACAAGCACAACACGAGCGACTGCATGGACCTCAAAGATGAGATTGAGGCCCTCATTCATAAGGGTCATTTACACCGATACACCAAAGAGGAGAGATTAGCTCTGAGATAAGAGCAATCGAGCAAGCCGGCAGAAGAACCGGCCGAGATCCGCACTATCTACGACAGCTCGTCCGGTGGAGGCAACTCGAACAGGGCTCGCAAAGCCCACTCTCGGATTTCAGACCCCGAGCACTACGTCCACCTGGCCAAGAGGCCGAGGAAATAACTCCGAGTCAGCCCTTGCAGTCTAACTTTCACAGAGAATGATGCGCGCGGAATCCAGCATCCGCACGATGATGCCCTCGTGGTGACTATGACCATAGCCAACCACAAGGTTTATCGCATTCTGGTCGACACAGGGAGCTCAACCGACGTCATCTATTCCGAAGCATTCGAGAAAATGGGGATCGAAAGGTTACACCTTTGACCCGTGAAAACTCCTCTGCACGGCTTTGTCGGAGATAGGGTGATCTCCGAGGGAGCCATCACTCTCCCCATGACAACAGGAGAAGGACAGCATTAAGTCACACTTCTTGTGGACTTTCTTGTTGTCAATGTGTCGTTGGTGTATAATGTCATTCTGGGCCGACTTTCCCTTAATGAAATGAGGGCGGTTGTGTTCACATACCATCTAATGATGAAATTCCCTGCCGAATATGGGGTTGGATGCCTCCGAGGGGACCAACGTGAAGCTCGGAGATGATATGCGATAGCTGTGAGAAAAGGGTCGGTAAAGCATGCTCTCACCATCAACGTCCTTGACCCTAGAACTCTCACGAAAGATCCCCCCATGGAGGACATGGAGACCATCCCGCTTAAGGAAGCCGACCCGAGTAAAACTGTTCAGCTCGGATCTTTGTTGAATTTCGAGCAGAGGTCTTAGAAGCTAACTTTCCTATAATAGTACAGGGACATCTTCGTGTGGTCACACGAGGATATGCCAGGTATCTCTCCCGACGTCATGGTTCATAGGTTGAATGTGGATCCGTATCATAAACTAGTGAAACAGAAGAGAAGAGCGTTCGATGCCGAGAGATACATGGTCATAGCCAATGAAGTCTCCAAGCTCCTCAGCATCGGCTTCATCGAGGAAGTACATTATCCATACTGGATCGCCAACGTGGTCCTAGTGAAGAAATCAAACAGGAAGTGGCGGGTCTGTGTAGATTACTTAGACCTGAACAAGGCCTGTCCTAAGGATAGCTTACCCTTACCTCGGATCGACCAGCTGGTGGATAGCACGGCTAGACATGAGCGACTCTCCTTCCTGGATGCCTATTTTGAGTACAATCAGATTCTGATGCATCCCCCAGATAGGTAGAAGACTACATTTGTCACCGACAAAGGACTCTACTTTTACTGGGTCATGTCTTTTGGCCTGAAGAACGCTGGGGCAACATACCAGAGATTTGTGAACCAGATGTTCGCCAAGTAGATCTGTCGGACAATGGAAGTTTACGTCGATGACATGCTTGTCAAGAGCGTCGGAACATCCGACCACCTTGCGGATCTCGGGGGGACATTCTCGATCCTCTAGGAGTACAGCATGAAGCTGAACCTAGCCAAGTGTGTCTTTGAAGTCAGTTCGGGCAAGTTCCTTGGGTTTCAAGTCAACCAGAGAGGCATCGAGGCGAATTCCGGGTACGGGTCTTCAAAAATGAGAACCGGATGGGTGACTGGCACACATTATACCCCATTGGATCCGGGTACGGGTCGGTCGGTTTATTTTCAGAGCTACAGACAAGTGTCTCTCCTTTTTTCAGCAACTGAAAGGTCACAAGAAAGCTGAGTGGACCCATGAATGCGAGCAGGCGTTCCAACAGCTAAAGCAATACCTGGGTTCACCTCCCCTGCTGTCGAAGCCGGAAGAGGGCTAGCCCCGATTTTTGTACTTAGCAGTCTCTGCGTCGGCCGTCAGTTCTACACTCATTAGGGAGGTAGGAGGCAAGCAGTATCCTGTCTACTACGTAAGCAATGTAATGTCTTCTCAGCACAGAGGCTACGCCTGTACTTCCAAGCACACACCATCATTGTCCTGACCGACTCCCCCCTCAGGCAAGTCCTTCAAAAGTCAGACGTCTCAGGTCGGCTGACAAAATGGGTGATAAAACTCAGGGAGTTCGACATCCAATATTGTCCGAGGACTATAATCAAGGGTCAGGCTATGACTGACTTTATAGCCGAGTTTACGATTCCAAGTGCAGACACCGAAGCAGAAATGGCTTTCGCGACCCTACCTATTCCCCCGCCTATCAAGGATACAGAGTCGGAGCAGTAGTAGGTCCTTTATGTCGACGGGTTGTCCAATGCCAAATACGTCGGGGCAGGAATTGTCCTAGTCACGCCCGATTCTACGACTATACAATACACCATCAGGCTCAGTTTCAGAGCTTCTAATAATGAAGCAGAGTACGAGGCCCTGTTGGCAGGACTCAAACTGGCAGCTAGTATGGGGGTTCAGTCCCTTGAAGTGCGATGTGATTCTAAACTTGTGGTGAACCATATTTTCACCGAGTATGAAGCTAAGGAAACTAGGATGGTGGCTTATCTAGTCGAGGCCAAAAAACTGATAGAAAGGTTCTAGAGCTGCATCATCAACCAAATTCTAAGGGCAGAGAATTCTTGAGCCGATGCCCTCGCGAGGTTAGCCTCGGCCACGGAAGGAAAGATTCCTCGGATCATCCCCGTGGAATTCATCGAAAGCCCGAGCATCGACAGAACGGATCAGGAAATGGTCAACCCGGTGGAAACTACCCCAAGTTGGATAAACCCAATCTACAACTACCTTATATCTGGTGAGGTCCCCCAGGATAGATTGGAGGCCCGATGCCTGAAGATCAGAGCTGCCCGATACATTGTCTTGGACGGGGTCTTATATAAGAAGGAGCACTCACAGACCTACCTCAGATGCCTCTGACCCGAGGAAGTAGACTATGTGATACGTGAGATCCACGAAGGCATCTGCAGAAATCACTCCGATGGCCAAGCCTTGGCTCTGAAGATACTCTGCCAAGGGTACTTCTGGTCGACCATTCGAGAGGACTCGAAAGATTACGTCTGAAGGTGTGACAAGTGTTAGAGGTTCACCACTATACCGAGGCAACCTGCAGAAGAAATGACCCCCATGAGTGGGCAGTGGTCGTTCGCTCAGTGAGAGATCGACATCATTGGACCTCTACCGACAGGAAAAGGACAAGTGAAGTTCGTTATTGTCGTAGTCGACTACTTCATTAAATGAGTCGAAGCCGAACCCAATCACCAAACATAAAGTAATCGACTTTTTCTAAAAGAACATCATCTACTGGTTTGGAATCTTGCGCACCATCGTATCTGACAACGGCAAGCAGTTTGATAATGATAAGTTCCGAGGCATGTGCAAGGGGTTCGGCATATCGAACGCTTATTCCTCACCTTAACATCCGCAGTCCAACGGATAAGTAGAAGTTGTGAACAAAGTCATCAAGCACCATCTTAAGATGAAGTTGGAGAAAGCGAAAGGCATCTGGCCTACAGGACTACGGCTCAGTCGTCTACTGGAGAAACTCCATTCTCCCTATCCTATGGCTCGGAGGCAATTGTCCCAGCTGAGATTGGCCTCCCAATAGCCCTGGTCAGAAATTACTAGGAGGATCAGAATACCGAGCAGATCGCAGTGAATCTCGATCTACTGGAAGAAACTATGGAGGTCGCCAGACTCCGAGTCGCCACTCGGCATCAACAAGTGGCACGATTCTATAACTCTAGAGTCAAGACGAGGCAATTCCGACCAGGGGACCTTGTCCTCTGTTGCATCTTCCAGAATACGATCGAGCCGGGGGCTGGAACACTTGGGCCCAACTGGGAAGGGCCTTACCGTGTGGTCAGATCGACCCAGCAAGGCTCTACCACTTGGAAGATCTAGAAGGACGTCAGCTCTCCCACCCCTGGAATGTCGAGCACTTAAAGATCTACTATCCGTGAGAATCTATTGGCCACTGAAGGCCCTCAATAAATGTACCGCTCGGAGCTACAAGCCTGTTAAGGCCTTTAATAAAAGTTCCTTCTTTTCTACATCGTCTACTTACTCAGTTCATCTCAGGTTATCTACAAAAGGAAAAAGTTACCTCTCATAAGTAGAGGTTAACTTAACGGACTGATCCCTTAAAGAAGGGGTCAGAATGTTAAACCCATGAAAATCTACTAAGGGATCCCCTCATACGCAGGGGAGAAGCTCGCAGACGACCCGATTCCCTGAAAAAGGGGTCGGCCCGTCACACAATGATAAATCTACGAAAATGACTAAGGGGCACGCACAATTCGTGGGGGGTTGACCTCTCAAGGGGTCGGTTCTTAAATACTAACAGATCATTACAGAATCTACAAAATAGCCAAGGAGCGCCTCCAGTGCATGAGAGAAGGGGCCTTAGAAGAGCCGACCTTTTAAGGAGTCATCTCACCACTCGACATAGGATCAGTGTCAATCAATCATCATTCAAGTACTAGCAATGCGATATTACGCCCTCAACTAAGGGTCAAAAATCATCATCCGCAAAATATCCATCCAAGAAATTATGAAATATTCCAAACAAAAAAAATAGAAAGCAATATCTCATTCCCTCTAAATAGAGGGACCAGCCTCTGAACCAAGGGACTGAGCGGCAACCACTTCGACAAGAGGGGGGCGCACGGGTCCTTCGGCTACTGCAGGGGCAACACCATCATCTTCTTCGCGGGTGAGGGAGTTAAGGTCGACGTCTGGGCAGAGCTCTCAGACCTCAGCCAGGCAAGCGTGAAAGCCAGTATGGTAGCCAAAAAAGTATAGCTTATCCAGCTCCTTGGCCCTCTCAGCTGACCCCTTATATTCGGCCATGGCCACGGCAGCCTGCGAGGCCGCTCGAGCCTCGAGTTCTTCCTATAGCTTCGCCCGGTCTGCAGATGTTGCGACTTTGAGGACGATCCGTTGCTGGGCCAGTTGGTCCGCAATCAGTCGTCGCTCCATCTCGAGAGTCTCCTTTGCCACCTCAAGCCCCGACTCGGCTTCTGTGACCCTAAACTCTATGTTCTCATTAGCCTCGTGCAGACGCTTGATTTCGAGGTCAGCGACATCCAAGTGGGCCTGAAGTCCGTTGACCTCGCCCTGGAGAACTATCTCCCTGGTTCGGCCCTCATCGACGCCCCTCCGCAACTCGTCACGCTTCATAGTCAGAGCCCCCAATTGCTTCTCGAGCTCCGCCCCTCGCTCGTTGAGCTCGACGCTGTGCGCTATAAGCTCGGCCCTTTCCGCCTCGAGATAGTCTACCTCCTTCAGCCTCACCTTCACCTCCACATCATTAGCAACGATTAATAGCAGACTGAGGCGTAGTCGTTCATGAACTGGACGTAGCCGCGAGTGAGAGTATCAGCTACCCTCAACTCTGGCGCATGCTTGGCTGCCCAAGCATTCAGCAAGGCCATATGATGGCCTTGAGGAAAGGTCTCCGAAGCAGGCTCAGAAGCCCCTCCAACCCCACTGGTTGTAAAAGCTTAGGCCCCAGGCTCAGGCGCAGTGGTGTGTCCGACCAAGGCGTCGGTCCGGCCAGCCAAGAAGTCAGCCTCAACAAGGGTATGGCGGGCTGTAGATCACGTGGGAGCATTGGCGTCAGGAGTCTCCCCGACTACTTCTCTCCTTATCCCGGCAAGCAGGGCCTCAGGGGCTGGATCATCGAGGGTCGGCGTCGAGATGGTGATAGGCTCGACCCAGACAACTGTCTCGGGAGTCCGCGCTTCAGGGGCTGAGGTCGAAACAATGGCGGGTGCGACATCACTGGGGGCTGTGGCGGGTACCGCTTCAGCTAGAGCTGCAGCAGGCGTGGCTTCAGCTGGGAAGGTCACGGCTGCAGCTAGAAGAGGTCCAGCCCCGACAGTTGAGGAGGTGATGGCTGCAGCCGGAACAGACTCAGCCTCGGAAGTCTTCTTCTTCTTCAGCATCACTGTAGTTATCGGCTCGGAGGAGAGGACTACGTCCATAAAAGGGCGTGGTACAAACAGTCTCTTCCTCTTCGAGCCGCCAATCTCCATCCCTGTCCAAGAAAGAAGAATCCGCCTAAGTAAAATCTATTGGATGCCAACAGATGACCCCCGAAGAACTCTCACCCTACTTACATAAAGCAAAAGGAGTGGGCTGAAGCCTACAAAAACCAGACGATACCAGATTCTCTCCGTTGATGAGTTCGTGCCAGACGCGTTGGTCTCCAGCGAGCAATCTAGCTCGACAGACTTGCTGCTGCTGGAGAGGACTAAGGCTCGAGGCCTCCTTCGACTGAACTGCATATAGAACCAAAAGATTTTAAGTCAGAATGTGGGAGGACAAATCAAGCATGCAGAAGGCGACTAGAAAGAAAAGCGCTCGACTTGGATTTGCGAATTTGGTGGGGACCCGGACCCGTAGCCCGTCCAATTCAAAGGCAAGAGCCTCTCATTCCCCCAAGGCTCAAAACCACTTTCCTTTCCAGTCCTTGTTGGAAGAAGCAAGTTGGGTTATCAAACCGGGGACGCAGGGAGGCCGAGCCGAGAAGTAGTGCCCCCTATCGAACTTGGTCATGTATAGGGATATGAACTCGTCTGGCGTCAACCTCTGGCTCTTCAAATGGTGCCAAAGAATGAACGTGGAGACGAGGATCCTTCAAGGGTTCGGAACCAACTGGCCCGGCGCTATTCCCAGTCATGCGACCCACGAACGGATGGATGAGAAATTGAAGCCCACACTGGAGGGCGTTGGTGAAGATGACAATCTCCCCCTTTGCAGGAAGTCCCACCTGATCCGTAGGAGAATGGGCTCAGATCCGCAACAAATCCAGAATCTGATAGTCTTTCCGGATCTGAGCCATTTGGGACTCGACGAAAATCGAACCCTATGGGACCAAGGCCTTTCTACAATTTCCCGACGGACCCGCCTTCGACCGACCACCGGGATCTCTAAGTCCCCTCTTCGGCCTCTTACCTCAGCTTTTGGCTCTCGGATCTGCAGTTCCTCAGGCCGAGGGGTTAAGTGGAATGGCCTCGAAGGGGCCTTCAGAGTTTCTGGGCTCCGAGTCAATAATCTCTAGTCCGGAGTCAGAATCAGCTCCTTGGAGCTCCCTTACTTCATTGAGATTACATGACATTGTGAAAGAAGGAAAAAGTCTTAAGTAATGGAAGACTCATAAGGCTACTGGCGAATCACTCCGGCAAGAATTTTTTCAAATCCGGCGGCTTCTTTTAAGCAGAATCCCTTCTCCGATGGTTGAAAACCCTTTATCCGGTTACAAAAATCCTCTTTCCGGCAGAAGGCGATTTGAAAGGAGTAAGGAAAATGGAGAGCGAGAGAGCAATAGAAGTATGCAAGTGAGGGCGGGAGGGCTTTATATAGCCTTCCCCTACCTCAGCATCATCATTGCAGACAGGTGTCTCCGGAGTCAAGGCGCCTCAACTTTGACACCAAGGGACACGTGGAGGGGAGCAATATGTCCGAGTCCACACTTTGAGGTCGGAGTCGTTTTAGCATTTAATGCCATTAATGGTGCAGGTGGCTCCCCCCAGCAGACACGTGGCAGTGTCTCCTTCACTCCACCGATTGCGAATGGTAACCGTCGCCACGGAAGCTGAAGGATTATGGCCGTCGTACCGCATGCAGAATGCGAAGCGCAGATACCGCATTAATTGTGCTCCGATCATCCCAGTCGGCACCATGAGCAGGGATACGAAGGCATCGCTCTATTTCCCCAGGCATTTACTCTTTGAGTCTGAGCTCTAACTAAGAGAGTAGGGGGCTTCTATTATGGGGAAATCCAACTCGACAAGTCAAGGCAGCTACGAACCTTAGAGCTCGAAGGGGAGACCTTGGGGATGTATGAAGGATAAGCAGGGCCAAGTCCTCTCTCGGCACATCCCAGCTCCGAGCTGCCATCGTTTAATAACTCAACAAAATGGTCAATCTACGTACCAGTCTTGGTCCAAGGTTTGGAGCTGAGGCCCAGAGTCGAAGCAAAGGGCATTCGACCAGTCCCGACTACTAGTATTTGGCCTCGGGTTGAGTGAGGCCGAGGCTGAGGCTAGATGTAGATATTTCGAGTGCCGAACCAGGAAACTACCCAAACGCGGACGTGACCGAATACCTCGCCAACAAATACAAACCCTTAAGACACGATACGCTACACAATCAATGGATTACGGATAATATTTTCAAGATCTCAATATCCCACTAATTGAGCAAATCATGTCGAGATTAACGGACGTGGATTGTCCAACCCACAGGTATAAATACCAGGGGACCCCATTGCTACAGGTACGTAATATCTTGCACTCTCTCTCTCTCTCTCTCTACATCACTCGACTTAGACCCAGATTCCCTAGCCTAACTTAGGCATCGGAGGGTCCCCTGGCTAGGCCAGGGTCTCCTTTGCTCACCCATTTGTGCAAGACTAGGGTTCGTTTGATGTTTGCAGCATTGAGTGGAGGGTGGTTTAGATTTTGACCTCAACATAAACAATATAAAATAAGAGGAAGTCTTCCCAAGCTCTCTTACAGACAAGCTAAAAAACAGAATACATATGAGAATTTATAGGCTTTGCTAGTAATAAATCCACTCAGCCTGGATTTGGATGAGTTCACCCAATTAATGGTCAGAATATATATGAGAATTTATATGCTTTGCTGGTAATAAACAGAAAATTTATATTTGTTGCAATGTGATTGGGCGACATCATCACATATTGCATTTAATGCAGCAATGCCGACAATGTCAGTGATGACCAATCATGATGCAGAAAAACAAAACTTCTCTGTTATGTTTATGGAAAACAAAGGATCCACATTCAATTTTAGAAACACATCATGGTGGGGCCCACCCAAGTGATGCACCCACACGTAGACATCTTACAGTCCAGTTCATACAAGAGACTTCCGGCCCATTCCGACGCACATGTATGCTTCAATGCTTTTGGTTTGAATTAGATTCAAAGAACATTTCATGGGATATAACACAAACATCACACCAATATGACAAACATTTTCCATTTGATCAATGGCTTTTAATATGGACAGTCAAGATTGTTTATAAAAACATGTCCAATCAACAATTTAATCCATTTATTTGTCAGGGCCCACGATGGATTGGTTACCATAAGGGATTGCCAACTAAAAAAGGGATTGGATGGTTTGATTAGTCTGATTTTTTCTTGATGGTAGTCTATGACATGTGTTTTGGAATTAATAAACAGATCGGATCGATCAATTGGACAATACAAGTGAATAGATGTGACTATAGGCATTTTCATGGACCTTAGCAACATCCCTAAAACTTTGGACGGCACGCAGGAGGTGACTTATTGTTATCTGAACCATTCATTCGTCAAATAGGAGCAAGCCAGGGTGCAAGAATCACACATATTGGATCATCAAGAAACGGGTATGTGTGTGTGTGTGTGTGAGAGAGAGAGAGAGAGAGTCTAACGCTCTCAAGACGCTACTAGGTATAGTGCTCCTAGTTGCATTGGAATACTTAAACTGTCCAATCCATTAATCCATACTGTTAATTAGATCTAACGCACATTTCATCATTGGAATACTTAGACCATCCAATCCATTGATCCAGACTATTAATTAGATCTAACTCACATTTCATTGGTAACCATGAAAATATCATATTGATCATACTAACATAACCATTTGATAAATAGTAAGAGTGTCAATGGGCTGGCCCTGGCTTGCAAAATTAGAATTTTGAATAGGGCCGGCCGGCCGGGCTCGAAACAGTTCAAAAATCCGGGCCAAGCCCAACCCAGGCGTGGCCTGTTGACGGCACTAATCAATATATAGGGAGCAGTTTTTGTAAGTGGGCGCATGTGTCTGTAAGATATATATATTATAATAATGATAGTGGAGGACACACTGATCCATAGCTCAAGTGGCAGATTGGGCCAGGATACCTCGTTTCAACACTAAGGTCATGGCATTGAATCCCTTGTGGCCTCACCAAGTGTGTCATGAAATGACTCAACGAACTCTCAGCTAAGAGCCAAAAAGGTATATATATGAAATAAAATACCCTTTTTTGTTTCATACCCTTTTTTCTTCATTTTGATAATGCCTACAAGGTGTTTGATGAAATACATATAAACAACTATTGTTGTTTTACATACAATGAGAAATTAAAAGTGCGCTCCATGTATTTGTGAAAATGCCGCACAGGATCGATTTTGGCTCGAACTAGTCCGAGTTGTTGACCAAATTGAGTCAAGCTGGCCAGTTAGGCTCAAGGATCGAGTCGAGCCGAGTTTGAGCTGGGGTCAATTAGTGGCTGAGCTGAGTCGAGCTGTGCCAAGTTCGACTTGTGTACACCTCTAGTAACAGTTCAAAATCCAGGCGGAGACTAGAGTTGTACATGAGTCAAGTTAGCTCGGCCAGCTCGCTTGAGTCAACTCGAAAAAGCTCGACTTGCGTCGGCTCGAAATTGGATTCGAACTGAGTCAATCTGGTTTTTGGAGCTCGAAAAAATTCCGAACTGAGCTCCACTCGACTCAGATTGAACCTCGACTCGAATCAACTCGGATCGAATCAGCTCAGTTACTCGGTTATTTTGATATTGATGTTGCTCGCCGAATGTTTTGATGAAATGACTCAATGAAGTGTGACTGTCCTCATATCTTGATTTTGATGTTACTTGTGGAGTGTTTAAAGAAATACTTGTAAAGTTTTGTTACTGTTTTGCATTTTGTGAGAAAATGAATATGCATTATACGTGTATGAGAAAATGTCGCACAGACTCGAACTTGTCTGAGTTGGTGACCGAACCGAGCCGAGCTGGCCAGACAGGCTCAAGGACCGAGCCAAGCCGAGTTTGAGCTGGGGTTAGCCACTGACCAAATCAAGTCGAGTGGTGCCAAGCTCTACTCGCTTCGACTCATGTACAGCGCTATTGAAGACTTAACCTAGGCCTGGCCGGTTGACGGCCCTAGCAGTAGCCGATGGTGACTTCCCCCCTCCTATGCGTTTAGCATGCACAAAGAGGGATTATGCAACACTTGTGGGATCCACTACGTCGCACATGTAAAATCGACTCCATCCATCTACTGAGAACCAGTATTTGAATAGTGCATGCAAAATATCGGCCCCCTAAAATACTCATACCGACCTAAAAAAATGTGTTCTAAAAAAAATGCTTCCCATTTTTTCAAAGACGGTTGGCAAGGATCTAAAAGAAATTCAAGTTTTCAGTTTTCAAAAGTCCAATTTAAAACGTGTTCTAATATTTCTACTAATGTGGGATATTCACACACTAAGTGTTCTCTCCTCCTAGAGTTGGTCGGATGAGCATTTTAAATTTTGAGTTTGGAAGCTCATTTTCTCATTGTCCTAAGATTCCTCACCCATGGTTATTAAATGATAGGAGATTGGGGCACATTGATTCCTTGTGCAGGTTGATACCTAATTTTTAGTACTTAGCCAAAGCAAGCCCTCACATGTTGGATGAACTATTTATGCCACTCAAATTCATTCTGCTAAAACCCGCGCCACAAGAAAATATCACCTTACCACAACTAAGGAGTAGCCACTAAAATCAACCTTGCGTCGTGCATGAAGACCCAACAAATGTCCCAACAAATTAATAATTGTCTCCGCAAGTTAGAATAATTGGGACCCACATGCTTATAAATACCCTTTGGCACTTATTTTGAGGGGGACCATCTTTCGAAATATTCTTCGTCTTCACTATGACACAAGAAGACAAGGAATTCTAGGTGGAGATGTTCATCAAGGTGAGCCTCACTTACTTGAACATTATGCCCCACTGGGAGGCCCTCGAATAGGCGTTGGACCCTCAAGAAAAGCTACGATGCATCCGATAGGCGCTACGGTGCAGGCCAACTTACAAGATTCCAAGGTTAAGCTCTGCACCATAGTGTAGATCTTGTAATACCCATGTTAAGATATAGAGCTTTCCTTCAACCCATACAAGGACCAAGGGCACAATCCACACAAGATTTTAGTCCTCCCATCAGATCCCCCGAAGCTTAAAGCAAAGGACTGATGGCCCCTTAGGATGCATGCCCTTGACTTCATAGCCCCTTTGGGGGGCGCTGTAGTTTTGAAGCTGGGTACCTTTGATTTACTCACCTTAGGTCGCGAAAGGAAGACTGTTCCATCAGTGTTATCTTATAGATAAGAGACCATAGCCTGATATGAGCCTACTCCCAAAGTATCAATGTTTTTCTCTTTTGCATTTTTAGTTTAAAGCCTACCTAAGCTCCTATGATAGTTCACCATCACTTTCTTTTCTCACATATGTGGCACTCATGTGCAACTATCTAGACCATTCAAATTCTAGGTCACATTGTAGGTGGAATATATCTACAGAGTCAATTGATCAAGCAATCCTAACCATCAAATTGATGGCAATTGAATGAATGGTTAAAAGTAAAATAGTGAGTTGTCCAAATTCTTAAGGCCAAAATCATATTATTACTATGTTCTTCTCAATGTAAATTTGGGTTACGCTCCATACAAAGTTGGATCAGAAATTTGGACGGTCTGGATAATTGTACAACTATGCCATCAGTACAGCTGAAGAGTCACCCCCAATTTTAACTGCTGTTAAACTAACATGGAAGTTACCAGAACCGTCTATCTTGATCGCAGTCATTTGGATGGTTAGGACTGTCCGATCCAAGTGCCTGACAATATATTCTCCTCCCAAAATAGGGCTGGCACCAATTGGACTTATGATTGACTGACCATGGTGGTCGTTAATCTAAAGTCCTCGCACCAGTCAAACGGCTATGATTGTCTGATCAAGGTGGTTGTTGGTCTATGCTCCACCAACAAGGGCTGGTCCTGGACGGTTAGGATTGCTTGATAGAATCAAAGACAATGCTTTCCTGCATCCTAGTTGGTCCTTGGGAAAGTGTAATACAAACTATCATGGATTCGGTAATTCCCAAGACTAGCAAGGTGACATGGACTTGCTAATTCCCAAGTCTTTTGGACTATGTTACTTAGGTAAACCTTTTTTTTTGGTTTTTAACAAACTCACACACTCACGCCGGTGAATTTGACCACCTATGGGTACTTGAACCCTTGACCGGGTGTTGAAACCACCCGAGCAATGGTATGGACCCAGGTAAATCTTCTTATACTTTTAAGAATAAGTGATAAACAACAACTACCAAATCCATTGTTTGGTAATTAAAATATCTATCCATAAATATATAAGAAGCATTTATTGTAATGGCATAATATTTATTGCGAAAGCAGAAGCATTTATTGCTTTCTAAGTCTCTTGGCAAGGTAGGTTAGGTCCTGTCCCTGCCGGGATGGTAATAAATCAAATTAGGGCTCTAGACTGCTCACCGTGATGTATTTTATCAACGTTATTCATTTATTTTATCATATTGTTTTAAAGTAAGAACTAAAACATTAGGCAGATCCAAAAGTCAAGTGAACCATAGCGTGGGAATTGAATCGAACGCTGGCTATTGAAAATTTTTCGGGAGCTGCATTAGTTTTGAATCAAGTTGATATTTGTCTTTTTCCTTCATCCATGTTTATACCTTATGAATAGATTGAGTGGCAAATAAACAACAGAGTGGCCCTTGGGAAATTTTAATGGTGGGGTCATTATCACCGCTATTTCTTGAGGTGTGGTCCACTTGAGTTTTAGATCTTCATTTTAAAGCTCATATTCTAAAATAATCCAAAAATAAAAATAAAAATGGAAAGCGTAGATAAAAGCAATGTATTACTGGGGGCCCTATAGAGCCCAATCCGGGATGGATTATTGTCCAGGTGGGGCCAAACGCAATCGGCTAACTTGCATTTAGTGGATTTGATGGGGAAGATTCTTACAGGTACCTACCTGATGAAGGTAGCTTTCCCTGATACTGACACTGGAAAATGACTTAACATCCATGGAATCCACCTCATACGTTAGGTATATCACCTCTTGTTTATGCTTGGTCCAAAAAAATCAAGCTAATTAAATATTCATGCAATTTAAGATTATACAAAAATATCTGAATTTCTTGTGGTATGGCCCACTTGAGATTTGGAATACCCTAATTTTTGGGTAGTCCTTTCATATTGAGGCACATCACATGAATGGATTAGAGAGCAAAGAAACACCATAGTGGGCCTTAAACAAAACTAATGGTGGACATCCCATCTCAATTGTTTCCTATGGTGTGGCCTATTTGAATTTTTGATCATCATGATTTTTGAATCCCACTGTGAACATGAGGCAGCCTACATGATGAACAGTTAGTATCAGGAACATACAAAAGGTTAGTGCCAGGTAACCACGCCAGTCAGGTTGGGCTGCATGGCTTGGTGTTAGGCAGACCCCTGTTTCAACCCTAAAACAAGGAACAAGTGCCCATGTGGTGCGGATAGGTTTATGAGTACGTTGGTGTGGGTAAAACTTCAAAAAATAAAAATAAAAAAAAATCACCCATTATGTTAGCTCTGCTCATTTATAAAGTCATTTTAGTTCTTAGAAATTTGAAATTGACTTGAATCCATGCTTTTTCTTTTATAAAACACCCACCCATACAATAATAGGCATTTGAACCCATAACCTCAATGTTGAAACTCACGAGTCTACCATTGAGACATGAGTAGGGACATGTATTCATGAGATGATGGATATAAAATCCATGACTTTGGCAAATCCTAAGTAAATATATACAAGAGAGACCTTCAAATTTATTAATTTTAAAAAATATTACACCTTAATCCATAGCTCAAGTGGTAGACTGAGTGAAAGATACCTCATTTCGATATTGAGGTCTTGGTATCAATCCCTAGTTGGGATGGCTAACAGTGAAGTGTGAACTGACAGTGGGGTGTACTAACAAGTTTAAAATATAAATAAAAAAATAATAATATTACAATTACATATTCATATTTGTGGACTAGTTACCCTTACTGCCCATACAAGCAAGGACGTTTCCTTTTCCCCGTGGTAGGAAACCCGTGATCGACACCCCTATAAATAACTAAAAGAAAAGGACCTTTCCTTTACCTCAGTGATAGGAAGCTCATTATGGGAATATTTCAATGGACACTAAGATTTTCTCAAATCCAAATATAATGTAAATCCAAGCATTTTAAAAGTTGTTATTGAATATTCCAAATAGAACCTTGGAAGATAAGGATATATGTCAAATCTCTAATGGTTTTCAATGCCAGGTTTTTAAATTAAGGGATTTTTCAATTCCATGCTAACAAATCCCTAATTCAAAATAGACAAATGTCAATGCAAAATGTATAAAGAGAAGATGACATGGTAGAGCTAGAAAAACTGTAAAAGGGTAGAGTCATCTCTACATATATAGTACATGTTGGGAAAAAATCTACAAGTCCATAAGTCGGCTTATGGAATGGAACAACTCTACTAAACCAGCATGGGCCCATGAAAACCCAAGCCTGATAAGGCCTCTACGTCCAGAAACAAAGCAATATCTAAGGAGACTTATACAATTGTAAGGACACACAAAGAGTTTACAAGCTCACACAAGTGGTTGAAGTACTGACATAATTTATAGGTTGGCTAAAGGATGGTTATGGATCACATATAAATCAGCCACATGTCGATTACGGATTGACCACAGCTCGGTCAAAGATCAATCACAAATCGGTCACAGACCAACAATATCTCGGTTATAGATCGGTCATAGATCAATCACAGATTAATTACAGATCGGCCATAGAACGGCCCTAGCTCCGTTATATATCAACGATACCCCTGGCGAGGTCTAATGGTCTCAACGCTCGGATGAAGAAAAGAAGAATCTTCCGGATCGTCTAACGGTCGAAAATGGTGAATGTCGATCTGTCGATCAGGATGGTATCATTTTCAACACTTGCATAGAGATCCAACCTAAAGCCGAACTATAGATTCAAAGAATCGTCGTAAGACTCAAAGATCTCTCCCGTGATCTTCGAGAGATAAGATCAAATCCCGATAATTGCGGGAACCTACAATCTCGGAAAGATCTCGGATCATATAAGATCTCCAAGATATCAGGAAAGGATTCCTATGATGAGGGATCCTCTCTCTCCTATAAATATATAGGCATCTCCTGCCATTTGAGGTACGTTCACAAAAACCTTAACATTCAATTGGTCTCTTTTCTAGAGATCCTACCCCACTTCAAAGACCCCTAGCTTGACTTTAGCATTGGAGAGTCCCCTGTATAAGCCAGGGCTTCCTTTGTCTCTCACCTTTGCCTGTGCAGGTATAGGAAGGTACGCGGTGGAGGGTCTACCAGAAAATTACACCAACAGTACACATGGCAAAGTGATGTATCAATGTATAGATGTATACATTGGTATCAAGATGAGTAGCTCAGGCTTTAAAAATAAAAGTCATGAGACAATCCTATCCATCCATCTTTGACCGCAGGGCCTACCTTGATATTTCAGCTTAGAGCGGATTAGGTGTGGCCTGGTTAGAGGGACCGCCTTAATATATGTATAGTATATCCATGTTGTCCATCCATTTTGCCAACTTATTTTAGGGCATTAGCCAAAAAATAAAGCATATAGAAATTTTAGGTAGACCACACCACAAGAAAAAGTAGTGATTGACTATTAAAAACTTCCCATGAGTAACAAAAGTTTAGGATCAAGCTGATATTTGCATTTTCTCTTTTTAAAGTCAGTATGATCTTATAAACAGGTTGGATGGAAAATAAACATTATGGTATGGCTAACAAGTTTTTAGCATTGGCTTTCTTTTCTTCTTCTTCTTCTTATTTTATTTTATTTTATTTTTTATTTTTATTTTTATTTTTTACACACGCACACACACTCACCCTAGTGGGATTTCACCACCTATGGATACTGGAACACTTGACTGGGTGTTGAAACTCTTGAGAGTCTACCACTGGAGCAGGAGTAAGGATCCTTAACATTGACTTTCAATCATTGCCTTACCTTTAATTGTAATGTGGTCCACGGTATATTTGTATATACTTCATTTTTTTTTTCTCATGATCTAAAATGAGATGATAAAAATGAAAGCCCGGATATACTACACATACATCAAGGTTGTGGGCCCTACTGTCAGGGCAGCATTGTGTTGGGTGAGGGAGTGGATTAGGTGTTACCCATAATACCTTGAGTGTTACCCTTATGATGGGCCCATCTTGATGATATGTTGTATATCCTCACCATTTTTATGTTTGTAAAGTCTGTTTTAGGACATGATCCTGAAATTTAAGCAGATTCAAGTCTCAAGTGGACCAGTAATGATTAAAAGACCACCATTTAAAACTTTCCAAGGCTCACCATATGCAGATAAGTAATGTTTATTTTTCATCCAAACTTTCTACGGTTAACAAGACCTAAATGAAAGGAAAATACAAATATCAGCTTTATCCAAAACTTTTATAACCTACAAAAAGTTTTTAACGGTCATTTACTACTGTTTCCAATAGTGTGGTCCACCTGAGATTTGAATCGGCTTAAATTTTGGAGTAAACTCTTAAAATGATCTGAAAAAATGGATGAGTGGCATGCATACACAAAACATTCATCAAGGTGACCCCACATGGTAAGGGTAACACCTACTACCATCTTACCCATGTAACACCTAATCCGCTCTTGTTGGGTGAGAATGGAGCCGCACCTAATCCGCTCCCCTTCGGCTCCACCGGATATATCAACAACTGTGGCCCACTAGTGGATTTAACAGTACCGTTTGACCATGGAGAGATGTGGATTTTCTAATCTCTTAGACCCATTTTTCCACTGGAATAATGCCACTTCTATTAACACGTCACAACATGAACATAATGCCACTTCCTGGGTGTTCAGATTATACTAACTCAAGATGGACTTCACTTGTCACAGTCTCACTATGCTCTTACCATCCTTGAAAAAACACAATTGGTAGACTGTAAACCTATAAGCACCCCCATGGAGTCCAAAACCAAAGGTCTTGACGACACCACACCACTCAAGGATCCCCCGACATTTTAGAAGTATTATCGGAGTACTTCAGTATCTTACACTCACTCGACCTGACATTTCATTTTGTGTTAATTATGCTTTCCAATTTATGTATGCACCTACACTTGCACATATGAAGATAGTGCGACAGATACTTCGTTATGTCAAGGGTACCATACACCTTGGTCTCCATTTTTTTTTCACACTCTACACTTGATCTATGTGCTTTCTCTGATGCAGATTGGGCAGGATGTCCTTCCACCAAACGGTCCACTTCTAGTTACTGTAGCTTTCTTGGATGCAATCTCATTTCTTGGTGTGCAAAAAAAACAAAACACTGTCGCTTGCTCTAGTACAGAGGCTGAATACCGAGCCATGACCCATGCCACTGCTGAGCTTATCTGGCTCACTTTTCTACTTCGTGACTTACAGATTCCAATGTCACATCCACCGGTTCTATTCTATGATAATATGAGTTCTTTACATATGACTATCAATCTTGTAGCAAACACATCGAACTGGATTATCATTTTGTGCGAGAGCGGGTTGTGCTTGGTCTTCTTATTACTCGTCATGTCTCCACTTGCAATCAAGTTGCTGACATATTCACAAAACCAATGTCAAAAGCACTCTTGAGTCATTTCAGAAACAAACTTCACCTCCACCTCCGGCCAAATTTGCAAGAGGGTATTAACACATCACAACATGAACATAATGACCAGCGTGATTCCTCCCGAGAAGCCCACGTGTTACATCTTTAGTGTGACTCATCAAAAGAATCTCAAAACTCTTATAAGGATGCAGGAGCGATAAGGATGGATAGAGAAATAAGGAAGTACAGCCTTACAAAATCTACAAGGAGTACGACAGGTAATCAACAGCTCGAGCAACTAAATAAAGGATTCTCACCAGTCAGATTGCAATCATATAAGAAAGCACAACTCAAATGAATAAGAAAAATATCTTGTACTTGATGTAGAGCGGGTTGCGGACAGTTTCATGGCCAAGATGGATTAGAAAAGGCCCGGTCGACGACAGAAGTGATCCGGACCGTCGGACCTTAGATCGGGTGTATCTCGCAATCCGGAATGAGTTATCTGACGTAAAATATATGATTTTGGGGTAGAACGAGCTACTTTAGCCAACCAACCCCACTATGCCAGGTTGCGCAACCCGAAATTGTGAAAAACCCCTGGATCGACGGTCATTTCCCTGTTTTAATTTCATTTTTACTATAAATAGGAAGTTTTAGTTTGATTATAACTCTTCATCCGTCGAGCTTTAGGAGTTGCGCCCAACGTGAAAAGAGCTTAGAATAATTAGGAGAACGGTTTGGTGGAGCCAAATAGGACACTTACAATTTTTGGCCGAAAACCTTTCGCACTAGTAAACATCACGACCATCTATAAATAGTAAGTTTACTATTTATAGTAAGTGGCGAATTCTAGGAGTTTTAGTTGTAGTTTGATTCTAATTTCTTTCCCATTGCTTGGTACCCCTATTTAAAGGGTTGTGAACTCATTTTTATGGAGTCATTAATCAATTTCGAATTTATTAGAATTTATTCCTATTTTATACTTTCTTTCCTCGTGGATTCAAGAAGTCTTTGTGAGGAGTCCAGAGAAGTTCCGTGGATTCGGAATAGTTATCCTCTTGAGGAAGACGGTGTTCGACCTCACGTCCTCACCTGCGTCAGTACTGATTTCTCTATCTAAAAATATCTTGTACTGACCTCCTATAAATAAGAAAATCATATGGCTCTTGTACTTACGTTTGCTTTCATCATTAATAAGAAAGCTTTTGCACTTTAGCTTTTATTCAATTTTTCTTCTACTTCCACATGGCATGTTGCCAAACGCACTACATATGTAATGTAGAATGTCTATTTGTTGGCACTTGGTTTATTTTCTGACATGTGTAGTGTGTGCATGCATGTCAGAATCAATATAGTGGCTCAATTCAAACAGATTAATTTTGACCTCAAACACCAAAATAATCAAATACATCCAATATAAACATATATAATAAGATCGGTCGCATGCTCATTCACTTGCAAAATTTTATAAAGATAAGACAATAATCAAATGGTAGGATTCTTTCTTTGAAAGTGAATGACGTTTTGCCTTTTATAAAAAATAGCTTTTTAGTATGCTAATACAATCAAACAAAGGAAAAAAAAAAAAAAAAAACACTCACGACCAGTCATTAGCAGCGACTTAAAAAATACATTTAAAAAAAAAAAAACTGATTGATATTAAATAAGAATTAAATTAGCAAATTGATTTAGTTTGATTGGCGTGAAACGCCTTATTTTGTTAATTTTCTCAGTTACTGGGTTTCTACTCGGGCACTCCTTGAGACATTTTTCTTTAAAAATAAAAAATAAAAATTTATTATTATTTTAATCGTGAAGGTTGTGACAACTGAAGAGTCACCACATGGGACTGATCGAGTTCTCATTCTACGCGCCTCTCAATCGCTCCTTGCAAGTCGGCCTCCCGGATATCCTGGAATATCTTTCCCTACATTGACACGTCCATAAATAAGGTATAACAGCGTTTGGGCCCCGAAAAGTTCATTTGACGGTCCGTGAATAAATTATCTTATGATGAACGTTCCAGATTACCCAAAAAACATTTCAATACGCCACGTATAATGCGTTTCTATTTGGCGCATGAAGATGCGGCTTCTTGAATTAGCATGTCCCACAAAAAGGTCCTCCCACGCAGAGAAAACGGGAATCGGATTGCGTACTGAGTTACTCAGTACGCTTTTATCGTACTGAGTAAACTCAGTTGGGGCCACTGTTAATATGTACAGTTTATCCACACCGTCCATCTATTTTTACTGATAATTTCAACGGTTGATACCAAAACTGAAGTGAATCAAAAGCTCAAGTGGACCATTACACAGGAAACAGTGTGGAATAATGATTTCTACCGTTGAGACCTTCCTAGGGTCCAAATTAATTTTTATTTGTCATCCAACCTGTTCATAAGATCACAAAGACATGGATGAAGAGAAACCACAAACATCAGCTTGATCCAAAACTTCTTTGGCCTCCAAAAGAAAATTCAATGGTAGAGGTTCAATCAAACTGTTTCCTGTAGTGTGGTCCACTTGAGATTTAATTTGCTTCATTTTTGGGATATAGTCATAAAATTATCTGTTAACATGGATTAATAGAGTGGATAAAATAAATAAATAACATTGGACCCCACACAGTTTACTCAGTACGCTAAGGGTACTGAGTTACTCAGTACGCAATCCGCTTCCGAGAAAACGTCCTCACTCAGCGAATAAAATGGTGGGAGTTATTTCATACTCTGCTAGTGCATGATGATTGATACGCAGGTGGTCAGAAACTGTACACGTAGAATGTATTAACTTAAAATAAACCGACCAACCCACTATCTTCAAGTTAAGGTCCCAATCTACACTACACTGGTGGATACTTGCTAATTGAAACTGGAGCATTTGATGGGTTTCATTTTTTTTAATGGTCCACTGATCCGTTGGTCAGATTATTAATAATAATATTTTTTGGATCGTGATAAACGTAAAAGACTCAGAACTCGCAGATTTTAGTTTGAGTTAATGCACGTATGCAGTTTCTGAGTGATTTCTAAGTGCCTGTGCATCATCGACCACCCTCTGCCGTAGTATAAAAGCTTTTCACATTAAATAGATATAGATGAGGAGGGTCACGAGCACGTGACACATGCTGGCATTCTCGTGGCAAGCATGAGAATGCCAGAAAAGACATGAGGGCCACGTGTGCCCCTTTCCCCACCTATTATCTTTTTATATGTAAGTTTTGTAGCCCGCGGGCTACATATGTAAGTTAGATAGATGGCTGCCCCACTCGGATTTGGATTGGGTGGTGACCCCATAACCACCCAGCTAGCTGATCGAAAAGCTCTGTGGGCTCCACCACGATGTATGTGTTTTATCCACGCCGTCCATCCATTTTTGTAGATAATTTTATGGTACGAGCCCAAAAATAAGGCAGATTAAAATCTCAAGTGGACCACACCACAGAAACAGTGGGGATTGAACGATTACTGTTGAAAACTTCTTGGTAGCCCACCGCAATGTTTATTTACCATCCAACCTGTTCAGAAAACGGAAAACACGAATATCAGCTTGATTCAAAAATTCTGTGGCCCCAGGAAGTTTTCAACGGTTGGCGTTCAATTCTCACTATTTCATGTGGTGTAGCCCCCTTAAGCTTTCGATCTGCCTCATTTTTGGGATCATCCTCTACAATGAGCTGGAAAAATGGATGGACGGTGTGGATAAAGCACATACATCATGGTGGGACCCACGAAGATTTTTCACTAGCTTGCTGGGTGGTGTTGGTGTCACCACCGAATCCTGCACAAACAGTGGGCCCGTCCGATTTCAGCTGCAACCCAGAGAGTCTATGAACGAACTACGAAACCCGGACTTGTTCAGCGCTGCGGTGCATAGTCTCAGCCAGTGGGGTCCAGTACCATACTGGGTAGATTGTGGTCTCGCCACACGACACGAAAGGATGATCTAAACCGTTGGTTCGATAGGCCCACCATGGATAGGGTGTGTAGAAAAAAATCCACACGATTCAATGATCCTAGCTATTTGACCAATATCTTGGAAATAAAGGGCTAAAAGACTGACTCCACATTCTCATAAGTCCACTATTGGATGGTCAAGATTGTTTAATCATAGTGACCAGCGAACCCACTAGATGAATGAATGGCCCGCATCCGTCACGTGGGAAGAAAACCATGAGGCGAGTTATTTTATACTGTGGCAGCGCATGCCACTTGATAAACAGCCACTTAGAATCGGAATCGGATTGCGTACTGAGTTACTCAGTACGCTCTTATCGTACTGAGTAAACTCAGTTGGGCCCACCGTGAATGAGTGTGGTTTATCCACGCCGTCCATTCGTTTTTCCAGATCATTTTATGGGTTCAACCCAAAATTGATACATATAAAAAGCTCAAGTGGACCATACCACTGGAAAAAGTGGAAGTATTGATTTCAACCGTTGAAGACTTTCTAAGACCCCCAGTGATGTTTATTTGTCATCCAACCTGTTCATAAGATAAGAAAGACATGGATGAAGGGAAAACACAAATATCAGCTTGATCTAAAACTTCTGTTGTCCCTAAGAAATTTTCAACAGTAGATGTTCAATTCACACTGTTTCAGGTGGTGTGGCCCATTTGAGGTTTTTATATATTTCAATTTTTGGATAAAGCCCTAAAATTACGTGTTAAAAGAGATGAATGGAGTGGATATAATTTATGAATGACACTGGGCCCACGGAGTTTACTCAGTACGCTTACCGTACTGAGTAACTCAGTACACAATCCGCTTCCCTTAGAATCTGTACACGTAACACGTGGCATGCGCTAATAAAAATTAATCCAATTAAAGTATGGATTACTAAGTCAGGGACGTCCCAAAATCTGATTGATCGAGCAATCCTAACCTTTGATTCATGGAAACTTGTTGGTTGGAAACGGACCACCACATTTTTTATTCTTAACCGTCCAATAAATACCGATCAGTCAATGGTCAGATAATCAAGTAACCCAAGCTCTGTGGGGCCTACCATGGATTTACATGTAAAATCCACTCCATTCGTCATGTTAGAATTCTTTATTTCATTGTACGGACAAGAGATCGAACCCATAAAATGTTCTGTATGGCCAGCCCTTCCATGATCTACACCGTATCCAAATCACACAAGCTCCCAGTCCAGTGCATGAAGGGCCATGATTAACCAATCACGCCAGTGGATTTGATTAGCCTCACCATGGTTCCCTAAAAATCATCTAAACTGGAAGATCCTAACCCTCCAATCTAATTGGCCCATTCTACATGAATTGAACAGCTGCGTATTTTATCTTGACCATCTACCTTTACACCACTGATCGAAGGGTTAGGATCTTCTAAACCATGGGTAATCCCCACCTAAGTGGGGCCACTGTGATGTACGTGCCTTACATCCACGCAGTCCATACATTTTGAGAGCTCATTTTAGGGCATGATCCAATATTGAAACTGATACAAATATTAAGTGGACCATACCACTGGAAACAAAAAGTGATTGAATCCCCATCATTACAAACTTTATGAGGGTTACCGAATATTTATTTTCCATCCAACTTGTTGATAAGGTCACAAAGAGTTGGACATAGAGACCACACAGACATTAACTTGATCTCGAACTTTTGTTTCCCACTGTATGTTTAATTTTAATAGTCTATTGTAATTATTTCCTGTATTATGATCCATTTGAGATTTGGATATGCTTCATTTTTAGAATTATACTTTAAAATGAGTTTTCAAAATGGATAGGTGACAAGGATATAAGACATATATCAGAGTAGGCTCTATAGTGATCCCACCCACCTATGCGGACCGGGGGATCTACCGAAGTGGCGCCCACCTAAGTGGAGTGCATCTAGTAAGCCGTTCATGATATTAACAAGTTAGATGTAGGACTGTTTGGATTTAAGCGAAGTTGGACTTCCATAGGCTACTTTGTCACTATGTCATTATAATAGTTTTTTCTTTGTTTATTTGTCAAATACCTTAAAATAAGATTAAAAAATGTTGTTTTTGTAGGAGCTTAATATTTTATGATGAAGTTTACTAAATATTGGACAATACTTACTGTGATATATGAAAATATGTAATCATGTATTTATGTTTTGTTTTGTTTGACCTTATATACCTTTGGCCCCATCCTGGTAGGATTGACAAGCCATAGCTAATTGTTTTGTTATTATTAAAGTTGTACATGGACTGAGTTAGCTCGGTTAACTCACTCTACTTGACCCAAAAAAGCTTGGCTCGACTGGATCCGATTTTTTGAGCTCAAAATTTTTTTGAAAAAAGTTTGAACTAGAGTAAAATAGATTTTACTTAGCTCTAAACTTGACTAATCTATGCAAACTATAAATATTTTGTATATATATATATATATATTAAAAATCATAAAACTTAAACTTAAATTCAACTTGTAAGCTTAAACTTGAACTCAACTTGAAAAATCAAAAAACTTAAACTCAAACTCAGCTTGTAAGCTTGAACTCGAGCTCAACGTAAAAGATTGAGCTCGAGCTGACCGGAGCTACTGACTATGCGGAGCTGCCCAAATCGGGCTCAAGATCGATCCTAGCCACGTTCAAGCTAGGGTAGCTTGCTGGCTGGGTTGAGGTAAGCTCGACTTGGTTCAACCCATGTACAACTCTTATTATTATTATTATTATTATTGTTATTATTTTAAATTAGCTTAATGCTAAATATAATGGGATGTGTACGGATGTTGGATGCACCAGGTCCAATGCTAATTAAAAAGTGTTACATCTGCGTGTAAGTATGAGACCTACAGTCAGTAGGTAAAATATTATATCTACACATGATGATCTTGTGCTGTCACCGTGGATACACAGTTTGCATATGAACGTTGTCCATGGTGCTGCTATGCAGGTGCCACAATGATGCATGTATTTTATACCCATCATCCATTTATTTTCAAACATTATTTTAATACATGAGTCCAAGAATGGAGTGAACTGCATCATGGAAAACTGTGGTGATTGAATGCCCTGCCAATGAAAACGTCCTAGGGCCCACTATAATGTTTATTTTCTATCTAATCCGTTGATTACATCACACAGGCCTAGATGAAGGGAAAACACAAATATCAACATCATCCAGAAACTTTTGTGGCCCCCACAAGTTCTTAATGGTTGGCGTTCGATCAGCCACTTTCTCCTGTGGTTTGGTTCACCTGAGATTTGGATCTGCCTTAATTTTATATCAATGCCTTCAGATGAGCTGACAAAATGGATGGACGGCATGGATAAAACACACATCATTATGGTGCCCACAACACCGACCAGTACCGACCTCCGTCATGGAGGGTCACTACCGAATCCGAGTCCAAGAATACATGATATGTAGCGTCCACGTTACATACAAGTCCTCAATATTGACACGTGCGGCAGGTGATTACGTAATCCAAACCGTCGGTTGACTACCATCGTAGATTGAGAACACCCCAAGAAATCTTCCACCCTGGTGGGTCCCATTCCAGATATACGGATCCAAACATGCACATGTGTGCGTGGTCCCACGTGTGAGGCAATCCACTCTCACCGTACAATTCATCGACCTTCTAAAATTCTTTTTTCGTTTTTTTTTTTTTTTAAAAAACCTTTTGAACTTTTCCTCGGAGTTGGCTGGCTTACATCGAATGGAATGGAGGTGGGGCCCACCCAAGAAAGTCACGGGTCAGCCCGACAACGTGGTGTGAGTGGGACGGACTCAAAAGTCCCCTCCACATGATCTCAGTTTTTCCCGAGAAGCCTGAGAAAGAAACGGCAAAAAGCTTCACATGGCCCAACGTATAAAAAAGAGTCAAAAGGAGCAAGTGAGAACTGTCGTGGTTATCCAACCCAAGGATTTTCGTTGTAGTTGTTGTTGCCGTTGTCATTTTGTACGGATCAGGATTGTGGTCCACTCATCCTGACCACTGGTCATCTGTACCAACCCCCTCCATTGGAAAGGGGATTGCTTGTGATCCGACACGAGGATATTCATCTAATCAGGGCTATATATAGAGTTCACGTGAATGTTTGTGGCAATTGACATCCAAGTTGAAGGATAAAGAGTGGTTGAAATGTTGAAATTATAGTAGAATTGGATATACGGAGAAAGTACAAATTTCAAAATTCAAATGGATGGGAAATCAAATGATCCGTTAAAGGAAGTCAATTCAGCATAATCCAGCGAAAGAAAGAGTGGTTGTGATATATTATCTATGTTTAAAGTTGGACACTTGTATTAATAGTTGATTTTAGATATCGGAGCATCGTACCATATGTGTCATCATCAAAGTTGGTTCAACACATAAAGCGAGTATGATGGTAGCCTAGTTCTTATGGTCAGTAATCATGTCGGTAAGATTATTGAAATTGGTTCGGTTCACATTAGAATGTATGATTGAGTGGAGCGTACTTTGACAGATGTAAGGCACATTCCAGACTTAAAAAGAAGAATTTGTATCTCTGATATCTCTTGAGACAGTCGGATGCAAATTCACCTGTTATGAATGTGTCATGAAAATTTCAAAATGAGCACTCGCTATTATTAAGGTACAACAGATTAGAAATCTTTATATATTGATAGGGAGCACTATATAAGGCGGGGTTGCAGCGCCTGTATTGGAATCCACATCAACATGGGTGTGGCATGTGTACCTAAGTCACGCTAGCAAGCACCATATGAATGTACTTCTTGATTGTGGTTTGATTATTTGTTTTAAAAGTTTTAATTTAAATATATGTGATCATTACATATATAGTAAACAATCAAGGCTATTTTTTAAAACTGAAAAAACATGTTAGTAAATTTTAGTTTGATTATGTGTATTTGGATGTATGGTTTTTGCATAAAAATTCGAGTTTTGCTCGACTTCTTTAGGATTGGCAAAGGATAAATGAATATGAAGTGTGCATGAGAAGCGGCAATTATCATGTTACTACGAAGAAAATCAGAGATGGTGATAGAAACTTAGAGCACTAGAGCTTTATAATTAAAGCCACAATGGAAATTAATCGAGTGCCTTTAATCTACTCAAACAGAACAATTTTCAGCTCAACTGAATCCTGTTTTAGTTCAATTAAAAATTCTGTTTTAGGGTGTTTAGGTTGATTTTGGTTTGTCATAAATTTGCACTTAGGATCGATCTGGTCCGACCAAAATTACATCCAGTTCGAGCAGACTTGATGCGTAAGTGTGGGATTAATTTCTAATCAAGTACAGGATGTATAAATATATTTGTTATCTCACAATCAGGGCAATTTAAAGATGAGCCAAAGGATTTTGAAGGAGAAAACTGGGGTTTTCTATTTGTAAATCGTTCCATCTCTTGTAACTTTCTAATTATCGTGGATTGTTTATTACTTGGTACCATGGTTTTTCCCTGCGAAGGTTTTTCACGTAAAAATCATATATTATCTATTGTTGTTTGAATTTTTCTTTACCTCTTATGTTGTGTGATTCTGTCTGAGGTTACTTCCGTGCCAAACAAATCAGGTAAGCGTTTCTTGTGTCCCCAACACCAATCAAGTGATCAAACCTTTTAAATGGGCCAATTTGTTACCACCATCCATTTATGGGACAGATCACATGGAAAGATTCAATCAACCAAAGTACCACTTTGGAATCTTAAACAATTCAAAGTGAGATCCATTGATTTGATGTTCTAAGATGATGATTGAACCCATTTTGTTTTTCCGCTTAATCTTAATTCTCCATTTTTCACATTATTGATCATATGTTTAAAATCATCTTAATGGTATGATTTTTGCATCATGAATTGCTCCTAGTTGTATAAACAAATGAATGGATCAAATCCGCAATTAAGCATGCCACATGTCATTTGGATGCATGTAAGTTTTTAAAGTTGTAAGTGAATTTTACTTAAAATTGACTTTCAGTGGTAAGTTATGGAAGTGACTTCTCACCCTAGCCTTGTCAAGTTTCCTACCGATGGTTGTAAGTACCTTACAAGTGAATTTTCTCCCCCCAAACACCGCTTATAAGTGATTTACTGTAATTCATTTTCCATTCACCGAACTTACAACATCCAAACGACCCTCAAAAGCTTTTTCGGGACAAAAGAGGTTTGTGCACGAATGAGAGACCAATTACACTACATGTCTCCAAGGAGCACATGTGTGTAAGATATAATATATCCATTGGTATGGTTCTAATCATACCCAACCCATGCATGACTAGCGCACATCGAACCCCATTGGATCCAGGTCTTACTCTCCGAGAATGAGAACTGGATCCGGAGGAACCTGAACTTAGTTATCTCGGGTACGGATACTACCGCACCCGACCCGAACCCGACAGGTTGACAGCCTCGAGCCCATGTAGGCCTAAAATAAATTCACCACCAAATGAAAAGAATGAAAAGACTCACCCATTGGAAAGAATCAGTGGGACCCACCGCAAGTTGGTTCTTTTTTGTATAAATCCAAGAAAGAAACAAAATGCACCTATTAATAAGCTATACACGCGTTAGCTAGAAAAAGCACGTGATATGAGAATCCTAACCTCCTCCTACGGCACGTGCCGTCACACACAACAACAACCACAACAAGAGCAGAAAGAGAGGGACAAAGCAACAGAAGGAGTAACGCCTCTCCATGCTCCCGAAGAACACCATATATTCAATGCATAACAAGTTAATGAGAGAGGTATTTGGAAAAGGTCAAAGTGAGATGGGCATATGGTAGAGAAGAGACGAGAGTGCTATCAATCTTTCTAATCCTATCTAGATCTCTAGAGAAATGCAATAGCTACTCGCAGAGAGTAGAATTTGTATTGAAATGTTTCACAGCTGTAAAAGATTTGGACCGCTCTCCTGGTGGGCCCCTGAGGTTTCAATGGCAAAAGAGTAAGCAAGTTCAATCATCAAGTGGGGCGTGCTTTGAGGGTGACGGATTGGGTACTACCCCATTAGGACCTAGCAAGAGACGGACGGTACGTTCAGCTAGGGACTCTGTAAGCCCACTATGATATGTGTTTTATGAAAGTTATCCATTCATTTTGAATGATAATTTTAGAGATGAGTTCAAAAAAGAGGCTAATCTAAGGCTAGAGTGGACCACCCTTGTCCGAGATAATAACCTTCATCGTAAAAACCTTCCTAAGGCCCACAGGATATTTATTTTCCATCCAACCTATTCCTAAGGTCACATAGATCAGGACAAAGGGAAAATATAAATATTAGCTTGATCCAAAATTTTTATGGCCCAGCTGTGGGTATTTAATCATTATTTCCTATGTTGTGATCCATTTGAGCATTCAATTTACTTAATTTTTTAGCTCATCACCTAAAATGATTTGTGAAAATGGATTCACAGCATGGATAAAATGCACACATTATGGTGGGCCCATCGAGCCCCTAACTGGACCGTCAGTCTCTAGCTAGGTCCAGTCATTAGGTGAAACGTACATGCGTGATTAAAAGGAGGAATTATTACTGTACTAACGTTGTAGTATGAAGGTATTTTCAAAAGAAAAAAAGAATTTTAAAGTATTCCCTACATAAATTCTCTTATAGGTTTTTAAAAATATTACGAACCAAATTTCTCATCCTTGTATCAGCAACTATATATTTTTGAGTGAAAAAGAATTTACGTATCATCTTATTCCGGTGAAGTGATGTAGATGAGATTTGTCATTGGGCCCACTGGAACCTATACCAAATCCATTCATTTTCTTTACAACCATTTATTTATATGGGAATATGATAACCTCTTACTGACGTGATCTCTATGTGGCCCACAAAACCTGATAACCTCTAATGATGTTCGTTCAATATGAATTATTTTCTTGTGATGTGGTCCACATGACTGGAGGATGTTGATCATTCCTCCAACCATAACTTTTCATGAATTTTCGAAGTTATTGGATGGAGTGAATTCCACACATAGGTGATAGTGTGCCCCATAGATGGTGTAAGAACAACCTTAGAAAGGGTCAACCATTGTTTTTTTTTTCACTTTATGCACATGTATTCTTCTTTCTTAAGAAACTAAAGTTTATGCGACCCACTAACACTCTCCCTCCGGCGTGCATCCAACATTCTTCAATATTCATCCAAAAACTCATCTTCTTTGAAGTCCATCGTTTTTCTCCTCCGGCGTCTATCTAGCATTCTCCAGCATTTATTAGATAACTCCTCTTCATTGAAGCTTCATCCACTACTCTCACCATCACAATTGTGTAATTCTCCAGTGTCCCTAATATCATAATAAACTACTATTTTAAGCATTTTACCAACGTTATTTTTTAAGGAACTAAGTTGTAATGTGTTTTTGCATTTTGTTAAGGGTCAAAGTGGAGAAGTGGTAACAGTGTAGAATGTCATCCAATAAGGGTTAACATCTAATAAAGGTTGATGTTAACATCCAATAAGGGCAAATCTTGATGATTAGTATATAAGGATCGAGATTGGCAGATGTGAAGGGTCAAGGTTGACAACCGGGAAAGTTAACAACCTCAATCCTTAACATTTAATAACCATAACCTTTCGCGTTGTTTGACAACCTTTACCCTTAACAAATGACAACTTATACTCTTCATAGTTGACAACCATTACCATTCACGTTGTTTGACAACCTCAACCCTTAATAGATTACAACCTAGACCATTCCTATTTGATAACCTTAACCTTCACATTTGATAATATATACCCTTTATATTGTAAATGTAATATTACACCATTCATTTTTTATTACATGTTAACCCCTATTAGAAGATTATAGCTCGCTAGCCCATCCTATGCTATTAGGATAGGGATGGTATATATGAGAAGAGAACTTTTTCGTGCATGGGTGGGGACTTAAAAGGGGTTGTTGTGAGGGATGTTATTATATGCCAAAAGCTCGTACATAAAACGCATCAGATTATGAAGACAACACCGAATGAATTTGATTTTAGAATGAAGGTTGTGTACGGTGATGCAGTACATGAATTACTCCATTCACTTATAATCAAAGACAATGAAGATCCCCTCCACATATACGTTCTTCTGCGAACAAAGTCCACTTACTCAGATACCACTGTATATAGAGAAAGTGAGGCTACACCTCTTGTACAAGCATTGAGCGTACACCCTGCATTAAATTCGAGCATATTGTCCCCCTTGATATGCAGCATTCAAGTAATAATACATGTCATAATCAGTTACTATATGATTGCAATGTTCCTGGCCCTTTAGACAATGATATATGTAATGATCAACAACTCGACGATTGTAATATTCCTGGCCCTTTAAACAATGATACATGTCATGATTAACGACCTAACGATTGTAATATTCCTAGTTCTTCAAGCAATGATACAAGTCATAATCAACGACTCGAAGATTACGATGTACCCAGCCCTTCAAGAAATGATATGATTTATGATCGACAACTCAACTATTATGATATATCGTTGTTTCGCTTGTTGGGTAACGAGTACAATACAAATATTTTCAGCCCTTCAAGCAATGATTCATGCTAGGATTACCGATCTAGATCAACGGTTTGGATTACCGATTCATGGGACCAAGTTGTCAGAATTAGAAACCATCTATATTGTGCAAAGGTGCGGCTCATTGCAGGATACTTCAGCTCTGATAAGTAGGGTCCATTTAATCCAAACCATAGGTCTGCTGACCATGTCCCTAAAACCGGTCGCTGGTATTGGGACATTTCTAAGTGAATATGGACGGTTGTTGTATTTATTCTATTGACGATCATTTGTGAGCCACATGTGCTACAAAAGTATTTGCAGTTTGAGGACACAAGTTGAAAGGTCATGATCAACTGATGGGCCCCACATGCAGCGATAATCCGTGGATTGGAATCACCATCTATTGGACACTGGATGATTTGAAGTAATTGGTGTCTTTCAAATGGATGGTCCAAAACATAGGATTCTAAGGCCCACCTTCGATGGTAGAAAATCAATTTAATCAGTGGCCAGGATCATCTGACCGGTTGGACCGTGGCCATCTAAGAAATACCACCAGATGGACGCGTCTTTGCCCACAAGCAACCCTTCAAAACCTGTGAGGCAGGAGTCTCGATGGGCCGGGCTATCTAGGCCCGACCCAGTCAGGCCCGACTCTTCGGCTCATGTCTATGATGTACGTAAGTCAATTACATACTGGGCCGGGCTATGGGTGGGGATTGGGGACTACCCCACAAGGAACTAGCTGGAGATGGACGGTCCTGGCAGGGGCTCTGTGGGACCCACTTGATGTATGTGTTTTATCCACGCCGTCCATATGCTTTAAAAGATTATTTTAGGGCTTGAACACAAAAAAGATGCAGATTCAAGGCTCAAGTGGACCACACCACAGGAAACAGTGGGGATTGAACACCTCAAATCTCTTGGGGCCACATGAGCATTGGATCAAGCTGATATTTATGTTTTCCCTTCATCCAGGTGTAGTGATCTTATGAACAGGTTGGATGGCAGATAAACATCACTGTGGTTCCTAGGAAAGTTTCAACGGTGGCTGTCACTATCACCACTGCTTCCTGTGGTGTAGTCCAATCAAGCCTTCTATTTGGCTCCCTTACGGGGTTATGCCCAAAAATGATCTGTCAAAATGGATGGACGGCATGGATAAAACATATTCATAAAGGTAGGCCCCACACAGCCTGTTAAGACCGTCCATCTCTAGCTAGGTCCTGGTGGGGGCCAGTACCTTGGTCTGAGAAGCTTTTAACTGGGTGGGCCTGGAAATCTTGGACCATTTTTCAGAGTCAGGCCCAACCCGACCTGGCCAAGGCCCAGATTTTTTACATCCACATCCACTCATCTGGTGGACCCAACCTCAAAACACCCGTCCAAATGTCCACAGAGACAGGTGAGGCCCACCCAGTAGAGGAGTTCTACGATTAGGGCTGTCAACGGGCCGGGCCTATGTTGGCCTCATCCCCATTTTGAACTGTTTCAGGCCGGTCCGTTGGGCCGGCCTTATTCAAAATTTTGATTTTTGGTAGGGCCCAGACCAGCCCATTAACGACCCCACATAAGATGCTCAGGCTGTGTATGACGCTTGATACGCAGGCACTCTGAAATTATACAGATGGCATATACTAACTCAAATAAAACGACTAGATTGTGCATACCAGTGTCCTAAAGGCACAAACCCAAGATTAGATTGGCTGAGTAATCCTAACCACCGATTCATGGAAATGGGGATATTTTTAATTTTTTAACCGTCCAATAAATGTATAACAATCCGATAGTCAGGTAATCCAACAAGCTTCATTTTTGGTCCATGAAAAATCAACAGTGGTTACCGTAATTTTAATGGATGAGTGCGTATCATCCATCACAATCTGCCGGAGTATCAAAGTATTTCTCCACCCATATATCAACAAACAGGATTTATGCTTATTGTCGTCTTCATGGTGGGGCCCACCTTATAAACTACTCAGATGCCCGACACATCCTTTCACTAGAATCTGAAGTTAGTAATAAAATTTCTAAGTATGAAAAGGAAGTCAAAAGCAGACAATGGGATGTGCAGAAGAGTGGCCCAATATGGACAGGAAATGACAGGTAAGAAACGGTTCCCCGTTCGATTGGCTATAGTACTTGAATCGGACGGTTGGGATCGCCTGATTTATATGGTATTTTTTTCCTGCTGCTGTGAGCCAATGTCAACATTAATTGTGACACAGGAAAGAACGTGGTAAGGTCGATCACTCTCTTCCTTAAGGATAACTACAACAAAAACTCTTAGAAATCACAACCTACTAAAAATAGTAAACTTGTTATTCACAGACGGTCAAGATTTTCACTAGTGCGCAATGTTTTTGGCCAAAAATAATAAGTGTCTTATTTGGCTTCACCAAGTTGTTCTCCTAATTATTCTAAGCACTCTTACTTTGGGTGCAACTCCTAAATAGGGAATTAAAACTAACTGCCTATAGTAAAAACGAAATTAAAATAAAGAAATGAATGTCGATGTGATGGTATTTTGCAAATCCAGCTTGCACAACCCGGCATATCGGTGTTAGGTGGCTAAAGTAGCTCTTTCTACCCCAAAATCATATATTTTATGTCCGATAACTCATTTCAGGTTGTGAGATACATCTAATCTAAGGTCTGATGATCCAGATCACTTCTGTCGTCGGTCATGCCTTTTTTTATCTATCCTAGCCATGAAACTATCCGTGACCTGCTCTGCATTAAATTGCATCCCATCCAACCCATCCATCGTGTCCTCCCCCTCATGTTTACAGTGAGAGACCAAAAATCAGGTGATCCAAATCTTAGGTGGGCCACAGTGCAAGCAACAATATAGAATATTGCCTAAGACCTCTAAATTCACATGGTGTCGCCCACATGGGTGTTTGAATCGCCTGATTTCTGGTGGGTCCCTTCATCTTAGTGGATTTCATCTGATGAATGGATTAGATGGGATATACACAGCATGGTAGGCAAAGGATTTATTGTTTGGGTGTGCGTTTAATATGAAAAGACATTTATAATAAACTTACCTATATTTTAGGATTTTGAAAATATGTGTGCGTTTAATAACTTGCATTTGAGATTTCACCAACAAATGTCACTCAACTTAGCTTCTTCTAATGTAGCCGGCAACTGATTCTCCCTCTCTGAGCATGTAGCTAGCCTGCACAGAGAGGAGATGATACAATGCTTGTAGGGTCTACCATGTCATACATGTAAAATCAACTCTATACCCCAGGTAAGAACCATTATTTGGACCATACATGCAAAATAAGAACCATTATTTGAACCATATATATAAAATATTATCCCCCTAAAATACTTATATAAACAGCACGAATGAGAATGGTGTAAAATTTACTCCTAAAACCACTAAGGTCATTTAGTGTGACTTGCTTGAGTTTTTTAACCAACCTTTTTTTTTTTCTCTTCATTTTGGTGAGTTGGACCTAATTAACAGGTTTGATGAAAGATACATGCAAGTCTATCCATAAACCTATAGTCGACATCCCATTCACATTATTCCATTTGGTACAGCCCCTTTGAGTTGCGGATCTAGTTGACTTTTTACCTCAATCCCTTTTTTATTTAAACACATGCACACACCCCCACACACACCTTAGTAAGATTTCACCACCTATGGGTACTCGAACCCTTGACCAGATGTTGGAACTCATAAAAATCTACCACCTGAGCAAGAGTAAGGACCCAAAAAACTTTTTAACCTCAACACCTAGTATCAAGCATCAAATTTGTTAAGTAGAGTGGATATGAAAAGACATTTAAAATAAAGTTATCTATATTTTAGGAATTTGAAACTATATACTATCTTTAATAACTTAAGCTTGAGAATTCACCTCATAAATATTACTCAAATTTGCTTCTTTGTAATGATGTAGCTGGAGTGACTTCTCCTCTTTTATGTATGTAGCCTGCACAATAGGAGATGGTACAATGCTTGTGGGGTCCGCCATGTCTTACATGTAAAATTAACTCCATCCACCAAGTGAGAACCATTATTTGAACTGTACATACAAAATATTAGCCCCCTAAAATATTTATATGGACCACACAAATGGGAATGATGTAAAATTTTGGCTTGAGTTTTTTTAACCAGTTGATTTGTTTTTTGGCACATTCTCTTTATTTTTATGAGTTAGATCTAATTAATAGGTTTGATGAAAGATACACCGCATGGTAGCCCATTCATAAACCTATGGTCAGCATCCCATTCACATTGTTCCATTTGGTGCGACTCATTTAAGTTATGGATCTAGCTGATTTTTTTACCTCAACACCTAACATCAAGCATCGAATTTGTTGAGCTAGGCTCATTGACTTTGGGTGTTTTATACACCACGAAAAATGGGTGTTGTAAAGGACTCCAATCTCCGCCCTGCCTCTCTCTCTCTCTCTCCCCTCCAAATTTCTCCCCTTTCTCAATCCTTTTAGCTCCTCATGCATTGCATGTACATATATAATAAGAGATGCTCCCGAGCTCTTAGAACATTGTAAGTTATAGAGTTCCTAGTTGCATTGGTCCACTTGGATAGTCTAATCGATCGAATCTGAACTGTCCATTAAGTCAAGAATAATTTTCATGGGCTACTCAGCAAAAATGGAATTGATCTAATGATCCATTTCATGCTTGATTTGGCCTTCTTTCTTTGCCTATCCTTTTTCCAAGTCATGAATAGGATGTTTATGATTGCCTAATAAAAGTGATTCTTTAGATGGATCACATTTTTGAATGGGCCTATTTTGGGAAATGATCTTGACTGCCCAAATGATCAATGTATAGTTAATATTGTCCAAATTGTGTGATGTTTGCATGATAGCACATAAAAAGTGCGTTAGACCTAGTGAACAATCTATATCAATGAATTGGACTATTTAAGTGTCCGTGCATATAAGGAGCACTATCACTTTTAATGCTTTAAGAGTGTTGGAGCATCTCTTTAATATATATTAGAGATATGTGAGCAACATGCCTGATAGGGCTGCGTCCGAAGTAGCTCAAGCTTAAGCCCAAATTATTTAAGCGTTCATATCTAAGCCTAAGCCTATCCCATGGACCTAAAAGTCGCGCCCAAACCCAACCCTGATACTTGCCAAGCCCAAAAGCCTACCAACCATCCCAATCCATTCACAACCATATAGACCTAGCCATTTCCCAATCCCTTGAGTGGGGTTGTTTGGAAATGTTACAAACTTAAGAAATGCAATCAATTTTCATGAAACCCTACTTTTTCTCTATTGAAGGATAAATTTTATATTTTTTTTCAAATTTTGCAGTAATCTATATATTAAATACCTACTTTCACACTTATTAGAGGAGGCACTTTTATTATTCAACCATTGACCTTTTAACATTTTCATACAAGTTAATTGAACAAAACAAATAATGTAAATGGAATTCATGTCCATCATTTTCTTTACTTAGATTTTCCATATATGTATTGTAGACCAATGAGCTGGACCATTGCTTTGGAAAGCATTGAATTTTGGTGCCTCTAGGCTATACCATGCAAGTGTCTCATGTGTATAATGGCCACCCATTAAAAGAAAAAACTTCTTTGATTGAAAAATCTAACCATTTTAAAAATGTGACTTTTGTCATTGCATCTGAATCATTGCTTACTTTTGTCTTTTAGTGTCCAATTGTATGACACCGATTAAAGCGTTGGGATTATCTAAACATATGATCCTAGGATAGTGGTCCATTCACTGTTTGATTTATTAGATGAATAGCTTCTATCTACTGAAATTGCGTAGATTGTTTACCACGGTATGTGCGGAAGCTTGGCAAACTTAGAATTATGGCTAAGTCTTAGAGGGGAGTGAATATGACCACTTAAAAATTCTTACCTAATTAAACCAATTTACCGATTTAAACAAATAAGACAATTAAAAAGTAAGCTTTTAAGCCAAGTGGGTCCAACCACATAGATTACAAAAGATACAACAATCAGCACCTGGTTTATAAGGAGATAGTGATATTATGTGTGAGATGTGCTAACCATTTAACACCTTTCATACATCTAATTATACATTTGTGTAAGTCAACAAATTAAGCTTACAAGTATAAATAGAAATGTGAAAAAATAACATGTATAGTGGTTTGGCTACTTGCCTACTCCAACCCGACGAATGCATTTTCTTCGAGTGTACCAAAATTTCACTATCATAGGTTTTAAATTATATTCACCTTCAACCTCTATAAACGTATACTCCTGCCAGAGGCCTACACAAGGACTTGAAGCACATACATTCCCGTGTCGAAGGAACACGTTTCCACCCATGTCAGTAGTTCTGTAAGAGACTTTAGTTAGTTTTCTATCGGCTAACTAAAAACCACTAGCTGTCCTAGTGTAAGGCCCTACGTATACGCTCGCCGGAGACTCCTTATGGAGACTAACACGTATGCACCCGTGTCTGGTGAGTGCGATCCTAATCCAATGCCTTATGTACACTTCCCCCGGATGCTCTCCATGGAGACTAACACGTACGCACCGTTGTTCAGTGAATTCGGACCTACAAAAGATCCTAGGTCCTACATAAGAACCTATTTGAGTTTGGGTTACAATCTCTATACTCGATCCTACATAAGGATGGAGTGTGAAGTGGACTTTAACACATGACAACCTTACTTGTTAGATTGAGCCTCTTTGTAGCACGTTAATTGAGATGCTTCTTCAATGCTCTCTTGTGCATAAATCGGCTTCTCAATTGCTCCAACGTTCGTCAATGCCGATGGTTCAGCTCCACGAACAAACTTGTTGCACGTAATATGCCAATGAGGTGACCAAGGTGGTGAGAGGATTGTGGAATCTCATAAAACTAATAGATAGTTGATTTCCAAAGGCGATTCACCTAAACAGGTCTTCTAGCGGATATAAACAAGGATATACCTAGGGGTGCACATCGAACCGGTAGAACCGTGGAACCGGACTGGAACTGATCCAACGGTCTGGCTTGGTCCGATTCTAGACGACACCGATTCCGGTTTCGGTGCTAAAAATCCAAGAACCGTTAGATACGGTTTGGTTCTGGTTTAGGGGCATGTAGAACCGAACCGAGCCGTTGATCTAAACCATGGACCCGAACCGTGGATCCAAGGTTCATTTGGATACCATTCCCCTTCAAAAGTCCTACTTTTTTTAGGGGTAGAAAAAATAGTTAAGTTGCCTAGATTACCTCATTGTGGCCACGGTAATCAAATTTGGGAATACACATATATTAGGTGACAAATTGATCCATGGAACATAATTTCTTGAATCTAATAGTCCCTTGCTCTGAAAGTCTTTTAACTATGACTTGAAAAATGCAAATAGTGATGTGTGTGGGTGTGAGTCTTTTCATTCGTTTTTGCTGTTTCTTCCATACAAAACTTATTGAATTGTCTCCTTATATAGACATATCTAAAACTTCTCAGGGGTCATTTGGCAACATGGATTTGGATTCTAATTCAAAACTACAAATCCTAGATTTTTTAAATGAATGTACGATTGTAACGCCCAGAAAGTCGAGGGTTGAGTAGATGCTCAACTCCCGAGTTCCAACGCATCACTTATGCAATATAGATAATGATGATTAAATGTTGTCCTTATTTGTGCATTAAACATGAGTGAGAATATACCAAATCAACATATCATACTCTAGAGGTGATTAAATTAAGCAAGCGGAAGACTGTGATAGATATATAAAGTGTGTAAGTATATATAAATCCCAGAGTATGATCATGTCACCAGGCTGAATAATTACATGTATAGTTCCAGAATATACAAAATGATAAAGTGTAATGTCATCTAATCCATATCTCTTTAGCCCCGGTGATGCAACTCCAAGTCTACATAGACCCGCCAGAGAGTTGCAGGTAGGAGAACTCCTCGTGGTCATAAAAGGCTGGCTCCAACTCGTAAGTCTCGCCATTATCTGAAACTACAACAGAATTTGGTTAGTATTTCAAAACACCGTCCCAGAGTGGGAGTGAGTGATCAACTCAGTGGAGCTATAAGACAAAAGTTAACATGTTATCAATTCAATCCAGCAGTAATGATAAAGTAGTACAACAAGCATTCTTAAGTACTCTGGTTAATGCAAGGATGATATGTATTAATGATGCATGCCCTCGCCTACACTCCCTCTGCGACATCATCTCACGGTCGCTCATGCTAAACTCCCACTATGCTCAATACCCACGCCAAAGGCACATGTAATGCGGTACATGGTCGTGTTATCCAAGTTCTTAATTAGGCCTATTCATACAGCAGATTCGAAAAGCTAAGGTACCTTCTCTTTATATCATTTACCTAAACAATGATCCATCTAGGGTCGTCAATCCTAGTTAATCACATACAATAGGCAAGTTCAAGAGTTTGCACTATAGGTTGCGACGGGAGGCTCGTCACCTCAGCGTAGGCTTAATTCACACTCGAGGTCACTACGAGGGGCTCGTCACCTGATCGTAGGCCTATTTTATACTCGAGGTCACTATAGGAAAGGCTCGTCACCTTAGCGTAGGCCGACAGCTTGAATACAGTGTCTCATACCACCGTATTCGACTCACGAGTTTGGGTTGCTTACTGGTCACTACAGGGAGGCTCGTCACTCCAGTGTAGGTCGACAGCTCGACTATAGTGTCTCATGCCACCATGCCCAGCTCATGAGTCTTAGCGGATCGTGGTACCAAGGTTGAAACGGGCTTTACATTGGTAAGTAGTACTTTAGATTTAAGCAGTAACGTCCATACATGATGAACATAGCCAATCGGGTTACTTGGACAAGCTCGACTGGTACGAGCGTACGTTAAATTAATAGACATGGAGTGCGTAAGCACTCTGCGTGGCCTAACCACTGTTGACAAATAGCGTACGACTTGAATTCATCAAACGTGGCTTGTGTGGCGAAATGACCTCGGCTACTATTTCAGGAATCATTACCAATTGCCTAGACTACGCAGTAGTCCCAATCATATTCAAGCACAATAGGCATTCATATGTGATAGTCAAACAGCATGTGACAACCAATTTCAGTATAAATCTCATTTGAGCATTTTAACAAATACATAATATACATATTGTCATACATAGGCATTTCATATATAAAGCACGCAGTAGTAAGATAGGTTACATGAAGGAAACTGTAACTATAAGTAAGGTAATTGAGAATCCTATCTCAATGCCCTCATTAAATACATTTCAACAAACATTTTCTTATTCAGCCATTTTATTAAACACTTAGACTACACATATCAACATACAGGTAATAAATTAATTATAACCTATATTATAGAAAATTCTTTCACAAAGGAGTTCCCACACATACAACAATTATATATTCTCAAACAATAATCATGACAAATACAAATCATAATTCTATTTTCATTCAGACATTTCAACAAACACATGGAATGCACTATATTCAACATAATTCATTTATGTGTAATACACAGAAAACATCGCATCTAAGCAAGTGTGACAGCAATAAAGTCAGTCATAAATCATTAATTGACATTGAAAGCCTTGAAAACTATAACCTAAACGTTTATATTCTGCACCTTCCGTCAGTAACTTGTATCGAACTCAATTCGAACACTACGCCTTTGTCTACGGCACAACGGCTACCTATAGTATGAAATAGGTTAGCTATTTCACCGATCTACCGATTTGGATACCTAAAACATATTAGGGTTAGGATTCCTTACCTAAAAATGGAGTCGAAATCGCTGGTATAGCGATATAGGTAGGATGATTCGGCACGTGGAGCGGTGGGATCGGATCCTAACAACTATCTCTCACTCTCTCTCTCTTCTCCTCACTTTTTCCTTCTCTTTTCTCTCTTCTTTCTCTTAGGGTTTTGGAAATTCGTATGAAATGAGAGAGGGGTGGGTTAAGGCCCTTATATAAGTCCAGAACTAATGTTAATGGCCCCAGGGCCATGGTATACTCAAGTTATATCCAAAAGTCGTCTGTTTCGGGCCAACAGAGCTCATTTGGAGGCCCATTGCCTGCATACGGTCTGTGAAAAGTTCTCTGGCAATGGATCTATGCCAGTTTAAGATTTTGGTCCAATCGAATTTGTGGATCGACCGTAGAGTACCCATTTTAGTTCAACGGCTATCGTCACTCGATCAAGGCCACAAGTACACCGACATGTGTTGGGAATTTTCCTAATCCAAGGGTATAGTTGGGTCAAAATTTGACGGTCTGAAACCTTAAACACGGCCTGCAAGCGAACGGCCCAATTCACTTAAATTCGAGTTCATTTCCTAAAGATATTCGCGTTTCTCACACACTTTGCTCCGAGCTCAAGTTGTGGGTTTCTAAATACTATTTGGACTTGATTCCCGAGATGATTTTCAAGCCTAGTAAGGCGATTATAATCGTATAGTTTCGCGGTAATCAGACTTTCAACGCATGGTCCAGGTCCGATACGGAGTTTCAAGATGCTCCTGAGAGCAACTGGGTTTTGAGATTGATCCTAGGTTTTTAGGGAATGTAGAGTTAGCAATTCTGCTAGTTTTGGGTCCTGCAGTTCGTATAGAAAGTGATTCATGCTAATTCGCTGATTAATTTAATTTAGTGCTTAATTAATTTTCACCTAATTTCTAAATGATTCGGTCCTTAATGATTTTTGCCTGAGGTGGTACTCGGGTCTTTATACGGATTTTTCCGAGTCGTTACAACGATGGATATAAATGCATCTCATACCAACTGGGCTAGATTTTAAAAAGCCTAGAATCGTGGTACCGAACTAGTTTTCACAGTCCGGTTCTGGTTCCGAAAATCGTAAAACCGTTAGGAACGGTTCAGTTCCAGTTTCACCCCAGAATCGGACCAAACTGACCCGTGTTCAACCCTAGATATACCTATAGGCTTATTGTCTAATCTCTAGAAAATAGTGAATATCAAGTTCATCTTCATAATAGAGGTTGGAATCCTCATTAGAGTGGTAAAGCTCTAGAAAATAACTTAGATATCTTTAGTATGAAGTTTAGAAGAGGAATATTTAATGAGAAAACATCTAGGCTTCATTTGCACCAAAAACTCATTTAAATGCCTAATAAGTGAATACTCATTTTATAGAAATTGTGTTGCAACAGTTATAAAATGGCTAGTTAATTGCTTTCTCAATAGGATTGAAAGGCCTTTCGATGGGATCGAGCTGTCCTTTGATCCCATCAAGAACTCCAAGATTTTTCTGTTTATTTGTTGGACTGTTTCTTCGATCGAATTGGGTTAGTATTCGATTCTATCAAGACCCATTGACAACCTGCCGATAGGATCGAGAACCACTCAAAAATTGTTATTTTGCAATTATGGTTTACAATAGTTTTGCACGTCTATAGCCTATCTGATCATATTCCAATAAGGATCTTAAGGCTAAAGGATGGTCAAATAAATGTATACCTATTTAGGTATGATCTGAAATTGTATCTGGTAGGGCCACGGGCTTTGCGTGGAAGCTTGGCGGAGTTAAGGAATGATGGCTATATCCTAAAAGGGGTGATTAAGACTAATTAAAAATTTTACCTTTTAAATACAATTTCTTACTTAAACTAATATATAATTATACTAAGTAAGGCAATGTAACACTAAGGCTTCCAAGCCAATAGTGGGTCCAATCACATAGGCTACAAATGTTATGCTAATAAAGCAACTGATCTATATATGATAATATACATGTGTATGGGGTATGTACTACCTATCAACTCTTAGCATTCATCTAACCATGCATACTTATACTTAAACATTCAATCAAATAAGCATAATTAAATAAGTGCTCAAAAGACAATCCCAAACACAAGCATGTATAACAGTTCAATTTCTCTACTCCACTCTTGACATATGCAATCAACCCATGAGTGTGCCGGATTTCACTATCGGAGGATTTAAATCGGATTCACCTCTAACATTTATAATCTTACACAAGGACCGATTCCCTCAGGAAACTGCGTAATTTTCTATAGGCTCACCATGAACATCGGTCTTACATAAGAATCTACTAACATACACTCCTGCTGGAGGCCTTCGCAAGAGACTTGGATGGTTTTCTATAGATTAACTACTAAAATTGGTCCTAATCCAAAGACATATGTTTACTCCCGCTGAGACTCCCACGGAGATTAACACGTACGCACTCGTATCCGGTAGCCTACACAAGGATATTGATTTATGTCTCACATAAGAACCAAGGTCCCATAAAATAACTTAGTTGAGTTTGACAATTCAAACTCTTACACTCAATCTTATAAAAGGAAGGACCGTATACGCACTCTTACAAATGACAATTTGCTTGTCAGATTGAACCCCTTTTACAGCACATTCTTGGGTTACTTGATCGATGCTCTCTTTAACTTTAATCAACTTTCATTTTCTCCCCCGATCATGATGTTGATGCGTTGCCAATACTTCAGCTCCAAGATGGGTCTTCTATAGGATTTAGACAACTAATGAAATGTTGTAATCATAGGAGATTTACCTAGATGGGTCTTCTATAGGATTTAGACAAATATTTGACTATAGGTTCAAGTCTAATCTCTAGAAAATGGTGGAATTCAAGCTCATCTTCAAGGTGGAGGTTGGAATCATCAACAGAGTATTAATCTCAAGTAATATAACTTAGAACTCATTGGTTTGGAGGCTTGGGATGAGAGATATGATCATGGAATCACATACGCTTCTATTACACTAAAAATTCATCCCAATGCCCAAGAACCGAATGCCATTTATAAGAAGTTTGAGCTTCAACGGTAAAAGAACGGGTAGATAATGGCTCTGTCAATAGCATCGATAAAATTATATTTCAAGTTGAATTGTTGCTAGATAGTTTTCATGCTATTATCTGATGCCATCGAGTGGATTTCGATGGCACCGAGGGGATCATTCGATGGATCCTCGATGTCATCGAGTTGCTTAGATAAAATAATCAAAACTCAAGATTTTTGAGTTACCTACTCGATTCCATTAAGGGGATCTCTGATGTCATCGAAGACCTCTCGAGGGCTCCTCGATGAAATCGAGCACCACTCAAAATTCTACTATTTTGGGCATACGATTTCACAACAGCTTTGCACCTCTTATAGCTATAATTATCATGTTCCAATTAAGCTTCTAAGGCTAAGAGATGATCAATAAGGTTTACCGATAAGGCTAAGGATCATTCAGAGTTTGAAAGGGTTATTTTAGGTCAAGCATTAGAGTCACCAAGGCACCTTATTTACCTATTTTTTGCTCCTTGATGCCCATGTCTTCTTGTGTCTTTGGTCTTCAACTTCTAAAGGCTCAACTGACAACTTGACACATGAACTCATGTGATTAACAAATAAGATGCATAAATCAGTGCACTAACATGATCATCTAAAGGTTAAGGTTGTTTTGAGTCTAAGGTTAGGGTCACCAAAATACCTCAATTTACTTGTTCTTCACTCCTTGATGCTTTAAATCTTCATATGTCTTCGGTCTTCAGCTTCTAAGGGCTCAACCAATTCACTGACATACAAACCCATGTGATTGACAAATAGGTGCACAAATAAGTGTGCTAACATTTACTCCATGTATGCTATGTGTGTAGAATGACATGGAGGGACCATACCTCCCACACCGTATATCCTATCCCATAGGTAAAATTAAAATATTTTCTTATTGATTTAAATGTTTAATTCACATTTATACTTTTTCCTCATATATAAATCATTTTAAAGACAGAGATGTTAATGATTTGATGATAAGTAATAGTCCACCCGACATGTCAAAAGTGGTACAAAAAGTTTGATTCTTTTATGTTAAACTAGCGGTTTATGTAACATCCTGAATTTTTACGGCCAGAGTTTATACTCGTGCCCAAAAAAATTGGGTGTTAATAATTGTAACATCCTAGATTTTCACTGTTTTGGATTTTCAAAAATTCTTAAATTTTTTTTAATTAATTAACTTATATTATCACTTATTGATCATTAGCACTCAAAGTTAGCTTATACGCGAGTGGTCCAGTCTGGTCATGATCAGACTGTGTGCAGGCCATCAAGTCAAATGATCGGTTTGTACTCGGCGACAGCTTGTGTAGGCCGTGCAGCAGCCAAGGAAGGTCAGAAAAATCTAAAAATTTGAAAAAACATAAATCTCGCTGGGCTTGTGGTCCATCGCGGACCATGGACCCAGTGGACACTCAGAAATAAACTATTCAGGCCGTCCCAACGGCACTTGCCAAATACAACCCACCAATGCCAGAATTAGAATCTGGCACTGGTAAATAAAACTGAAATTTTAAGTATTTCATCCGTCGAATCTCTTCTAAATTTATGGTAAAGGTCTAATGTATTTGTCTACGCCCGCTCTCAAAATCTGGGTCCCAATCGTGGCACGGTGACCGATGATCACGAATCAGACCCGTGCGACCAAACCCCATATCAGATCGTCTCCAAATTTTGCATGGCCCTTCATCGGGTCATGGAGCACCTATCTTATAAGTTTCATGGCCAGAGAGCCACTAGAAATACCCTGATTCTCCAAACAAGCTCTAGACTACTCGTTGGTGGGCCACCAGTTCCAAAACTATAGAATAATGTCCATCTTACTGGGCTTGACGCCCATTGCAGGAGTCGGACCGGGGTACTGTCCAGAACCGCTCACCTTGAGCCGAAGGACGAGTGCATAAGAAGTGCAAATACCTTAAAGGAAGGAGTTGGAACTTAAGTAAATTAAGTCGTCCACTCTTATGCAAAGTTGAGGATTTCGGACCGTCGGTTTGCGATCAAACTTTACCTGTGGAGTAAGGATATGTTCCTGCTCATATCCGTATAGCCGTGGCTCGGATCAACTATCGGTGACCATTGAATAAACTTTTAATCATATTTGTCCATCGGCGCGTCTAAATAGCGGGCCGATCATATACATACGTAGATCATCATTAGGGCCAATTATCCAATGGTGGGTGTTGACTCCTACGCCCTATAGTGGGCCCTAGAGCCTAGAAAGACTCTCTCATAGGTCTAGTATAGTAAAAACCTAGCCCTTAGGGCTATTTACACCAAATCTGGCATTATAAAAATGGCCTCATTTGGGCACCCCCTCTCCCCATACGATTTTGCCCTAGAGAAGAGAAAGAGAGAGAGAGAGGAGAGAAAAGGGAGAAAGAAGAAAGGAAGAAGAGAGGGAGGGATAGTGAAGAAGGGAGAGAGTGTTTGTGTGGGTGAGGAAAATCTTAATGCTTGTAGGGTTGGTATTTCCTCAACCAAACCGGTGGCTACTACAAAACCTCCACCAAACCCACCCATGCCAAGAAGCGGAGGTAAGAATAGTATATTTTTCCTTCAATAGAGTAACCTAGTGTAGATTTCTAGGCATTAATGTTGTCTTTCTTAATTTGGTTTAGGAAATGGCGATTTTACCCAAATTTCCAAACCCTAAGATCTCAAAGAAGGAAAATCTCCTCTTAAGGTGTGAACTATTATCCTTAGGTGGCCTAATACCGATTATAGTATGAGTTTAATGATTTTATTCATTTGGTATGATGTATTGAAGAATCTAGAAGAAACTTAGGGATGGTATGTTGTTGGAATTGTATGATTTGCATGCTTAGTTCACATTTGATGTTGACCTTGCCTCTCACATGAATTAGTATATGAATAACTACATGCTCATGTTTGATCGATTTCTTCCCACATGTGTTGTTTCATGTTGTGCTTAACTTATCACTCTTGTGTATTTGATCCCTTGAGGTGTAGGGAGTGTGTAACTTCCTCCCTGATCCACACCACTCACATGCACCTTGTTCATGTTCTTATAGCATGCTTGTTAGGAATAATTGAACCGTATGTTGTGATGTTTGTGAACGTGATACTATTATGCTAGTTGGTAATCTTGATGATTGGCATGTTAAGAGTCATTCTCAAATCCTTAGATTGGTTAGGAAACTTGAGGAGAGACGGTAGCCCCATTGGTAGGGCTACCCAAGGCTAAACCCATGGATTTCGGCGGGTGCGCATGGGCGGCAGTAGTTCGACTACATGGGCCTCTTGTGCTCGTTGTCGTCCGTCACGTGCTCGCCTGACTCATGCGGTCTAGCCTATTGACTGTCCAACCCTATTTGTTAACCATGTTTGCTCACTTATGTATGGAACCTAGAATATCCTACCACTATTGTAGCCCATCAATACTGGATGGAATATTGATCCACAGTCTCGTGAACCGAGCATGGTGAAATGGGACACTGTGTCTAAGCTGTCGGCCTACGCTGGAGTGACACGCCTCCCCATAGTGACCGCGAGCGATCCCTTCTCTCAGCACTCCCGGTGTGCTTGAAGTCGGGGATGGGGAACCTGACAGGATCAAGGATCGCGGGGTCTTGGCCTCACACGTTGGGCGGTCTTTGCCTCGCAACTCATTCAGGACATTTGATACGTGGGGTGTATTAGATTTTCCAATCTGCTGGATGAATGGACTTAACTAAGAACTCGGCTAACACTATTGCATTACATCGCATTAGCTAAGGTGGCAACTCGGCAGTCGAGGTCGCTCTGAGGGAGTGTTGGTCATATGCGATCGTTAGATGGAGTCACTTGAGGGAGAGTTGTGGTAAGGGCATGCATCATATCATCTGTCATGCACGCGTATTAATAAGATTAGTCAAGTGCTTATGAATGCTTGTTTTTCATTAAATTCTTAATATAATTAATGCCTGTTACAACTTAAGTCTAATAGCACCACTGAGTTGATCACTCACTCCCACTCTGGGATACTGTTTTAAAACACCAACCAAAATCTTCAGTAGATGCAGGTGATGTAGGGTGCGAGGAGCATGACGACGCGAGACTAGATGTGGAGAACAAGTTGTCCTATTTCCAGTTGATGGGTGGCTCGCCCTAGTTTTGCAGGCGGACTTGGATTGCTAAGTAGGGGACTTGGTGAATCATTCTTTTGGACATATTTTGTTTGTACTCTTGTTGGGCAACGCCTTGTGCGACCCATAGTTATAAATTTTCTTTTGAACTTGTAAACATTTAACCTTTCCCATTACAGTTGACTAGTTGTGAATTGTGATTCATGTTTCAAGTAATTCCAGGCTGCGTATCTAAACCTTATTAAACGCACTTTAATAAGAAAATAGGTTATAAGTGATACTCGAGAACTCAGGAGTCGAGTGTATGTACGACCCCCGATTTTCAAGGCGTTATAATAATGTATAAATCGGATACTTTAAAAATCACACCTTTTTTCATTTAGATCACATCCAGATACATTCATGAAAGTAACATTCACAAGAATAAAATTGACTGTGTTGATTATTTCATTAGAGTAAAAGAATTCAGTAAATAATCAAACGCCCTCTCAATGGGAGCTTATTACATTTATTGAGTTTACAGCGAAAGTATAAAACTAAATTATAAAACTATCCTCTTATTCTTCCAATATAATCTTCCATAGGGAAATGGTCCTCTAGGTCTTCAATTTGTACATCACCTGCATCATTTATATGGTTGGAGAGGGTCAACGCCCTACTCATAATGATGGTTATCCTTTAAGATTCATAATAATTCAAGAGATTCATAAAAGTAATGTAAAATACGTCCCGTACTCCACAATTACAAGAGGTAACAATATGCATAAGCAATCTACATGAGATGCATGCCTAGCAAAGTATATGCGGTTCATCACACTTAACGATCGCGACAATGTAGAAAATAATTTAAAGTTATCCGACTCCCCCCGCATCCCATTCTATGGAGATTCGTCGGCGTGTCCTATGTAGAGGTGGGCATCGAGCCGAGTCGAGTAGAGGTGGGCCAAGCTCGGCTCGACTTGTCCATGCTATACTTGAGTTCGAGATCAAGCTCAAACTTGTCCTCGAGCTCAACATTGAAGCTTGGCTTGTTTGCCAAAGCTGTCGATTCGAGTTCGAGTCGAGCTAGTGGTTCGAGTCGAGTCGAGCTCAAGCTTGTTCCCTCGAGTCGGGTTTTGTACGAATGATTTGAAAATGCAGATTGCGGATTTTGTATGTTCTATATAAAAATGTGAAAAAACAGGACATTCCGCAAATGTATGTGAAAAATGCTTAAGGTGCGATGGGTTCTTCATGAATGGTTGAAAAAGGCAGAGATTGAAATGGTTATTGAATAAATGGCTGCAAAATGCAGAGCCTAATTTGGGTTTTGTATGAATGGTTGAAAAATGCCAAACAAGATGTTGATTTTCTTATGCATTGTTAGAAAATACAAAAGCATATTTGAGTTTCGAGACTCAAAAACAGGGGAATGTAGATCGCGAGATCGCGAGATCTACATTCCAGTGGCCTGAAAGTAGGTAGAGTAGATTCACATTCTCTTTTTTTTCAAAAGAAAATGCAGTCGAATCAAAGAGCCTTTTGACTTTCAACTCAAAAAGTACATATTTCAGACCACTTAACTGCAAATAGCAAAGACCGGGAATCTAACCCACATGCCGGAAAATCCAAGACTCGATAAAAAAAGGGAGGCTAGGGTTGGGTTGGGTTGATGTTTTGTTTTTTTAAACTTATATTTATATTATATATATATATATATATATATATATATATATAAAATATTTATTAATATACTTATTAATCGAGCCAAGTTGAGCTCGAGTTCGAGCTTCGAGTCGAGTTGAGTTCGAGTCGAGTCGAGTTGAAATGCCCCATGTTCGAACTCGGCTCTAACTTAACTCGAGCTTCCAAAAATTAGCTTAACTTGGCCTGAATCGGCCATTTAAGCCGAGTCAATCCGAGCTGACTCGAGCCAAGTCGAGCGAGTTTTTCGAGCTGACTCAACTCGTGAACAGCCCTAGTCCCACATTTAATATGTATTTACACGGTTATCCGAAGACAAACACAACACATGACTGGATGAATTACGTGACACGATTTGTCCATAAAGTGACTATTTGCGACATCCAATCCCGAAGGTGATGCAGCATGCATTATGAATTACTTACATCGATTTGTACACCATTACCCATGAAACATGGAATTATGTGTCGCTCAAGGGCTGCTACCGAAAATGCATTACGTGCACAATATTTATTTGATCACTAGAAGTAGAATTCCCAATATAGTATTTGTACTAAAGAGGAAATCAATTGAATCACGGGAGTTGTAGGATATTAAGACACATGCCCAAGCCTTAAAGCTAAATAGCACAATGCTAACAAAGTATAGAGGAGAGTAGCAATAACTAGCTCAATAAAGAGGAGGGTGGTAATGACCAACTCAATAATAAGGAGAGTAGCAATGGGTAACTCGACAAAGGGAGAGTAGCAATGGCCAACTCAATAATAAGGAGAGTAGCAATAGCCAACTCAAATAAGCGAAGAGTAGCAAGGGCTAACTCATCAAATTGATAAAGGCAAGGGCAAGGCTTGCATCCATTGTCCCACATAATTAAAAATATACATAATTAAAGTCATACCCAAAATTCTCAAAGGATAAATGATGGATGTTGATAAATTAAGCAATTTCAAGGAAGTTCACAATGTCATGAAAGCATGTAAATGTCAAGATAATATCACCTTTAGATTAAGAAAGCTTAAAGGATAAAAACTCTTACCTTGGTTGTCTGATCGCCTTCTAAGGTTAGATGTTCGAGGAGGTGAATTAGAATCAATCTTTATTCTGATTAGCCTGTTCTAAATTTGATTAGAATAAATGTTAGAGGTTCTGGGTTATGTGTTTCAGGGCTCACACTATGATATATCATCACGTCTCTCATCGAGTCAACTCGGTTTTCTACCTTTGATAAGGAGTTTAAAATAAAGAACGTAAGGATAAGGAGTAAGGAAAAGGAGAATCTACGCTAATCTGGAGTTCTTTGCTAGGCCTGGTTTGCCGTCTCTTTCCGGTAAATCTTCCACGCATATCACCTCTTTCTTTTTATCTTTCTCTCTTTTTTTTTCTTTTCTTTTCTTTCTCTTTCTTTTTCCTTTCCTTTCTTTTCTTTTCTTTTCTTTTCTTTCTCTTTCATTCTCTTTTCTTTTCTTGCTATTTGTTTCTCTAGGGTCGGATGCTTATAAGGCTTTTTATAGCCGACTGGATTTCCAGATCTTTCCTACGCAAACCCGACTGCGTAGCAATGCGACTCATTCGATTGTGGCATGCAAAACGTAGCTTGCTTGGAATCTTGATTTTCTTGGAATCTTTTTCTTCAGATCGTCTGGAAGTCCAAAGATTTGCCAGGAGGTTGCTTTGGAGTTCTAATTGGACGGTTTTGCTGGGAGTTTTGATGAAGAGTCGTCCCTGTTTTCATGGTGAAATCGTTCCACGCCATTTTTCTTCCCTTTGGACTTCTATGGGTGGGTCGGATTGGCCATTTGATGTCCCCTGGCCCATTGGATCAATAGTCGACGTGAGATTTTCAAGGCGCTGCGAAGGTGTTCCTTCCGCATCTCCGTATGAAAACTGGCGAAAGGCGTCCGTGAAATTTAGTCAGGATCAGGATGGCTCTTTCCCTTGGAAAGATCCAATCAATTCCTAGTTGTTTAAGGGAGTCATGATACTAGGAGGGAAGATTTTCGCACCTTTGTTGGAGTGTCCGTGCAATGTGCGGGGTTGCTGGTTTGTGGCCACGATTTTCCTATACAGAGCAGTTATTCCTATCGTGGTCCGGGATGGTGGACAACTAATGGCGATGAATGATGATGAACGGCTTGGATCTGTTTATCATTTCATGATGGTGGGTCCCACTACACATCCTTGTTATAGTCAGATTCAAATCCCGAATGCAGGAACAAAGAAAATGGAAGAGGAGTCGGGAGCAGTCCGGTCGTGGCTAAATTTGTGTGCGTACGGGAGCTCATCTGTGTGCGAAACAACCTAGGGTTTGGTCGAATCCGCTCCAGCTTTAGGATGGACGGTTCAGATCATTCAAGATGATCTTAATAGTGGGCCACAACATCACCCAAACGGACGCTATTCGTTCGAGCAGCGAGTGGCAGAAGACAAATTTGAAAGAGGGTTGATCAAACACGGTTTGACTAGAACCTTGGTGCGGTGTGATGCGAGTGCATATCTGCTAATGCACTCCCAGATCATCAAGTGGGGTCCACGGGGTTGTACTAGCGGATCTAAACTATCCATTTACTCCAACAGGCCCCTAAAGGGACGTTGGTTAGGTGTGAGACAAATCCCTGGTTCAAGTGGGCCAAATTGTTCACTTGTTGCATTAAATTGGTGTTTTCCTACGGTCCCACGATCAGGCTCTTTTCATAGCTAACTTTTAGCACACTAACGGTTTCTAATCCATTTTAGGGGTGTTTTGATGGTTGTGTCTATAATCTAGTGGGTAGATTGTTCGTATTCTTTGGTTTTGGTCAGTTAGGCCGTTACATAAAAGAGGAGATGTTCTGCTTGATCCTAAGTCGATGTTCGTAGTAGATTAAGTCCTTATACATATATTATAATCACATAATTACAGGGTGTTACATGGTTATAGACACATTTCTACGTAATCCTTACAAAGGACTTATATCTAAATCATTATAAATAAAGAACTATCAACTAAATTAATTAAGGGAGTGTACATGTATCAAACCACACGATTGGTGGTTTTATCTTAGAATCAATGGTCGGATGACCTGATTTATGAATGGCGATTATTGCCAACAATCAGATTCGTGTTGGAGGATAGATGAAATGTGAGGATAGCTAGATTGGTATCATACACCTGTACATAATAAGTTAAATTTCGTGGTAATGCTCGAAAACTTTCAATAATCGGGTATTAAAAAGTTTGGGGCGTTATAGTTTATCAGAAGTGAGTAGTTCGATCATTGTGTCTACTTCAGATTATTGAGTGAAGAAAAATTCACTATTTTGGTGTTGTATGTTGATAATATGCTTATCGCTAGTCATAATATGTCTGAAATCAGCATATTAAAGGCACGGTTATCCAAGACATTCGATATAAAAGATCTACGGGCTGCAAAAAAGATTCTCGGCATCGACTTATATAGAGACGGGTAAAAGAGCAAGCTATGATTATCTCATGAGGAGTATCTCGAGAATATTTTGATAAATTTTGGACTAAATAAGACTAAACCGGTTAACACACTACACGCTGCTCACTTTCAACTTTCTTCGAAGTAATGTCCTGTGTTAGATGAAGAAAAGTGGTATATGTCTCACGTGCCCTACTCGAGTGTGGTTGGTAGTCTTATATACGTCATGGTTTGTACAAGATTGGATATTTGACATATAGTGAGTGTTGTGAGCGGATGTATATAAACCCCGACAAGCAATACTGGGAAGTAGCAAAATAGTTACTTTGCTACATATGAGGTATGACGGACTATGTCTTAACATTTAAAAAAATATGAGGAGAGACTAGTAAGCTATGTGGATTCGGATTATGCTGGCAATGTGGACAATAGAAGGTCGATTTCTAGTTATTCATTTGTATTAGCGGGTGGAACGATCAGTTGGATGTTGAAGCTTCAATCTGTGTTTGCTCTTTCCACAACGAAAGTAGAATATATAGCTGTGATGTAAGCATTCAAAGAAGCTGTTTGGTTGAAATGAATGATGAATGCGTTGGGGCTTCAACAGGAAGTCGTGCATGTGATTATGATAGCAAAAGCGTGATCAATTTGACAAAGAACTCAGTGTACCATTTTCGGACTAAACACATTGACATGCATCATCATTTTATCCGGCAAATGTTAGAGGAATGCAACATTACTCTTGAGAAGATTCATACCAGTGAAAATCTGGTGGACATGCTTACAAAGGTGGTTCCTGTAGAAAAGTTCAGGTTTTGCTCAACTTCTCTAGGCTTGACAAAGAAGGAATGAAGACGGTGTGTGCACAAGAAGCGACTATGATGGTGCTACTATGAAAACGTTAATAGATAGTGATAGCAACTTGGAGAAGCAGATATGGAGGATTAAAGCCACAGTGGAGATTGTTGATAGAGTGTCTTTAATCTTGTGCGGTGTTGTTTGGTTGACTGAGGAATTCTTAGGTCAAACGAAGCATACTGTAATGTTCCCAGTCGACCGCGATCTATTTCAGGTGACTAAGGGACTCTGTTGATGTCGCAGTCGACTAAATGTACGACCAAGTGGAATGCATAAGTGCAGATTTTTGTTTCCAATTTTATACCGAAGCATATAAATAAGCTTCTAATTATGTAATTAAGGTATAATAAAAGGAGCTTAGCACATTTTCAAGAGTTTTATGGGAGAAGTCAGGGTTTCCCATCTGTAAGTTATTCCATCTTTTGTAACTTTCTATTCATAATGAATTATTTGTCGATTGGTGTCATGATTTTTTTTTTTCTAGAAGGATTTTTCTACATAAAATTCATGTGTTATTTGCGATTACTTGAATTTTTATTCTCTATTATATTGTTTAATTTTCTTTGAGATCACTTCCGCACTGAACAAGCCATGTTAAAGATTATTACATCCCCAACTTAAGCCTGGTAGACAAGCCCTATTCCACAACATAAGTTCACCTATCAAAATTCTAAAGATTGAGCTCGACACTATTGTACCATCCTGTTGCAACATCTCTATCATAGCATAAAGCTCTCTTTCTACGGGCCAAGGGCACAATCCACATGAGATTCTAGTCCCTTTCCTTGACTAGGTCTCCATTGTTTTTCACTTTCTCCTTTTTCCGTTTGAAAACGAAGTCCTATGATAGATCACCCTCATTTTCTTCCCTCCCATATGTGACACTCATGTGCAGCTATCCGGACCATTCAAATTGTAGGTTACATTGCAGATGGAGTATATGTAGAAAGTCAAGCTATCAAGCAATTCTAACCATCAAATTCATGGAAATAAAATGGATGGTTAAAACCAAAACAGTGAACTGTCCAAATTCCTATGGCCAAATCAGATTGGACTATTGGATTAGAAATTTGGACAGTCTGGATTGCCACACAACTATTCCATTAGTACGGTTGAAGAGTCACCACCAATTTTAAATGGTGTTAAACATACATGGGAGCTTAACCCTAAAACTATAGAAAAGAAAATATTTCTATATTTTGGGACAATATATGGTGTGCGTTTGATGCTATTCCGGGTGCAGATAACCACAACCGTCTGTTTTGATTGCCATCTTTAGGATGGTTAGGATTATCCCATCCAGTGGCTGTCAATATATTCTACACCCAAAATAGGGCTGGCCCTAATTAGACTATTAAGATTGTTTGATCAAGATGGTCGTTAATCTACAGTCTTCACCACCATTTAGACTGCTATGATTGTCTGATCAAGGTGGCTGTTGGTCTATGCTCCACCAACAGTAGGGCTGGTCCTGGACGGTTAGGATTGCCTGATAGAATATGGTCTTTGATCTATAATGCTTTCCTGCATCCTAGTTGGTCCTTTGGAAAGTGTAATACAAACAATCATGGAGTTACTAATTCCTAAGTATAGTAAAGATCCGTGGACTTGCTAATTCCCAAATCGTAATTTGCCCATGCTACGTGAGTAAATATTCTTGCACTTTTACAACTAACTGATGATCAACGACTCCGAAGTCTATTGTTTCGTAATTAAGCCATCCATCGATGAATGTAGTAAGCATTTATTGTAATGGCATAACATTTATTACAAAAGTGGAACATTTATTGCTCTATGGGTATTTCGTCCGAGAAGGTTGGGTGCTGGGCGGACCCTGATGTATACGTTTTATGGTAATGGCGTAACATTCGTGTATATATATATATATATATATATATATATATATATATATATATATATATATATATATATAGTTCTTTCATATCATTTTAAGATATGGACCAAAAAATGAGAAAGATAAAAAGGGAAGCGGGAGTTATAGGTTTTTGCATTTCCTTTCATTCATGTATATATTACACACGCGCACACACCACCACACACTCACGCGGTAGTGGGATTTCACAACCTATGGGCACTCGATCCCTCAACCAGGTGTTGACACTCCTAAGAGTCCACCACGAGTGTAAGAGTAAGGGCCCATCATGATAGAGATGTCATTCATATTTATTATTTTAATTCATTCATGTATATTTAACCTTACAAAGGCTACTAAAGTGACGTCACTTGGGTCCATCATGATGTATATTTTGTATCCACACCGTTCATGCATTTCATCCATTTGGAGATATCATATTAGGGCAAGATCCGAACAATGAGTCAGATCCAAATCTCAAGTGGACCCCACCACAAAAAACAGTGGGGAGAGTGAAGCCTGCCATTAAACACTTCTAAAGGCTGCAAAAGTTTTCGATCAAGCTAATATTTGTGTTTTCCCTTCTTTCATGTCTGCGTTAACATAGGAAGGGGTAGGATCTCAAATAAACATCATGGTGGACCTTAGGAGGATTTCATCGGTGGATGTCACTCTTCCTACTGTTTTCTATGGTGGGGTCCTCTTCAGATTTGAATCAGCCTCATTCTTTGTATCATAGCCTAAAATGATATCTCCAAATGAATGAACGGTCGGGATATAAAACATACATCATGGTGGGGCCCACATAACTTGGTGACATCACTTCAATAGCGATTCTCGCTACTCAACCTATCATAGCTAATCCTCGTTCATAAATAAATTTCTTGAGAAAGTTTTTAAAATAAGGTGTCATCATCACCGTTGCTTCCTATGGTGTGATCCACTTGAGCTTTAGATTTGCTTCATTTTTTGGGTGTTGAAACTCACTGCGTCTACCATTCAGCCATGAATATGGACATGTATTTATAAGATTATGGATATGAAATTCATGAATTTGGCAAATCCTAAGTAAATATAAATAACTGCAATGTTCAAATCTATTAATTTAAAGAAAAAAAAAATAACACAATTAAATACTTATATTTGTGGACTAGTTACACAAATTCATATTTTTTTCTTATGGCCACACAATTAATACTTTAATGACTAAAATACCCTCACCTACTGCCCAACAGGGAATAACCTTTCTTTCAGGCTAGGAAACTTAGTGAACGGAGCCCATGTAAATAACTAAAAGAAAAGGACCTTTACCTCTAGTGGTAGGAAGCTCGTGATGCCAATATTTCAATATACATTGAGATTTTTCTCAAATCCAAATTAATGTAAATGGAAGAATTTGACAAGTTGTTATAGAATTTTTCAAATAAAACCTTGGAAGATGAGGATATGTCAAATCTTTAATAATTTTCAATGTTAGGTTTTTAAATTAAGGAATTTGTCAATTCCATGCTAGCAAATTCCTAATTCAAAATAGGCAAATGTCAATGCAATTTATATAACGAGAATATGATAGGGTAGAGATAGAAGATCTCTACTAAGGTAGAGCCATCTATGAATAGTACACATGACAAGGTGATGGATTAATATATACCTTGGTACCAAGATGGTGTGGGCTTATGTTTTAAAAATAAAACTTAGGAGACAATCCTATCCATCCATTAGATTATGGGGCCTATACTTGATATTTCAGCTCAGAGCGGATTATGTGTGGCTCTGCGGCCTTGACTGTAGGGCACACCTTGATATATGTGTAGTATATCCATGTCGTCCATTCATATTGCCGGCTTCTTTTTGGTTATTATTTTTAAAAAAAATTTAAAAATATAAATTTTAAATTGACCGCATTACAAGAAAAAGTAGTGATTGGCCGTTAAAAACTTCTTATGCGCTGATATTTGTGTTTTCCATCATTGAAGTTAGTACGACCTTATATACCAATGGGTTGGATGGTGAATAAACATTATGGCGTGGGCCAATAAGTTTTTAGGGTTGGGCTTTCAATCATCATCTTTTCTTGTAGTGTGGTCCACCTTACATTTGTATTTACTTCAGTTTTTGAGCTCTTGACCTAAAATGAGACTGTAAAAATAGAAGATTGGATGTACTAAAAATACATTTAGGCCGGTCCATGGTCGAGGCAGCATTATGTTGGGTGAGGGAGTGGATTAGGTGTTACCCAGTGTTACCATTACCGTGGGTCCCACCTTGATGATATATTATATATCCGCACCATCCATCTGTTTGTCCAGCCCATTTTAGGATGTGGTCCCAAAAATTAAGTAGATCCAAATCCCAGGTGAACCACAGCATAGGAAACCGTAATGATTGAATGCCCACTATTAAAAACTTCGGGAAGCCCTCCGTAAGCAGATAATTAATGTTTATTTGTCATCCAACCCGTTGATAAGGTCAACCCACCATGGATAAAACTAAAATACAAATATCAGTTGGTCCAAAACTTGCATTGCCTACACAAAGTTTTTAATAGTCTTTTACCACTTTTCCCAGTGGTGTGGTCCAACAAAAATCAGGATCTACTTAAATTTTATAATGACACCCTAAAATGAGTTGAAAAAATGGATGGACGGAGTGGATCGATAACACATTCATCAAGGTGGGCCCTACACGGTAAGGGTAAAATGATACCCGTAACACCTAATCCACTATTGATGGGTGTGGCCGGGGCCGCACCTAATCTGCTCCCCTTCGACTCCACCGGATATATCTGCAACTGTGGCCCAACAGTGGACTTAACGGTAGCGTTTGACCATGGAGAGATGACGTGGATTTTCTGATCTCTTAAACTACTTTTCCATTAGAATATTGCTACTTCCACACTGCATTTTCAAGCGCCAAACACAACACACTATATATGCAACGTAGATTTTTTTTTGTTTGGGCACTGAGAAGTCATTTGACCGTCCATGAAGAAATTTTATTATGATGAACGTCCCGGATTACTCAAAAACTTATCAATACGTCATGTATAATGCGTTTCTATTTGTCGCTTGAAGATGCGGTTTCTTGAATTAGCATTTGTCTTTCAGAAAATGGTCCTCCCACGCAGAGAAAACGTCCTCAGCGAATAAAATGGGGGGAGTTACTTCATACTCTGCTAGAGTATGACAATTGATACGCGGGCGGTCAGAAACTATACACGTGGAATGTATTAACTTAAAATAAACCGACTAACCCACCATATTCAAGTTAATGTCCCAATCTGCACTGGTGGACACTTGTTTTTCGGAAAAGGAGAATTTGATGGATTTCATTTTTTTAATGGTCCACTAATCCGTTGGTCAGATTATTAATAATAATATTTTTTTGGCTCATTAAAAGACCCAAAAACTTGCAAGGTTTAGTTTGAGTTAATGCCACGTATGCAGTTTCTGAGTGATTTCTAAGGGCCTGTGTATCATCGACCACACTCTGCCGGAGTATAAAAGCTTTTCTCATTAAATAGATAAGGAGGGTCTCGAGCACGTGACACATGCTGGCATTCTCGTGGCAAGCATGAGAATGCCAGAAAAGACCACCATAAGATTTGTAATCCAAGGTTATAAGAAAATGAGGGCCACGTGTGTCCCTTTCTTCACTTATTATATTCTTATAGGTAGGTTTTGTAGCCCGCGGGCTACCATATATAAATTAGGTGGATGGCTGCCCCCACTCGGATTTAGATTGGGTGGTGACCCCGGAACCACCCAGCTAGTTGATGGAAAGCTCTGTGGGCTCCACCATGATGTATATGTTTTATCCACGCCGTCCATCCATTTTTCCAGATTATTTTATGGTACAATTCCAAAAAATGAGGCAGATCCAAATCTCAAGTGGACCACACTACATAAAACAGTGGGGGTTGAACACTTACCATTGAAAACTTCTTGGTAGCCCACCGCAATGTTTATTTACCATCCAACCTGTTCAGAAAAGAGAAAACGCGAATATCAGCTTGATTCAAAACTTCTGTAGCCTCGGGAAGTTTTCAACGGTTGGTGTTCAATTCCCACTAGTTCATGTGGTGTAGCGCACTTGAGCATTGGATCGGTCTCATTTTTGGGTTCATGCTCTATAATGAGCTGAAAAAATGGATGGACGGTGTGGATAAAACACATACTTCATGGTGGGACCTACAAAGCATTTTCATCAGCTAGCTGGGTGGTGTTGGGTTACCACCGAATCCCAGTCCCATTTGCACAAGCAGTAGGCCCGCCTGATTTCATGGCTGCGGTGCATAATTTCAGCCAGTGGGGTCCAGTACCATACCAGGTAGGTTGTGGTCTCCCCACACGACAAAAGGATGATCTAAACCGTTGGTTTGATAAGCCCACCATGGATAGGCTGTGGGGAAAAGATCTACGCCATTCAATGATCCTAACCATTTGACCAATACCATGGAAATGAAGGACTAATAGTCTGACTCCACATTCTCATGCAGAAGTCCACTATTTCAATGGTCAAGATTGTTTAATTATAGACCTGGATGAAGAGATCACACAAACATCATCTTGATCTAACACTTTTGTAGCCCATGAGAAGTTTTTAATAGTCAATTACCATTATTTGTTGTATTATGGTCCACTCCAGATTTGGATATGCTTCGTTTTTTTTAATGAAGATAGATATATATACGTCATGAATACAAGACAAATACATCAATACAAGACAAATACATCAAAGTGGGCCCCATTAGTTATTGATCCCACCCACCTCGATGGATTCAGGGATCCATGGAAGCCACGCCTGTCCAAGTGGAGCTCACTGTGCAAGTTGTTTATATTAATAAGCCAAATATGGAACTGTTTGGATTCAAGCAAAGATGTGGTTTGATGGGTTACCTTATAACTATATCATTATAATAATATATTCGCTTCCTTATTCGTCAAATACCTTAAAATAAAATAAAATAAATAATAATTTATTACATGTGTAAGAGCTTAATATTTTATGGTGCAGGCTTATTAAAAATTCGACAATCACATACGTGGCATAAATGAAAATATGCAATCAGATATTTATGTTTTGTTTTAGTTGACCTTATTTATCTTTGTTTCCATTTGAGTGGGATTGGCAAACCATGGTTAAATATTTTATTATTATTATTATATTTTTTTACCTTAAGGGCTTTGTGAATGCCTGGAAGTTAGGTAAGTGGGAAGTGACTTACTAGGAAGTCACTCATAGGTAATGTTTGGGGGAGAAAAATTATCTGTAAGTAACTTATAACCTATAAGTCACTTGTAGTCAAATCTACTAAAAAAAATGCGGAGGAATGGAGGTAAGAAGTTACTTTCCTGTAAGTGACTTTCACCTGTAAGTGTAAAATAACTTACAGGCATCCAAATAGGTAGGGGTGTACACCGAGTTGAACTGAGTCGAGCTGGCCTCGGCTTGACTCGGCTCAGCCACTAGTTGACCCCAGCTCAAACTCGGCTTGGCTCAGTCTTCGAGCCTGACTAGTCACCTCGTCTCAATTTGGTCAGCAGCTGGGGCCAGTTCGAGCCGAGTTCGAGGCAAAATCAAGCCTCTACGGCATTTTCACAAACACATGTTCTGCACTTTTAATTTCTCACCGTGTAAAATAACAACAGTTGTTTACAAGTATTTTCATCAAACACTTTTTAGACAACATCAAAATCAAGAAAAACGATATTTGTTTCATATACATACCTTCCTTGCCATTAGTCGACATTTTGCTGAGTCATTTCATCAAACACTTAGTGAGCAACGACAATATCAAAGTAATCAAGTCATTGAACTACTTCAGTCCAAGTTTGATCCGAGTTTGAAAAAGCTTGAAACTTTTTCTAGCTCAAAAAAATCAGCTCGAATTCACCTCGAACTCAACTTCCAACCGAGTCAAATCAAGCCCTTAAGATGTGAATCTTATTTGAGAGGGCATCGGATGCACCACGTCCGATGTTAATTACAAAGCGTACATTTGAATGTCGGTATAGAAGTTATAGTGAGAAGGTAAAAGATTCCCTATAAGAGTAATAATGTTGCCATCTTCATCACGAGACATGGGTTACATACGTATGATGTAAATGGTGCTTTGTAGGCACCACGATAATGCGTATTTTCCATCCGTGTCATCCATTCATTTTAGATCAATGTTTCGTAGGACTAAAAATGAAACGGATCCAAATGCCATGAACCGTATCATAGTAAACTTAGGTGATTGTAGTGCCCACAACAATATTTATTTTATATCCAATTCGTTCATTAGGTCACACAGACCTAGATGAAGGGAAAACGAAAATACCAACTTCAATAAAATAAATAAATAAATTTAATGGTTGGCATTCCATCACCACTATTTCTTGTGGTGTGGTCTACCTTAGATGTGGATCCATGTCAATTATGGATCAATATCCTGAAATGAGCAGGCAAAATAAATGGACGGCATAGATAAAACACATATGTCATAGTGGGGCCCACAACACTGACCGGTACCGACCTCGGTTAGGGAGGGGTCACTACCAAGTCCGTCAAAGAAAATCCATGATACGTGGGTTCCATCTTTGCATGTTATATACAAGTCTTCAATATTGACAAGTGCGGCATGTGATTACGTAATCCAAACCGTTGGTCAGTTGACTACCATCGTAGATTGAGAATACCCCAAAAAATTCTTCCACCCTAGAAGGTCTCATCCCATTCCAGATATGCCATCTAGATGGCTGAGATCGGCTAACAAATGGGTCCAAACTTACACATGTGTGCGTGGTCCCATGTGTGAGGCTATTCACTCTCAATGTACAATTCCTCGACCCTCTAAAATTCCTTTTTTTTTTAAAACCTTTTGAACTTTTCCTCGAAGTTAGATACCTTACATCGAATGGAATGGAGGTGGGGTCCACCGAAGAAGGTCACGGGGTCAGCCCGACAGCGTGGTGTGAGTGGAACGGACTCAAAAGTCTCATCCACATGATCTCAGTTTTTCCCGAGAAGCCTGAAAAACGGCAAAAAGCCTCACATCGCTCGACGTAAAAAAGTCAAGGGAGCAAGCGAAAACTGTCACGGCTACCCAACCCCGAGGATTTTCTCGCTGTAGTTGTTGGTGCCGTTGTCGTTTTGTACGGATCAGGATCATGGTACACGCTCATCCTGACCATTGGTCATTTGGGACAGATATACCTTTGCTTGGGGCTGTGTGGGGCCTACGGAGATGTCCGTGGTAAATCCACTCCGTCCATCTGTTTTAAAAGACGGTCAAGATTCTAAAGATAGGCAGATTCAAAACTCACGTGGGACATGCCACACGAAATAGTGGAGATAGAAACCCTTGCTAGGGCTGTCCACGAACCGAGTTGGGTCGGTTAGCTCGCTTGACTCAACCCCAAAAAGCTTAATTCGGCTGGTTCCTAGCTGACTTTGAGCCAAGTCGAGCTGACTTTTTGAGCTTGAAAATTTTTTGAACCGAGTTTGAGCTCGACTGGATAGAACCCCAACTTGAATCGAACTCGGATTGAACCAGTACAGTGACTTAGTTACTTTGATATTGATGTTACTCACCAAGTGTAGATGAAATGACTCAATGAAGTGTCGGCTGGTGGCAAGGAAGGTATGTATATGAAACAAATACCCCCTTCTTATTTTTTTGATATTGCGGATAAGGTGTTTGATGAAATACTTGTAAACAGCTGCTGTTGTTTTACATACAATAAGAAATTGAAAGTGCACTCCATGTGTTTGTGAAAATGCCGCACAGGCTCGATCTTGGCTCGAACTGGCCCGAATTGCTGATCGAACCGAGCCGAGCTGGCTAGTCAGGCTTAAGGACCGAGCCAAGCCAAGTTCAAGTTGGGGTCAGCTAGTGGCTGAGCCGAGTTGAGCTATACCAAGCTCGACTCGGTTCAATTCGTGTACACCTCTAAGCCTTGGGTGATAAAAGTTTTGTATTAGGATGATATTTGCTCCTACAATATTAAACAGATTGATAATAATCTTATGATCAATTTGGATATCATATAAATATTATGGTCAACTTCTGGAAGGTTTTGACGATGGATGTTATTGTTCCCACTGATTTGTTGGTGTGGCCCAACTGAGTTTTTGATTTTTCTAATTATTACAATCTTGTCTCATGAAGTGAATTTGACACAAACATCTCTATAAGTCCCATATAGCCCTAGGTGCATCACAAGTGTTACATTCAATTCAATTAAATTGGACAACTCGTGTGATTAAGGGTTGAGATTTGGTATATGTGTGTGTAAGTGGGATGTACAGGCATGCCAGAGTCTATTTGGCTCAAGGGTTAATTGAATTGTTGGTGTCCCCTTCTGCGAGATATGCATATTAGAGACTGGAATCAAAGATTTAGAGTCTTCTTGGCCAACAAAATTACACTCTGCTCAGATGACTAGTGAAATGAAATGAGGCTAATCCTCTTAAATGAGTTCTTTTTGCCTCGTGATAATGGATATGAGTTTACGGACCTAAGAACTTGTTCTTTCACCGACGCTCTAAGTTCATAATAACTCTTAGATGAATAAAGATATATATTTAAATTAAAGAAGAAAAAATGTTGTTGATTTTATTAATATTTAGAAATGATGTTTATTACAATCGATAAGTTATGAGACAACCAAATAAATAAACAAAAGAAAATGATAAATACTTAATGCGCCTATCGAAATAGATGATCGAGGCAGGTGTGATCAGTTAAATTGAAACTTAGATGATCACGATTTACAACTTAAGGTTGCAGAAAGACGATTCTATTCCTAAGGTACTATACCGGGAGTCACTAGGCAGTACCTATAAACTAAGTTAAGATATGCTAGAAAAAATAATATAAATATAAATAAAAGATAAATTGATCTGTTTAATGTAGGCCCTGAGTTTTTCTTTGATTTCTCTTTTTATAAACTGTCAAGGCAGTGAAACCATCGCTAGGGTTTTCTCGTTACTTCTGGATCCTTAATGCTTACATCACTGCTCTAGATATGAGAATCCTTTTTCTCTAAAGTTGTCGGGTTGCACTAATAAGAAAGAGTTCTGACTCAATCCAGACTTGTTGGCTTTATGAATCTTCTTCTTGTAACTGGTCTTTTGCAGAGATCTTCGTGGCCCACTAAAGATCAACGAAGATCATGCCTAGGACCACCAAAGTTCCTTTGGATCTGGGCCACTAGATCAGGTTGCAAGAACCTCATGGGATGATCCGGAAGGGATCCCTCTAAGAAATTGAGGTTGCTTGTCCGTAGGGTCCTCCCACCTTGATGGTTTGGAGCGCTTAAAGGAATAGATGGATAAGATCAATCACATCAAGATCTCTCAGACCTTTGATTGGGGATTTGTCAAAATAAATTTTGTATTTAGTTTTCTCATTCTTTTGATTTCGATTAAGGTATGGGGAGAAGGGCTTTATTAGACCGTGTGTTTATTTCTCCTAACTTAGATCTATGTTGTGGCTAGGTTCGCTTGGATATCAATCCATCTTTGGATATTTGGAATCTTCTTAAACGCTACAGTTACTCCAAACATCTCTATGAAGATCTTCCATTTTAGAAAGATTGTGAAAGATGGCTTGCTAAGAATATCAGTGCCAAATTTGTGATAGATCTTTTCTCTCAGCAGGTCTTTTATAGATGTGGTGGACACGTTGCCTCATTAATGGACATGATAATCGTGGCCATGTGGCGTAAGACGATTCTCTCTCATAAAGGTAGGCATAAGGGATTATGCCTTCACATTCATAATAGACTACATATCACCAAAGGAAACATGAATGACGATACTCTTGGGTGAGAGTATGTTTTGCACTAGTTGCGGTCATATGTTGTCGACATGTGGCGACTTGTGATTAACCCACATCAAGGTGCCAAAACTAGGTGTAAACAACATGCAATCCACTTCCCCTCCCTTGTGGGAGCGAATTAGGTGCAGCTCTTACCTAAGGCCCTCCTTGATGTATGTATTCCACATTCACACCGTCCATTCATTTTTTTTCATTTTTTTTAGGGCATGATAAGAAAATAAAAACTGAAAAACGAAGTAGATCCAAATCTCAATAGGACCATACAATAGTAAACAATGGGGATTGGTAAGAGTTCTAGTGGGCTGTAAAAATTTTGGATAAAGTTGATATTTGTTTTTTTTAAACCTTCATCTAAGTTTGTGTGACCTTAACAACAAGTTGGATGTCTAATAAACATTACTGAAACATTACAGTGGGCCTTAAGAAGTTTCCAATGATGGGCCATTCAATTACTATTGTATCTTATAGCATTGTCCACTTGAGATTTGGTTCTCCTTCATTTTTGAGCTTATGTCATAAAATGATATTGCAAAGTGAATGGATGACATGGATGTAGAATACATATCTATGCAGAGCTCATGTGGGCCACACTATAATGTTAATTGGAGACCTATGTAGAACTCAAGTGGGCCCCATCATAATTTTTATATTCCATCCAACTTGGTGTAAGATTATTCTCATGGGTACTAAGAAAGATACAAATATCAAGCTTGATTAAAAACTTTAGGGCCTATTTGGTCAAGCGGATTAAGAGGGATTAGGAGGGATGGGATCATAATATCCCATCCGTCCAGTCCAAGCGTCTGTTTGGAAATGCAAATATCCCACGGGATAAGAGATTTTTCGAGTAAACTGGTCTTGCTACTGAGGGATTGCGAAATCCCTATTGGATTCGTTGTCATCCCTCGCTACATCCTCGAGCCCATCCCATGGGGTTTTCTCCCATCCAGTCGTACGGAACGATGGGATGGTGTGGCCAGGCGAATAAGAAGGAGCTGGAGTTGGTGGGAGTGAAAAATTCTGGCACGAACAGGTATGTTTACAAATACTCGAGCCATGGTGGTCGTCTTCCTCCCTGTGTGATCGATTTCAAGTGAGCACTGAGTTTGAACTGACCCATTTCAGCCGAGGTACGCCTCCCTCTCCATCTGAATTGAAGCATCCTTATATACTTCTTTGTTAATCTGTGATTGTATTTTGTCTGTTGATTTCACTGTTGATGCTTTCCTAATGGGTTTTTTGCTTCCTGCATATTGGTCCAACTACCAATTTATGCTATAAATAGGGGGTTTTGCTTCCTGCATGTTGTGATCCCTTGTTTTGGAAATTACAATGTCTTCTGGATTTTTATTTGAGGTATTTCACTGTTGATGCTTTCCTAATGAGGGTTTTGCTCCATGCATGTTCGTTCGACTATGGATTGATGCTAGAAATTGGGGTTTTTGCTTCCTGCATGTCGTGATCCCTTGTTTTGAAAATTACAATGTCTTCTAGAGTTTTTATTTAACGGATTTCTCTGTTGATGCTATCATAATGGAGGTTTTGTTTCCTACATGTTGGTCCGACTACAGATTTATGCTATAAAATTGGGGGTTTTGCTTTCTGCATGTTGTGATCCCTTGTTCTGTTCATTATAAATTCCGCTGTAGTTTTTATTTGAGGAATTTTTGGGGGCCTGATTACCGATTGATGCTAGAAATTGGAGAATTTTCATTATGAGATGGGGCCCTTCATGTTCTGATTCTTAGGTCCTTTGATGTATTTTCAAAAGGATTTTTAAGATTCCTGGCAGGACATATTCTGTTTAAAACTCAGCAGGATGCGGAAATGGACAGTGGATCTTCAACTATCTGTTGTGGAAAAACCATATGTTCAACAATCAATGTGAGTTGAGTTCAAAAGCAAGACGGGCGAGTATGGCCAGTGGATCTTCAACTATCTATTTGAAATTTGGTGAGAAGAACCAAGAACCTAAGCCACACAGTCTGGAGTTGGTTCGACTATCAATTTGAAACCTAACTATAGTCAAGCATGTAAGCAGGAAGGCCCCACAATGTTTTCTTTGAAATGATCTTTTTATAAATATGAGGTTGATTACGTTGGCAAGCAATAGTGATTTAAACTAAAACTAAACTATTATATTGTGACCATTTAAAATGGAGTTAAAAATGGGTTATGCTAGGTTGTGTTGGTTGGGCAAGGGCTTGGAGCTCTTCGTCTTTAGCCCTATTTAAGATGCCTATAACTATTGTTGGAGAGTCATCCTTGCTTGTTCACGTATATATGACAGTTATTATCCCTCTTGTTTTGTTTTTTCATACAACATGCATCACTTAAGGTAAACTAGCCTGGCTTTGTCTTTACTTGGCCCCTCTATGATGTTTCCTTGGTTGATTGTATTGTTGTAAAAATCTCCACCATGTGATGCTGCCAATTGAATGTGTAGGTGGGGTGTAAACAGAGAGCCCCACCTGGATGAAGGGATCAGAGAATAACTCAAGCTGTTGAAAAACTCAGGTGGGCCTAACACTTAAATATTAAATTATTGGATGACTGTACATTGCTCCCTTTGGTGCTTCCCACCTTAGTTATGGATTAGGATTGTTCTCTCAATCTCTCTCGCTCTCTCTATTTTATTATATGCATGTAAATGTGGTCCTTCTGCTATTGGTCGAGGCCTTTTTCTTGATTAAAACATAATGTTCTATTTGCTATCATTCATCCATTTGCATATAGATGTGGTGCTCTATGTAGATGGATTATATGTAATTATGTATGTATATACAAGTAAATGAATAGTTCGTCCATTCCTTTTCTCTTTTCTATATGGACAATTGATTTTTTATTTTTATTTTTGGACTAGCCTTGAGATTCAGGTTTTAGGTACTATTATTTATTTTTTTGATCGCTCTTTTATTTGCATTGTATGTAAAGAGTCTCATTTTGTTTTGTTTCTTTTTTGCATTGGAAAGCAAGCTATGTAGTTAGAAGATCAGGTTTCTTTGTTAAGCACTTAAGTTAACTCTCTTTATATGATTTTACAAGCCTATTTGTAGGCCATATGCATGAAACAATGGGATACTTATCTGTTTAAAGAGAAAATGCTTTATTTTTGAGCTCTCGCGTCTGGAATTGTTTAGAAGTGACTCTTCTAAACCCTAGTGGCAACACTCCCCTAGCTTCCACAATTATCAATTATGCTTCACATTCCTCTCTTTATTTTTGGTGTTTCCTGCTGCAATCCTCATACTCTGGGTTTGGTATATTAGCAAGTTTTAGTACTCAAGAGTTCCTATTTTCTGTTGTTAGAGGGATTCTAGAATAAGTCTGAAACTGTTTCCTTGTAGAATTCATTATGAAGTTCAGTTTTCATATTGAGTTTCTGCCAGGATGCAAGTTTTTATCCATGCTGTTATCCATGTTGTTATCCATGCTGTTATCCATGGAGTTATCCATGTTGTTATCCATGCTGTTATCCATGGAGTTATCCATGTTGTACATGATGTTGTTATCCTTGGAGTTATCCATGTTGTACATGATGTTGTTATCCATGTCGTTATCCATGTTGTTAGAATGGCCCATTGAAGCCAGTCCTGCTACTGCTACAATGTTTCTGTGTGGTCCATCAAGGGCCTAATTAGACTGTGCAAATTGAACTGTTACATTGTTTATCCATGCTGTTAGAATGGCCCATTGAGGCCTGTCCTACTATTGCTACACCGTTACACTGTAGTGCAACAAGGACCTGATTAGAATGGCTTATTGAACATTTTTATTCTTTATCCATGCTGTGAATGGAATTGCTGCTGTACATTTTGCTCATGTCCAAGGAATGGTATTGCTGCTATATAATCTTCAGTTGTCGATTGAGTGTTGTTGTTGCTATGCACTTTTCATCCATGGGGAAGGTATTGTTGCTGTTCAATATGCTCATTTATATTTACATTTGGTTTAGGGGCTAGATTTTTGTACTTACACTACATACCTGAATCCCATTGTAGGTATAATCATCCTGTCATCCTCATTTACAGATTATAATTCATTTACAGCAAGGTTCTATGTCTGAATGCCTGGATTTATTTTTTTGCTTACATTACATACCTGTTATTTTGTAGGTATAATCATCTTGTCATCATCATTTACAGATTATAATTCATTTACAACAGGGTTCTATGTCTGAATGTTTGGATTTTTTATTTTTTATTTTTGCTTACATTACATACCTGTTATTTTATAGGTATAATCATCCTATCATCCTCATCTACAAATTATAGTTCATCCTCACTTACACTACTTATATCCCGTATGAGGATGTCTATAATCATCCTGTCATCCGCGTACATGATATAATCCTAACTGTTCAATGTAGGTTAAGCTTAACCAGCAAAGCTTTGTAGCAGCCACTCAAAACTACTAATCCTGCTTTTAGATGCACCAATGAATTGGTTTGGATTTCTTTCATAATCGAAATAACCAAATTGAAAATTGTTATCCTCTATATTCTTGTTGAGGGTTTGGGCTCTGAATTGCAATTCAATTTACTTGTGCATCCAAACAAACCACTATCAAATAGTAATCAGAACTCAATCGGCAAACTTCTAGATTCTAATCAATAACATGTATCCATCCATCTATATGATATTAAAATCCATAATTCATTTCAGGCCTTTCTTTTATAGCGGATCTAATGTTGGACATATGCTTACCTTTGTTAAAATCTGTTGTTTACCTGCCATTGTAATCGGTTTCTTCCTAATTTTCTGTTATATTTCCACAAGTTCAGGTTAGGGATTTAGAACTCTGTTTCTCAGAAATTCATCGCACACATCCTATTTTCAGCTAAAATTCAGGTATGTACCTCACGATAAGATCTGCTTTTTACTGGTAGATTTAACATATGCCGCAATTGCATGATTGTATACTTATCCTATTGTCAATGAAATTAAGAGAGAGATATTGCATTTGAATGTTACAAAGTTGCAACAATATTGCTGTGGCTCCCTAGAAAATACCATCGACACATGTTCGAGTGCTAGCAAATGGTTGGAAATAGATTTCTTTAGGAATTAGATTTACATTTTTGAGCCATTTTGGAATCTTACATGAATGTTAGGGAGCAAATCCCATGAGTTTTGATTCCCACCGACAGTTCTTTTTTAAATGTTTATGCAGCAGCTATCATCACATCTCTTTTCCGTACCCAAACACAATATCTCGAATCATGAGAATCACTTTCCTAGTATTAAAACAGTTAATAAACAGATAGACAGAATCTCCTTCAAATAGAATTACTTTTCTTTTCGATATAATCAGGTGCAACTTCTACAAATCCAAGGAGATGTAGCTTTCACAATTCAAGCTATATATATCGTCCAAAATTTGGAACCCATTAAGATTAAAATAAGGATCCTAACTTCTTACTTGTTGTCATTTCATTGACATAGTAATCCTTTCGGGCAGGGCTGTGAGGACCCATCGTGATGTAAGTATTTTATCCAATCGTCGGGTACACGTGTAGGTGCACAGTTGGATTTGGAATAGATAATAATGACAAAAAAGAGATGGAACGGGCTGTTGTCATGCAAGCGATGGCAGCTTGCGTAGCAGCAGTAGGGGAATACTGTCGCGCATATATGTTTAGACAATCGGCACGACACGAGATGATGAGTGGGCGAGGTTCATCAACTCTATCATTTGGGCGACAGACGGGGATTGTGTAACTCAACTTAGGATGAGTCAAGATGCTTTTTTTGAGTTGTGTACTAAACTTCGCAAGAAGACACATCTAAGTAATACTCGTAATGTGAGTCTAAAAGAACAGATGGTTATTTTCATCCACACCGTGGGCCACAATGTTCACAATCGAGTAATAGGGCACAGATTTATTTGATCAGGTGAAACCGTTAGCCGCCACTTTTACCGTGTATTAGATGTCATGGTATCATTATACCTGGAGTTCGTTAAACAGCCAGGATCAGAAACACCCTTCGAGATCCAAACAAATATCAATTGGGCTCCATACTTTTAAGTATCATTTTCATTGATAGCCAAAGTATATCTACGTTGTTATTCACATACCCCTACTAACAAGTCCATCCCTAAAAGAAATTTGATAAAATGTATCTACGATTGTGCCAGTACAATTGATAGGACACACATACTTGCTCATGTCTAAGCAACGAATCATGCGAGCTTCCGCAATCGGAAAGGATTCCTCTCTCAAAATATACTCACTATATGTTCATTTGACATGAATTTTTTATATGTATTGGTCGGTTGGGAGGGTTCAACTTTGAATGCGAGGGTGTTACACAACGCTCTGACCCGAACAGATGATCCATTACATGTCTCGCATGGTACTGGTTAGATTTTCAAAGATTACTCATCTATTTAATACTTGTGAAATCTTCAAGTGTCCATTTAATGGAACATTGATTCAACTGTGTAGGGAAATATTATGTTGTCGACGCTGGATATGCACATTCACCCAGTTTTATGGCTCTATACTGGGCCGTATGATACCACTTAAAGGAGTATCGAACCGGGAGAGCGCCTGCAAACATAAAGGAGCTGTTTAATTACCAACATGCACAATTGCGCAATGCAATCGAGTGTTGTTTTGGTATAATGAAAGGAAGATTTTTCATATTAAAGACAACCATTCAGTATGAGTTACTGTAGACACCCCACCCAAGCTAGCATCTTGAGAGAGCTAAGACAATCCGGGAACCATGATCATGTCCTAAACCAAACCCTAATCCCAGCTCAAACCCTAGCCCAAACCTTAGCTTGAACCCTAAACCCAGCCTAATCTTAACTTAAACCCTAATCCGAACCTCAAACCATCGCCCAAGTCAAAGCGCACATACAAATCAGTACAAACCTTAAAAATACACCCGACCATTTGAGCCCAAAAGCCCGAAAGAAGACTTCCGAACGAACCAGGGCACTGAATAAAGGCCACTGACTAAAACCCGGATCAGACCAAGCTCGAGCGGTAGTCGGATTGCCGCCCTAAAACGGACAAGTGTCTCCTCTAAACAACAGTTATCTCTCGTCCCAAAGTCAGCTTTCATATGAATTTACCCCTCTAACCCACCTTATTTACCATTTTACTAACCCCCAAGAGCCAATGAGAGCATTCCACATGGCATTCCTCTCTCCCCAACCAATCCCAAGCTGTCATGTCAACTTTTACCCTTTATAAGCCCAACAATTACCACATTATCATCAGAAAAGACTATAAATAACCCTCTCCTCTTCACATTTCACACATAATTGAGAAGAATCTAAAATCCAAGTGAGGGAAAGAGAGAGAGAGAGAAGAAGAAGAAGAAGAAGAAGAAGAGAGTGAGGGTGAGAAGGAGTTCCCAAGCCTCCGAGTTCAAATTTTTAGCTGCCCTTTAGCCTCACCTTAACCATCTCAACCCCTAGTCTAGCTCGGATTGACCATGGTGTAGCCCATATCTTAGCCTACTCAAGCTCAAGCCAAAGATCTTTTCCATTTCATTTACATATAAGCATTCTTCATAACATCCCTTCCCTTCTCAACCCCCCTGCTCTTCTAGATCTCTAGTGAACGTATGCTCTGTGATTTGTCATACATCAGATCCTGTCATATCAGAAATTTCTAGTGATCTAGTCCACCTTTCTTTACCTATTTGCATAAGCATCATCATATCCGTCTTCTAAACGTATCATTGGACATATGCTCTATGACTTGTCAAAATCTCGAATTTTGCCGCATCAGAAATCCACGAGTGCCTAGTCCTACTTCGACCATATCATTCATCCCTTGAGATTTCTTTACTACACTAAGTAGAGACCGTACATTTGTACGGCCAAATAGGGTGCTTATCACCTTCCATCTCTATAATCGAGGTCCCTTACTCGGAATCCCGAATCGCAGACCAGGAGTCAACCTAAGGTGGGAGAATCTTCGGATTTCTCCAACCTTACATATTATGCAAGTTCTAACCAACTGTAGGATTTTGAAACTAAGTGGCTAGTGGCAACTTTAAACCAACAATTAGGGTCATATACCCTCTATAAAAAATCTAAAAAGATAAAAACCACCCCAAAATCACAAGCGTGGCCGCCAATCTCCCAGCGTTCACAGTTACACACACAAGTGAAAATTATTATACCGTATTGTGTGTTACACAATTTCATATGAACCGGAGATGAGTCTCGTCAAGACATACATGACGCCGGCATATCTTTTGCTGAAGGGGAGAGTAACCCGACGCCGCATGAGGTATCAACGAATGACAAGAGCCAATGGTTGCTGCGTGTTACTCAACGAGAAAAGGATGATTGGATTCGAGTGCGAGATGATATTGCTTCTCAAATGTGGGCAGATGCGCACTAGAACAATAGGAGCAGATAGTCAAATTAATTTTATTTATTATTTGTAATTTTTCATACGAACTGGACAGTACTTAAGTGCTCGTAATATTAATTACTTACCTATGGAATTATGGTTTTTCTAAAAGTTTGAAATATGTTTCTAATCAGGAATGTTCAATTTCTCACGAAAATAGTTGACATTAGATGAATTTCATCTATACTTGACACGTGTTGCATGCGTAGGTGACATGACAGACTTCTGATCTAATGATACTTCGACACCGACACAATCACCGATTAGGATACCTGTGGTGCCAACGCGATGTTCTCCATGTGGGAAGACCGTGAAATCTCTCGCTGGGCATCTGTCTCGAGCGGTTAAAATCAAACGGACTAGAGAAATGGATCAAGTTCTTTTCAACACACTGCTAGAGGTTGCTTTGGGATGTAAAGCAGATAATGGTTTCAAGAGGGAAGCCTACGAAGCAACGACTGAAGAGGTCACGAAGCATATAGACATAGCTGTCAACTGGCAAAATGTGTAGAACCGACTGAGGTATTACAAGCGCAAATATAATGTCATGAAGGACAAGCTGGCGGCCAGTGGGTTTGGATGGAAAAATGAACGCATGGTGGTTACGGCCCCTGATGAGGTCTGGGAGGAATACCTAAGAGTATGATTTATATAAGTGCTTCTTACAAAACACCTTCGCAAACCCTTAAATCACATGTACTTTTTGCTAACTTACAACTATATTTTACGGTTGCAGTCTCACCCGCGTGCTGAAAGACTCCGTGGGAAAAGAATCGATAGAATGGATGATCTTGTGTTTATCGTCGGATCCGATTAGGCCACGGGACGATATGTATAAGGAAGTACGAGTATGGTCACATCATCCTCTCGGATTCAGTGAGATCTCAATGAGGCTTGGAGAGACCTCGAAGATGATCTTGACAATACCATTGACCTCCTGGAGGACCACGTAACGGACTCGTCAGGCAGACATTTTTTCTTGGAGACTCCATCAATGGGAAAACGTGCATCCTGTGGCACTCCTATTTGAACTTTTGATTCTGATGGTAGCCAAGGTGGGACCGCATCAAAGAAACGTATGCGGCCTCCTTGTCCTTATGATGTACTCGGCATCTCTCTTAAGACCATTATGCGTGATTTTGGCCTAGGCAAAGAGGTCAATCATACTAGTAAGGTACTTGATGTTCTGATAGAGGTACAAGGGTTGACCACCTCAGAGTTTATCGAAGTTGGTCAGCTGTTGAGTAGGGACGAGCAGCTGACATCATTCTTTATCAGTCTCCGACCCGAGAGGCGTGTCGAGTGGTTGAAGAAAACACTCCGCGATAACTTTGGTGATGTAGAGGTTAGGTCGGTCTGACAGGGAGTGGTCCGTCGTTCTTTTGATCTGTTTTTTGTGGGCATGTATAACTTTTTTATTCACTGATGATTTTTATTTTTTTTTGCTTTTTTAGATTGATATAATTGGTATATAGTGTATACCAATTTGAATGGTGTGGTAATACTTTACTTTTATGGTTTAATATATTTAATATATGTGATTTCACATGCTTGTTGTGTGCACATTAAGATAGATAAAGCCACACACATTGTTTGAACAAAGGGTACGTACTAATAAATTTTGAAATTCAAATCCTTTCATTGTATTTTTATTTGTCGTGGGACAATTTTGCATAATTTTTTGCTGCGATCCTATTCTTATATACGAATCTCATGCCAATAATGGACATATCAATGCAGATGGCAAAAGAGAAGTACTACGTTGTGCTCGTGGGCTATAACCGGACATTTATCTGACGTGGGACGATGCTAGGTTGGAGGTCGAGGGATTCAGCGGAGGAAGACATTGGGCTTTCAAGAATTGGAGGGAAGCTGTTGCATGCTAGGACGGTTACTTCGGTGAGACCAGTGCACAGTCGATGCTTGCCATAGAATCTCATGCGGTTCATGTCGCCGCATATTCAAACAAAGTTGACATCCATCATTCGTCAACTTCGTCTATCCAACAGACAACTCGGGCCATGGTTTCTAGGGCCACGACGACTGATGATCCTGCCCCATCATTTGGGGAGAGATTATGTGCACTTCTGATTGTCATCGTCATTCTTTTTTCTTTGCGCTACGTATTATTTTTAAATTCTAGCTATATGAGATTATGTAACTGAATGAATATTATTCTTTTTTTTATATGTGATCGTATGGTTTTGCTGATTTGAGGACCATCAGCCACTGACAATTGCCTTCCACACCTGTATATTATCGACTAACTGACATTATCGATAATTTTGTCTCAAACCACTATCAATTGGTGTGGCCCACTGGATATGACGGAATCATTTGGTGTGGTCTATTGAATATTTGGACAACACATGTTTTTTTCCTAACTCTTCCTTAGATTTGGACTGGGCACTTAGATTGGACGGTCCAGATTAGGCAATCTTGACGTGGTGTGCCGATCTTCAGTTGGACCAAACCACGGCTTTTTTCTGGTCATTTTGACGGTTTGGAATATAAATCTCAGTTGGACCAAACCACAGGAAAGCAATAATGATTGGATATCCACCATTGAAATCCTCATATGGCCCACTGTACTGTTGATTACATGTAAGTGACCCAGTTGAAGGGAAAAAACAAAGATCAGCTTGATCCACAAACTTTTATAGCTACTTGCCAAAAATTTTAATGATCGAAGTTCATTCAACACTAATTCCTAAAATGTGGTCCACTTTTGATTGGAATATACCTCGGTTCTGGTCTCATACCATAACATCATCTAGAAAAATAGAGGGACGACATGGATGAAACACATATTTCATGATGGGGCCCACAAAGCACTGACCAACAGCCATTGGCTGGAAGCAGGGGGAATAGACGAATCTGGTGGAAATCCTGGGATGTCTTCTTACATCCAAAGGGGGGATGTAATGGAAACTGAGGGATTCATGTAATTCCATGCCTAACCAAATGGGCCGAATGTCCGTGATTCCAGGATATGCCAGCCATCCCAAGGGATATATTGGATGTCCCAAACATGAGCTCGGTTTGTGTCCCGGGATTAGTCCATCTCATGAAAATTTTTAGGAATCCATTGACATGGCCATGATTACCTTAATTTTGATCCCATCCCTTCTAATCCGGTGGGATTCGCCCGGCCAAATAGGCCCTTAATGCCACTAAGATAGTTTCATTGGTGGGCATTCAATCCACACAACTTATGGTGTAGCCTACTTGAGTTTTGAATCTACCTTATTTTATGAGATCATGAATAAGCATGGGCTAGCAAATGTCATAGACACTGCAGATTGGCTTACGGAGTTGAGGGCTACAGGGAATCATGTAAAACCTGGCGGTTGGAAATTCACTTGCAAATGGGTAAAGGTTGATAGATGACACACATGCATTAAGAAATTATTTAAAAATTGCATACGTAGCTATGATAGATTTAAGCTCCATGATGTGTGGTAAATGATTAATGATTATTATCACCACCGAAGTAAAACATAATAACGATAATATACAATAATTTCAGATCTCTATTTTTATAAAGAATTTCACTGATTAGATATATTTGGATGTAACTTTTTCAACATGTGTTTTATCCATATCTTACATTCATCTTGCAATATCATTTTAAACTGTAAGTCTCTCAAAAAATAAAGAAGATCCAACACTTCCGTGGACCTTGAGGAGTTTCCAATGGCAAGCATTTGATCCCCACTGTTAGCAATGATGTGGTCCATTTTCACTTTGGATTTGTCTCATTTTTTGTTTCATTCCATAAAATAATCATGCAAGATGGATGGATGGTGTGGATATAACACATGCATCATGATGGGCCCATAAAACTATGCCATGTGAGCGCACCTCCCCCACCAAGGACATGCCTTGATTATGAAAGATTACCAGCTGATTTGACAGTTGACAGTATCTAATTAAAAGTAAGAAGTAATAATGCAAGTTTTACTTCAATTACTATGGTGGTCCATGACCTAAATAAGCTTTAAATTAAAATATTTAAATTATAGGTCCAATAACAGATGTGACCCATGTTGTCCAAGCAATATAAGTTAGGGTGTTGTAATTGTTTGATCTGAACTATCTATCAAATCCAAAACAGATTTTATAGGATTGCTTTGCAAAACACCCTCTAAGAACCAATCCCCCGTTGAATCCTTACTTTTGCAACCGTCATTTTTTCCAAGTCATGGATGGGATGGATAGAATTGCCCAACAAAAGTTACGCTTTAGAATCCGATGCAATCAATGATGGGTTCCAATAGATGGATTGATCAAATTGTCAATTGGACCTTTTTTTTAAAATGATCTGGACCGTCCAAATTAAAAGGTTAATTATCATATCCGTACAATAGCCAATTAGTGCCATGTTTGCATAGTAGCCCATGAAATCAGTGTTTTACTTAATTTACGGTCTAGATCAAGTGATTAGATTGTCTAACTGTCCCAATGCAACCCGAAACATTTTAGTACTAGAGCATTTCTCATATGATTATCTATCTGCTGGACAATTATTGGACGGTTAAGAAAAAAAAAAAAAAACAATGGTCCTGATGATCAACCACAAATCAAGGGTTGGGATTATTCAGCTAATCTGATGGACTGGACTGTACCATATAATTTTAGTTCATATATACCACCTGTATCAATTTTTAAATGTCAAATAAATTCCTTTTATATTTATTGGATGGTAGAGAAATGGTTAACATTCAACTTTAAATAATGGCCGTGATTAGTGTTAGGGAGACTTTTTGACGAAGGATCTGTAAACGTGGGCCCAATTGACCAAGAGAAAAACTTTGATACTCTGGTAGAGTGTACCAGATGATATGCGGGCACTTAAAAATACTCAGAAATGTGCACGTAGCATATGAGCCAAAATCAAATTAAACTGTCCAAATCAGGGTCCCACTTCAGATGGATTTTGAACCAAAAAAAATTTATTGATCATCTGACTCTCTGGTTGGGGAACATTTATTGGACAGTTATAATCGAAAACATCAATAAATCCATAAATCAGACGACCGTGACTTTCGACAGTGGTTTCTACAATTTGATTTATGCCCCGCCTACAATTTTCTAGTATCTGCATATCAAGCATGTGGCAGAGTATCAAAACTCCCCTTGAACATGATCAATGGAACCTCCAGCCTCAGGAGAAAAATGACAGTGATGCTCTGGTGGAGTATTTTCCATCCCCATCCACGCCGTCCATCCATTTTTTCTGATCATTTTAGGGCATGGGACGGATCCAATTCTCAGGTGGACCACACCACAGGAAATAGTGGTGATTAAATGTCCACCATTAGAACTTCTTGTGGGCCATGATTTTCACTTCATCCAGGTCTGTGTGATCTAATCAACGGGTTGGATGAAAAATAAACATTACAGTGGGCCCCAGGAGGTTTTTAATGGCGAGTGTTCAATCACTGACGTTTTCCTGTGGTGTGGTCCACCTGAGACTTGGATATGCCTCATTTTTTGGGTTCATGCCCTAAAATAACTATGCATAATGGATGGACGGCATGGATAAAACACATATATCATAGTGGGGCCCACAGGGCATCGTCGAACATCTACCGGCAGCTTCAGTAGCCAATCCCCGTCCCACATCCACTGTACACGTGGCACAAATTGAAGCCTGGGCCCACCTTAGATTGGGTACAGAACTTTCACGAGTCGTTGCCTCCTACAATTTCCAATTTGTTTGTTTAATTAGAATGGTTGAATTTTTTTCATACATAATTATAGCCTGGATTTGACGGCTTAGATTGAGGCACGTGTATGCCGCCGTACATGTGCATGAGCGCAGACACTCATGCTCTGCCCGCGGATAAAATAACTCTTTTATAATTACGATAAATGATCGGGTACAGCAGCTGTATCCGTAACTATGATACAACCATTCTCCTCTCCAAAAATTCATATTTCTAAAAAATCCTCTCCGTAAAAACTATTAAAAAAACCATTATAAATACATCCTACAAAAATTAATCCAATCTACTTATTTTTTGGGCCAAAAAAGTACATTGGTTCATACCATCGGCTGTCCATTTATATTAAAATTATGTCAATTAATAGCCATAAATAGATTTGATTTTCATTTTTATGTAACAATAATAGTTTTTACTACATCTTATACAGAGTAGAATAATTTAAATATATTAAATCAATATAAATATAACAGATGTCTAGTAAATTAATGTACAGCCGCTTGTACCGAAAGACATCTTCTGTCGAATCAAAATCCCCAATCCGAATAGTGGCATTTTCGTAATACCGTATTTAACTTTATTAATTCCTATCAGTCAAAACCTGCCAGAGAGTGGTTGAAAAATGAAAAGAGAACGGAATAAAAACAGGAGCCTGTTGGACAGATTTAGTAGCCCGCGGGTCTACTGGGAATCGTAGTCCGCAGATGGTTTGTTTTGCTCGGCCCACCTTCTTTTATTTTAAAATTTGTATTGTTTGAGGTGGGCATGTTCTGGATGGCCGACTGCAGGTTGGTATTTCAATGGTCAAGATATTTCGGTTGGTGGGCCACCATGGACTTCTACGGAATGAAATGCTCCCCTATTACCATCTCAACAGCCCTATTTGACTTTTTTTTGCTCGTTGCGTGGGACCACAGACGATATGTCTCTTCTGTCCTCAGTCCTCTATGGAACGTCTCCTATCAATGTGGGGCCCACCAAATGAAAAATTGGGATAGTGATAGGTGGCCCGCACCTTTTACACTGTCTTGAAGAAACAAATACAGCTGGTCCGAGCCAGAAGCGGATTGTCCCCCTGCGCTCGCCTGGTCGGACTCGGTCAAGGCAGGGGCGCTGTGGGGCCCACCGTGATGTGTGAGTTTTATCTATGCCGTCCATCTATTTTTTTAGATCATTTTAATGTATGAGCTCAAAAATGAGGTAGATCCAACGCTTACGTGGACCACACCACAGCACCGTTGTAACCTTACTATGGCCACGTAGACCTGGATGAAGGGAAAACACAAATATCTGATTGATCAAAATTTCCGCGGCTCTGAAGAAAATTTTAACGGTCAGGGTTCAATACACACTCTGTGGTCCACTTGAGCCTTGGATAGGCCTCATTTTTGGGAATGATTGGAAAAAAAGAAGGATGGACGGTGTGGATAAAACCATATACATCATGGTGGGTCCCACAGAGCCCCTGTATGGATAGAGTCCGTCCAGGCGGGACAGGATGCAGTCCGCTTCCGTCCGAGCCTATTGGATATTTCCTGACTCTTGTGGGAGATGATAAGGTAGAGCAAGAAGAACCGGAATACGGTAGATCTACCGTTCGAAAGTACACGTGGTAGGATATGTACCAATCTAGTCCGTCCATATGCATGCCCTTATCATGGATAGTTCATGTCTCTAAAATCGCATCTATTAGAAATACTATCCATCTGATCTGTGGCCACTAAAGTAACGGTGGAAAACTTAAAGCTAAGGGTCAAATTTCCAGTGGTATAAACTCTAAAAATAAGTAGTGGACATGATTCTCTCATTGGTTTTATTATTTAAAAAAAGAAAAAAGAAAAAAGAACACTCGATTTACACATTACGCTGCCACTATGGGCTACCACATTCGGGTTCTTCCGGCTCTATGGTACCTAGAGCTGGGCATCGGACCGAGTCGGGTGGATTTGGCCCAACTTGATCATGTCCGGATTTTACATGGCTCAACCCGAACTTGGACCGAACCGGGACCGAGTCTGAGTCAGTTGACTCGGTCCGACCCGAACATGTATTGATCTGAACCGATCCGAGTTCGACTCGGTCAGGAAAACCGAGTCGGATCCAATTGTGCAAGGTCGAGCATCCTACTTTCATGGTGGAAAACGTACACAAACTCAAAACTCATCCCTCATCGGGAAGAAAGTAATAACATTTTCTAGAATACTCCTGCTAAATTCCATTATTGAAATAGGGATTAGTTTACAAACCTACAACCACACTGAAAATTTTAAAGTAATCAAGAAGCTTGAAATAAGGCTTAGATGATGAATCCAAAGCCTAAAATAACAATGATGCGCATCAAATTGCTACATAACCATGTGATATGATATCCATGGCCACGTAACGGATAAGCAAACCGTCCGATAAGTTGTACGGTGCCGGTGCAGGGATTTTAAATCAATACTAGAAATTTCCTACTTTTCTAATACATGAAATTTTAAACTCGTTTGGATGAGAATCCTATTAAAAAAATTCAAGTCATGGATCACATTTCATTGTAACAATGCGTGCATGAAATCTCCACCATTTATCAAGAGAGGACCACCAAGAACACGCCCTATCCAATAAAAAGAAAAGGCTAAGACAGTCTACTCATCAAGCGGGCCATTCTTGAAGTTTGATAATAGCCGATATTCATATGGGTCCCACATGGTGAGAGATCCAGACTGATTTTCTGGGACAGGGCATGTTCATGTTTGGACCCACTGATCAATGTTCGTGCAAGAAACATTATACATAAAATTTTAAAATTATTTAAAAAAAAAAAAATCTTAGAAGGATTACCTTTAAAAAACCAAACCTCAAATATCTGCCTTTAGGAAAAAATAAACATTGATTAGATTATTTAAAAATAAAAAATAAAAAATCTTCAAAGGCTTACCACCCTCTCTCTCTCTCTCTCTCTCTCTCTCTCTCTCTCTCTCTCTCCGGCAGGAGAGTTTTGGGGAAAAAAACGGGTAGGGTAAAAAGAGTTTTAGGTTTTGGGTGAAAAAAAAGGTTATTTATAGGTATACCCAACGTCGCTCTGGGTCGGGTCTGTTCGGACCCATTTAGTCCGAGTATTCAGACCGGATCTATCCGAGTATAGTGTTATCCGAACCAACTCGAAATTAAATCGGATCTGGCCGATCAGAATCGATCAGGCCTGATCAGACCGTCAGTTCTGTTCGGAACGGTACCGAGTCGGGTCTGGTCAGGTCGGATCCACCGGATCGGGCCCAAGTTGCCCACCTCTAATGGTATCGATCCCTAGCAGTGGTGGCTAACTTGGAGTGTGTGTACTGACATGGGTGTGTATTAGCAAGCTAACCCAAAAAAAAAAAAAACCCCACCCCGGACCTATAGAGACGGATGGTCATGTTAGGGGATGGATCTGTCCGATCCACCTTAATGTATATTTTTTTAATCCACGCCATCCATTTATTTTTAAAGATCATTTTAAGTCATGGTATTAAAAATAAGGTAAATTGAAGGTTCAAGTAAACCACACCACAGGAAGTAGCGGGGATTGAAAGCCTACCATTGAAACTTCTCGAAGGTTGTAGAATATTTGTATCAATCTGATCTTTATTTTTTCCGTCCATGTGACTTTATGAATAGGTTGGATTGAAAATAAACATACGGTGGGCCTTAAGAAATTTTAAGGGTAGGAGTTCGTTCCCCACCACTTCATCTGTTGTGGTCAACTTGAGTATCAGATCTAATTTCATTTTTTAGATTATGTACTAAAATAGATGGATAGTATGGATAAAACAGAAGCAGATTGGCTGGTGTACCACACACCAGCTATATAGCTATTGTAGGTACGTGTCATGCGAAGACAAGCACTGGCACTCCTCGAGCTCCAAGTTGTATGAACAGTTCAAAGGAGATCAAAGTTTTATGGGCCCTATAGTGATTTACTTATTATATCTATACTGTTCATCTATTTTTAGAGATCATTTTACAGCATTATTCAAAAAATGAATCATATCCACAAATCATCTAGACCACACCATAAATAACAGTGGATATAATAATTTTCACCATTAAAAAAATTATAGGGTCTACCATAACATTTATTTTCCATCTAATCTATTCATAAGGTCACAGAGACCTTAACGAAGAGGAAAAACAAATTTCATATTGATCCAAAACTTCCGTGACCCCAAAAAAGAATTTTAATGGTAGACGTTCACGCCCTCACTGATGATTAAATTTGTCTTACTTTCTGCAGTCCACTTGATAATTAGATCTGTCTTATCTTCCGACTCAAGCCTTAATATGAGATCACTAAATATATGGACAGTTTGATACCTTAGGATCAGACCTACATCATTTGCTGACGTAAATATAGCAGCTAGACAGCTGGGTGAGGCATACCAGCCAATCCGCTTCCGGATAAAACATATACATTTCTGTGGGCCCCACAGAGTCCCTGACATAACCGTCCACTCTCTCGCCAGGTCCCGGTGGGGTAGACCCAATTGCGGTCATGGCGCGTTTCCGGTTTCCTCGATACTGTAAAACAATACGGTAGAACCGGGTCTATCATAATATGATAGATACACCCTTCTACTGTACACGTGGGACGAGAGACAGTGGATCGAGACCATCCATCTAGACGACTATGCCATGGATGGACCAAGGCTAAAAAGAACATGGACCAGAAACTCCTTACTATTACTTTCCTTACACTGTTTCTACTAAATCTCAACCGCTAATCAACTCTGCTTATCACCATTCATTTGAAGGACAAAAATTGGATGTATTGGCCTCATACGTTGGTCAGCCATGGTAGGTTCCAACAGATGAACGGTCCTGATTCACTGTCCCTCCTTCCATGTGCACGGAGAAGGAAACTATCATATTACGATAGTGTTTGCTCCATCTTATCATTTCCTCATTCGTAACCGTCGCTTCGCACGCCGTTACAAATTGGGAAACGGATTGGCTACTCCCACTGACACTAGCCAATGGCTGGTGGTCTGTGCTTTGTGGGCTCCACCATGATGTATGTGCTTCATCCATTCCGTCCATATATGTTTATACATCATTTTACAGTTTGAGTACAAAAATGAGGTATATCCAAATATCAAGTGGACCACATTATAGGAAACAGTGTTGAATGAGGGTCGACCATTAAAAACATTTTGGGAGCCATAAAAGTTTTTGATGGAGCTTTTCTTTGTTTTTTCTCTTCATCTGGGCCTGTCTGACCTAATCAACAGATTGGATGTCAAATAAACAGTCTAGTGGGCCTTGGGAGGATTTTAGTGGTGGATATCCAATCACTATTGTTTTCATGTGGTGTTGTCCACATGAGATTTATATCCCTCTCATGTTTGGGATCAAGTGATATAAAATGATACTTAAAAATGGATGAACGGAATGGATTAAACACATACATGATGGTGGGGCCCACAGAGCACTGACCACCAGCCACGGAGCTGGTGGCCCGGGGAGTCGCCAATGCGTTTCCTACAAATTCACTCCGTACTTTTTTTAAAGAATATAATAGTACAGGATTCTAAAACTCAGGCAGATACAAAACTCATGTGGGCCATATCATACAAAACAGTGTGGATTGAACGACTGACGGTGACACGTATTGTATCAAGATGATGTTCGTTACTACAGTTTATATGAGTGTTAATAATTCCAGGAACGGTTTGGATGGCATATAGACATCATGGTCAGCTCCAGGAAAGTTTCAACGGTGGACGTTGCAATTCCCAGTGTTTCGTTTGGTATAGCTTGCAAGATTTATAGAACTTGCTGAATTCTAGAATCCAGTCTTAGGCCCCGTTTGTTAAATCTGAAGTCTAAAGCCTGAATCTGAAATCTGAAGCTGAATCTGAAATCTGAATCCTGAATCTGAAATCTGAAGTCAAAAAACTTGTTTGGTAATTATGGCTGAAGTCTGAAAATTAAGTACTGAATTTGAAACAATCTGTTTGTTAACAAACATATGAATTGTCTGAAATAGGTTGATTTGACACATTTGCCCCTATCTCCTGTTTGGAAATATTTTACATTATAAAAAAATTATTTTTTATTAAATGAAAATAAAATTATTCTATTTAATTTAAATAAATTATAAAATACTTAATAGAAAATTAAAATATCATTAATTATGAATACATATTGCAAATTAATGATTTGTACGTATAAGTGTGGTGGATATTTTTGGGATAGGAGATATAAAATGATATGTAAAAAATGAATGAACTTAGATGGATGAAACACATACATCATGGGGCCTCACAGCACTGACCATCACCCACCAGGCTGCTGGCTGGGAGAGTAGCCAATCCGTTGATACGTGGGTACGTGTCGTGCGAAGACACTCCTTGAACTCCGCCTTGTATGAAGGTTTCAAAGGAAATCAAAGTTACATGGGCCCTACAATAATGCATTTATTATATCCGCACCGTTCATAAATTTTTCAAGATTATTTTAGAGCATTGTCTAAAAAATGAATCATATCCAAAACTCAAATGGACCACACCAAAAATAGCAATGGGATAATGATTTTCACCATTAAAAAATTTGTAGGGCCCACTATAACGTTTATTTTCCATCTAATGTATTCATAAGGTCAAAAACATCGGGATGAAGAGGAAAAACAAAATTCATATTGATCCAAAACTTCTATGACCCCAAAAGGGTTTCAATGGTACACGTTCAATTCCCTACTGCTTTTTGCATTGTGGTTCAGTTTATCTTTATATATGTCTTATTTTTCAGCTCAAGTTTATAACGAGCTCGCAAAATGGATGGACGGTTTGGATATAACAAATACATCATGATGGGATCCACAGAACTTGCTTAATACACCAGCCAATCCGCTTCCAATCCCATCCGTGACTCGGACGGGATTCCTCGCCGAAGGCTTTCGCATAAAGTTCCTGCGCTAGGAACTTAGGTGAGGCCTACCGTGATGTTTGTGAGAAATCCACTCCATTCATTTGTTTTGTGAGTTCATTTTAGGATATAAGGAGAAAAATGAACCGTATCAGATACTCAGGTGGGACAAAAATGTGAATATTGAAAGTCAACAGTTGAAATATTTGTGTGGCCACAGAAGCTTTGAATCAGGATAATATTTTTGTTTCATTTCATCCCAGTATGAATGACATTATAAACGGTATAAATGGCATATAAACATCACTATCTACCCGGGAACATTTCAACAACAGAAATTTCCCTGTACACATTTTCCTTTATTGCGGCCCAATTGAGTCTTGGATCCTTCTCAAATTTTCTACGAAGTCCTAAAATGATCTCAAAAAATGGATGAACAGGGTCGATTTCTCACAAACATCACGGTAGGCCCCACCTAAGTTTCCAGCGTAGTCACTTCCTGCGAAAGCCTCTGGCAGGAAATCCGCGTCCCCTGACTCACTCCTTGGGTGGTGCTCTGTTAGCCCCTTCATGATGTATGTGTTTCATCCATTCCGCTTCATTCATTTTTACATATCATTCTAATGCTTTATACCAAAAATTAGAGGATATAAATCTCAGGTGGACCACACCATAGGAAAACAATAATGATTGGATATGCATCATTAAAATCCTCCTAAGGCCCACTGTACTGTTTATTTGACATCCAATCTTTTTACTAGGTCATACAGGCCCAGATGAAGGGAGAAAACAAAGATCAGCTTGATCCAAAACTTTTATAGCCCCCTCAAGGTTTTTAATGGTTGAAACTCATTCAACACTGTTTCCTGTAATGTGGCCCACTTGAGATTTTGATATACCTAATTTTTTGTCACATACCATGAAATGATCTGAAAAAATATATGGATGGTATGGATGAAACACATACATCATGGTAAGGCCCACAGAGCACCGACCACCAGCCATTGGCCGGTGGCTGTGGGAGTAGCCAATCCGTTCCCGTCTTGTGTCCAGGACGAGCACGAGGACGCGGCGTAGTACCCCCACCTGTCCCTAGCTCCGAACGGGCAGTTCTGTGGGTGGGTCCACTGTGATGTATCTGTACATCCAAACCGTCAATCCTTTTTCTCAGATTATTTTAAGGCATGTACACAAAAATGAGGCACATCCAACGCTCAAATAGACCACACCAAAAATAGCAGCGGGGTAATGATTTTCACCATTAAAAAATTCACAGGTCCACTGTGATGTTTTTTTACCATCCAACCTATTCATTAGGTCATGTAAACGTGGATGAAGTGAAATACAAATATCAGCTCGATTTGAAACTTCACCAGCTCTTAAGAAATTTTTAACGGTGGACGTTCAATCCCCACCTTATGGTCCAATTCATCATTGGACCTCCTTCTTTTATTGGATCACACCTTAAATTATCTGAAAAAGTTGATGGACGGTGTGGATCAAACACATAAATCATGGTGGAGCATAAAGAAGTTTTCCTGGTTAAAGGTTGATTTTTTATTGCGCAAATAATTTAAAAGAAAAAATTTCCTTAGTAACTTGAAAAGGGGTATTTTTGGAAGCAAAATTTTTTTGTTTAATGAAGAATCACGGAGCGCATTCCGCGTTCACCATTAAGCCAGACTCCTATTGCGGAAAGAATTTAGTGAAAAACCACTTACCGCTTTCCGTTTTCCGCGTTAACAACGCATTAACAAACACCACTAAACATGGAAAATTTTCTCCATTCGGCGTTAAGTGCAAAATTTCAGCGTTAACAAACACGGCCTTACTGTGGTGTTTCAAAACAGATCAAGGATATTTCTATGGGCCCTATACAGTTCTGAGCACGTAGATATCTCTATGCTCCGGTCACAGGCAGTCCCCTTTAGTGAGACTACTCACATGCGACTGAGTATAAAACTCTGATTATTAGAGGTGACCTTCTTTTATTAGTTGAGGTATGAATCGGTATAAATAGGAATGAGCATTGCCCCCACTTTGCTTCACTTTCAGGTGACAAGTGAAAACGATGTATGACCTCCCGTGAATGCAGTCATTTTGTAAGACAAGTGGCATCGCCTCGGTTAATATTACTGTCCGAGATAATTCTAAATGTCAATTCTGATTTTCCTTTTTCAAACAAAGAATTATTTCTATGGTGACTCGTGTATAAGCATCATACCAAACAAGAAAATAATGATGCCCTAAGTAATGCACTATATTTTTGGCCGACGTATACCTTATTTAAAAAACATTCTTCCACCTCTCAAGCTTTCTTCCTTATTTCTTCATCTCTCAAAACTCAAGCTAACCTTTTCGTTCTACCAATGGCGGCTTCCTCATCTTCTGCTCCTCCAACCTTTCAACAAGATTATCTGATAAATGTCTTAGATGGCCTCTTCGAGAAATTTTTCAATGAAATTATTTTTAAATCATCCATCAGAGATTATTACTGCTTGGGACCGACTTTCTTTCTTGGAGTTGAGTCTGATGAAATTCATTCACTGGATCCATTCTTCTCAAACTATCCTAGAGAAACAATATTAATTCAATCTGAATCAATCCCAGAATCATCCAACGCTCTAAAGAATCCACGATCTTGGCCGAAACCCCTGCCATGATGGGAAGATTGGTTCGACCGTGTCGCTGCCCAATATGAAACTTCTTGGAGAGAGTCTGACATCTATGAACGCATCAAACAGTCACTGTATGACTATCCACCAGATCCTCATCTTCTTATGACAGCGTTAACGTTTTGGAGCCCATCCACCAACACATTCTTCTTCGGATGTGATCTTATGAGTCATACAATTTTGGACATCTGTGCTCTCACCCAACTCATTTCCTTCGGCGATGCAGTCTTTTTAAGCTTCACTCAGAAGGAATCAAGTCATTTCACCAATAAGGCTGGCAAAGCTTATTAGCACTTCATGCAAGTGTATCGTAAACATGAAGGTCTGGTCGAACATGAAGAACACACTGCCTTCTTGCTGCTCTGTATCTGCTATCATTTACTCTGTGTGAATTCTCTCCATATCACCACTGAGTGCTTCCAAGTAGTCGAGATGCTCGCACATGGTAAAAAACTTGCATTTGGGCCCTTTGTGCTCAACCACTTATACATAAGCATTTACGAAGTAATCACCAAAAGTCTATATCTCGATAGAGGACCATTATGACTTCTCTAAATGTAGATCAATGAATACTTACGCTCTACTCTTTTACATTCCTACATCCCCTCCAATATTGTTTATACTTCTTATGGTCACCGTGCTATTCATCGTCCTCAGGAGATCTGCACATTCTCTAGTTATATGGACTCATTATTCTTTCCTCCCAATAAAGGTAAATGTAACTAAACTTTTATCCATTTCTTACTCAAATAATTTGGCCCAACTTGGTTCACAGGTCATTTTGAAGATAATGATGGACAATCAATATCTCATATGCTCCTCGCCTGTGAAAGTTACCTCATCTAAAGAGATCTTCCCTATGGCAGTACTATGGATACTGGAAAAAATGTCAAGGCTGAAATCGAAAGGTATTGTCCAAATTTGCTTATTTGACACGTCTAGTGCATTCCTTACCCATTCATTTAGAAAACTTACAATCAACCCCCTTTCTCTTAGCCGATTGCCAATCAAATCTATATCTATTGCTCCATTCATTCTGCTTTCCAGTCTATTAATACGTCTTTTGGGCTTCCCAACTTTCCAGACTAATCCCAAATAATGGATACTTCGTCTGATTGGTGGGACAACCATTACAAGCAATTGGTTAATAAATCTCCCAAACTCATCACTGCTCAGCTTTATTCCTTAATGGAGTTGTGAGAAAAGTAGGTAATGCCCTGAAAATCGTCACCCGAGTACATAGACTCCGATCTCAATTTTCAGGGTGTTAACTTAATAAAATGCGCATGAGTCTTCATTCAGATTCACATAAAAATAATTAGACTAACACAAGTTAACTTAGCGGATACAAAGCGAGGTAGAGATAGCAAAAAAATTTAGAAATATAGGACTAATAGTAAAAATACAATTCCAATGGTGGTGATTGCCCAAAATAGGGATTATACAAGACACAACGAACATACAACAAAATTTATATATAAAGCATGCCTGACCATGGACTCTAACATATACATGCACAAAATAACAATAAAAGCAAAGACATCTAGCTTCGCCTGACACTCCCAATGCATCATGCGAAAAGCGCAAGTCAATCCAAGCCTACCGGTCAGAGGCCTTGATAGAACATGCATCAATAACAATGCTTGATTGGTGTTTTAAAATGCCGTCCCAGGTGGGAGTGAGTAGCTAACTCAGTAGTTCCATTAGTTCTAAGTTATACATGTTATCAACTCAATCAGCGCAATTAATGATAAACAACTAAACAAGCATTTCCTAGATACTCTTGTTAAATGTGCATATGAAGATATGACATGATGCATACTCTTTCTAAACAACACTCCCTCAAGCGACTCCATCTATACGTTTACATATCACCAACACTACCTCAATACGACCTCGACTGTCGAGTCGCCAACCTAAACTAATGCGATGAATGTTCATGTTAGCCGAGTAATTATTAAGTTCCATTTATCCAACATATTGGAAAAGCTATGGTACCCTCATTTTATCGTGGTCTCAACTGAATCACTAGGTTCAAAACGGTCAAAACGGCTCCTCACCTGTGTCCCTTGATCTATATTCGGGTTTACCACCTAGACGATAACTCCCCAATCAATGTAAGGCTAACATTGGCCCGACCGATCACTAAGGACCTGGATGACACAGTGCGGATGCACAGGGTTAGGCGGCCCATGGACGAGTGGAGGGCACCTACAAATGATATAAGAGTCGTCAGCTAAATACAAATGTGGAGCAGTCACGATATCATTATAGTTGGATGCACCAGTCTCATAGCCTTCTTGATTGCTCATTGATCAGTATGGGGAGGCTCGTCACTCCAGCGTAGGCCGATAGCTCAAACACGGTGTCCTATACCACCATGCCCGGCCCATGAGTCTTATGAATCATACCATTAACAATTAAAAATAGACTCATTCAATGGAAACATGGTATCCTAGATTTTATTTGGTGTTGTCATATATTGTGAACACACATGGTCATTCGACTAATAAGCTAATTTGATTGACTTCGAGAACTCTAGCGTAACCGACATTGGGTGCGAGCATCCCGTGTAGTTCACCTACTGTCGGTTGTCTGTGTTCAACCCAGGTTGATCGAACAAGCCTAAGGTGGCCGACCTAACTCGGGTCACCCCTTAGTTCGGGCGGTTAGCCGACTGTCCTATCATTACAAGCAATCCTAAACATCGCTATAGACGTAGCAATTTGTTATGTAGTCATAACAAGATTCATATGAAGCATGGATTCAACGACACATTCACTTAGGCATTTCATCAAACACATGAGTATAAGTGGAATAATACATTCACTTGGGCATTTCATCAAACATATGAGCGTCAATAGAGCAATATGTTCACTTAGGCATTTCATCAAACATGTGAACATCAATAGAATTACACATTCAATCACTTAAGCATTTTATCAAACATGTGAGCATGTATAGACAAGCAATCACACATATTATTATCAAACACAAAATATGAACATGCTCGCTATTTACAAATCATTCACTACAAGAAATAATTAATTACGACCCTCAAGGGTCGATAAATGGAAACCTAGGCATAATGGTCCTCACCTTTACAATGATTCGCCCGACTTAAAGCGCTCCCACGATTAGGGTGATAGAAAAAATCCACAAAAGCCTAAATAATCATACAAATAATTGTAAGGACTAGAAAACCTAACCTAAAAGACTAGATTATATAGTAAAATCTATTTCTTACCTCCAATTGCTGCCGAGAGAACTCCACAGAGGATCCATGAGCGGTAAGGTGGCTAGAGAAGGGATGAGAGGGTGTAAGTGCACCAACACCCACACCTTAAGCTCTCTCTTCCCCTTTCTCCTCTTTCTCTTCTCTCTTTCTCCCTTTTTCTCTTGTTGAAATTCTAATGGTAGGAGGGGGTGCCCAAATGAAGGCTTTATATAGTGCTAGAAATGGTGAAAATGGCCCCAATGACCCTTTATTCATTATATTAACCCTAGAGGGGTTGTTTCCAACTAATGGGACCCACTGAGAGATGTACAGGTCGATCTAATCCATGGGATAAGTGTCCTACTAGGTGATCTATGTTTAAAGACAACCATCCGATGATCGGACATGCCGATCAACCGGAAAAAGGCCCTAACTCAAATCGATGGTCACCGAGCGTCAATCGGATCTATAAGTATACAGACATGTGTGGAGAAATGTCTTTAGTCGGCACTCGGACTTTGGTCGTGAATTGACGGCCCTAAAGTTACAACTTTATGAAAGAACAAATGGACTTATTTCACTTAAGTTCCATATTTTCATATAAGGTATTCACACAACCCAAGCACTTGACTTGCGAGTCTAAGTTGAACGATTCGAGACATGATCTCAGCTCGACGTCCCATGATGGACATCAAGCCCACTAAGACAAATATATTTCTATAGCCTCGGGTTTAGTGGCCCACTAACGAGTAGTCTAGAGCTTGTTTAGATAATCAAGGCATTTTTGGAATAATTGGGTAGCAAGATTTCTCATGGGCAATGATTAGGGTTAAGATTAGCTAAGTTTATAGTGTGGCTTATTCGCAACTAGTGAAAATAACGATTCGATTATAATCACTATAAACCCTCGGTTCTTAGGCTAAAAGAATACTAGGTCAGTTTAGTTTGTTAATTAAGATTTGACCCCTAGTTATCTTGACTTTAGGTGGGTCTTTATTTAGTTGTGGTTGCCTTGATTAGTCAGTGATAAGTTAGCTAGATTTGGGCCTCATGTGAACAAATCATGTGGTTAAACTCGGTTTTTAAGTGACCGGTCGGATTCGTTGGCTTCCTACATTTGATTAATCAGATTTGTGCGGTTTTTTATTAATACCACTTGCGTATAAACTAACATCGAGTGTTAATGGTCAATAAGTGACAATATAAGTTAATTATAATGAAAAATTTCATGGGTTTTTAGAAATCTAAAATATTGAAAATCTAGGATGTTACAAGAAGAGATCGACATCTCAATTAGCCACAACCTCTAGCAGAAAAATAAATAAACTGAAGAATAAGTCGGTCGATGCCACTACTACAGTAGCTCCTGCAACCGAGACAGCTCTGAAACCAAAACGCCAAAAATGTTACGACGAAAAGACATATTCTCCAAAAGTCTTCGCCTTAGCCATTTTTACCAGCTCCCAAGAGGATTCTTGATATGGGAACTCCTTCCAGTCCATCTTCACAACCTCCTACTCTAGTCATCGCTAGCATTGGCTTGACTCCACAACCAACACCAACAAGTCGGCCAACATCGATCACAACATACAGTCGAAAGTAATTAAGTACTTCCTCGACCGACATCATATCTTCTTTTGAAACATATTTCAAAACTAAATAATAGCTATGGCTTTTCGTTGAAGACTATGTCAAGGAAATTGAGAAAGGTCTCATAAGTCACAAAGATGCTCATTATAATCGATGCTGGAATAAATGGTGGCAGGAGAGGAAGAGATTGAATAATCCTAATCTCCCTTTTGACGACAAATATCTCACTCCATCTCACCCTAATCCACCAACATTCCAAACTTCTACTCGAGAGATGGTAAAAATCTTAAGAAATTCCTAGTTTGTGGACAATCGATTCATCACCATTGTTGTCTGTTCTGATTTAGGTAGATGTTATTTTCATTTTCACACTTGTTCACATCTTTCTTATCATTTTTCTTTCTAACTCCACTTTTATTATAGTTACTAGAGAGATGTTGTGTAACGCCCTGAAAATTGGGAGTCGTGCATACACTCGACTCTCGAGTTCCCGGGGTCACTTATAACCGATTCTCATTAATATGCGTTTAATCAGGTTTAAATGCACAACCTGAAATTTCATGGAACATGAAGCACAACCACACAAGTCTACTGAAATGACGGAGATCAAGTATATATACAGGTCCAAAAATATAAATGGGTCGCATAAGGCATTGCCTAACAAAACCACAAAAAGAATGATATATCCAAAAAGAATAAAGCTGAGTTCACACTCAGCGATCTAAATCTCGCCTGTCAAGGCAATGGAGAGCCGCCCATCAACTAAAAGCAGGACAACTCGTCCTCCTCATCTAAGCTTGTGTCGTCAGGCTTCTCGTACTCCTCGTCACCTGCAACTACGGGAGAGTCTGGTTGGTGTTTTAAAATACCGTCCCAGAGTGGGAGTGAGTGATCAACTCAGTGGGTGCTATTAGTCTTAAGTTGTAACAAGCATCGCTTATATTATGAATTTAATGAAAAACAATCATTCAAAAATACCTAACTAATCTTATTAATGCGTATGCATGACAGATGACATGATGCATGCCCTTGCCACAACACTCCCTCGAACGACCTTGATTGCCGAGTCGCCAACCTATCTAATGCGATGCGATGATAATGTTAGCCAAGTTCTTAATTAATTCCATTCATTCAGCATGTTAGGGAAACTGATACACCCCATGTATCAATGCCCTTAACTGGTTACGTGCTAAGGCCCCTCAACGTGTGAGGTCAGGGCTCTGCGATTGGTGATCCTGTCGGGTTTCCCATCTCTGACTTCCAACACATGAGGAGTGCTAGGGAAAGGGATCGCTCGCGGTCACTACGGAGAGGTTTGTCACCCCAGCGTAGGCCGACAGCGCGGACACAGTGTCTCATTCCACCATGCCCGGCTCACGAGTCGGTGGATCAGCTTCAAATGTTAGCAATGGGGTACAATGGTTGAAGGGTGTTCCAGGTTCCATACATAGGCGAACCAACATGGTTAATAAATAAGGTTGGTCAGCCAGTAGACTAGATCGCATGAGTCCAGGCAAGTACGTAACAAACGACATCGAGTACGAGTACCCATGTAGTCTAACTACTGTCGCTTACACGCACACGCCCAAATCCATGGGTTTAGCCTTAGGATAGTCCTACCAATGGGACCACCTTCGCTCTCCTCATGTTCCTGACCAACCCAAGGATTTTGGTGGTGGTCTATAACATGTCAACTATCAATGTATCAACTAGCATAAACAATATCATGTTCTCATACTTTTCAACATACAATTCAGATTCTCTTAGCAAGCAAAGCTAACAATATCATGAACAAGGTGCGTGTGTGTTGTGTAGGTTGGTGAGGAAGTTAAGCACTTCCTACATCTCTTAGAACCAAAATGCATAAGAATCAATGAATCACACATGCTATAAGGCAATATCACATGAGAAATCAAATAAGACATAAACATATAATCATCCATTTGTACCAAATCATGTGAGAGACAAGAACAACATCGCATGAGAAAATCAAACAAGACGTATAATTCCATACAATCCCAAACAAACTAAGCAATTCCTAGGTTTTCTCTAGATTCTCCAAATGCATCATCCAACCAATCACAATCATTAGAATCATACTACAATCGGTGCTAGGCCACCTAAGGATAATAGTCCGCACCTTGTGACGTTTCTCCCAACTCATGGCGCTTCTTGGGTTAGAAAATTGGGAAAAATGATTCATATACCAATTTAGAAGCAACTATGTAAGATTCATGCAATTTATTTTAGAAAAACCTAGGTTGGGGAGTAGGTTTTATTTCTTACCTTTCAATCGCAAACGAGACGGATTCGACGAAGAAAAATGTCGACGCTAGGGCTTGATTGAAGGAGACCGATGAAGAGGAGCACTAAAGCCTCCCTCACCCTACACTCTCTTCTTCTCTTCCCCTCTCTCTCTCTCTTCCTCTTTCTCTCTTCCTTTTCTTTAGGGCAAAATCGTATGGGGAGAGGGGGTGCCCAAATGAGGCCTTTTTATAATGCCAGATTTGGTGCAAATGGCCCTGAGGGTTAGGTTTTTACTATATTAACCCTATGGGAGGATTTTTCTAACCTCTAGGGCCCACTATGGGGTGTACAAGTCAATATACATTGTAGGATAGTTAGCCCTAATGATGATCTACGTATGGATATGATCGGCTTGCCATTTAGATGCGTCGATCGACGGATATGATGAGAAGTCTATTCAACGGTCGCTGATAGTCAATCAGGGCCGTGACTATACGAATATGAGTAAGGAAATATCCTCACTCCACGTGTGAAGTTTGGTCGTAAACCGACGGTCCGAAATCCTCAACTTTATATAAGAGTGGATGACCCAATTCACTTAAGTTCCAGCTCCTTTCTTTGGGGTATTTGCGCTTCTTATGCACTCATCTTTTGGCTCAAGTTGAGCAGTTCTGGGCAGTACCTAGGTCTGACTCCAGCGATGGACGTCAAGCCCAGCAAGACGGACATTATTCTATAGTTTTGGAACTAGTGGCCCACCAACGAGCAGTCTAGAGCTTGTTTGGAGAATCGGGACATTTCTGAAATGAATTTAATAGTGAGATTTCTCGTGGGCAATGATTAGGGTTTGGATTAACTATGTTCATAGTATGGCCCATTTATAACTAGTGAAAGTGGAGATTTGGTCATGATTACTTTGAACCGTCGGTTTTAGGCTAAAGGAGTAACGTGGTTGATTTGGTCTATTAGTCAAAATCTAGGTGAATTCTTGGCTTCCTACTGTTGATTAATCGGACTTATGCGGTTCTCACTGGTACCAACCGTGTACAACTAACATTGAGTGCTAATGGTCAGTAAGTGATATTATAAGTTAATTACAGAAGAAAATTTCAAGGATTTTTAGAAATCCAAAACAGTGAAAAATCCAGGATGTTACATGTCGGCCGCAGAGAAGCAAGTTATTCAAGAATCAATGCTTCAGCAAGTCGAACGAATGAATGACACCATTGAGGCAACAAAGTGCAAGCTACCGATTCCGAAGGGACAATACGCAACCGACCTCTTCATCCTCATCCTCCATTGGAGATTACAATCATCAACACTGAACCTGCATACATAGTCGAACATCCTCAGATGCCAACTATTATAGTCATTTAAGAAGATGAAGAAATGAAGATGAGAGGGATGAATGCCCTTTGACTTCAACTCCCCAGAGTTACAGGAGAGAATCATCTTCGTGATCTACTTCAACATTTGCTCAACATCTCTCTCCAATCGTGGAACCTCTTTTTAATGATGAAGAACCACTTCGATCGAGTGCATCACTCGAGCTTACCATCCCTGGTCAGACTGAGACCACAAAAATTTAGGCAGCCGATGTATCTGTTCATAAATTGGAACCATTGCCTAATCAAACACTCAATATTGGTTGATGATATTCCAGCATCTGTTATGACTACTAAATATGTGCTTCCAATTGAAGACATCCTCTCTTCCTTTCAGCAAGCCCTCATTAGTGACATTTCTATGGCCGAGTCTCCTGTGCCCTCTACCAAGCTATAACTTCTCCAAGAGAAAATCCAAACACCCGTACGCTCAAGGGTACCGAAAACTGCATTGACCGAACTAATTGAGAAACTTACTGAACTGATTGACCGGTATCAAGTTTTCTCTCTTTCAGATAAGAGTCTTACGACCAAGCTGGCAGCACTCAAGGATTTCCTAGAAATAATTAAGGAAAATTGTGAGTTCCATGTCATAATCAACCATCTTGAAATCAAGTGCGCGAGCGCAACTTCCCAAGTAGCTATAGTTAGTAATGCTGGTGCAAAAATTTTGGCCAAACATGAAGAGCTTAACAAATTTGAGACCAAGTTAGAGGACATGAGGGTACAAATTGTCACTCTGAAAGCATGGCTGATGGTGTTGAAGAGGAATTTTGAGGATGAGAGTGATGAGCACGACCAGAAGAAGGCAATTAGAGACCTGGCTCTTTTTGCCAAGGCATAACGGAGGCAATCGGCCAAGTTAGACTAGTGACCTTGAGATATTGACCATCTTGGCCAAGAAGGAGAGACGTGAGGAGGAAGTAAAAGCTACGATCATAGGGTTTTCAACTTTTGAATTTTAGCTTTCTCCATGTACCCCTTTTCTATTCATTAATACAATTGGATACTGCACCATTTTGTTTCCTTAACCATCTTTTACTTGGTATTTCTCTTACTTTTGCAATCCATATAACTAACCGATGACGTGTTATGCAAAAAAAGAGGATTCGTGCGCTACCTTAGCCAAAATAATTGCCATGAAAGCTACATGTTCCTACTTTCCAAGGACATGAAGTGTCACTTTATGTTTTAACTGCCTAGAATGCATTGAATGTGGGAAAAGTATTATCTCATATATAAACAACGATAGGCTCCATTCTACAACTCATTAAAACCCAAATTTACCCAAACTCTTCTACCCTGTCGGTATGGCCCTCAACCGACCATCTTTCTCTTTCCTTAGGGTAAAAGCCTACTTGAATGAGATCTTCAACTACGGTCCTGTCGATTATGACTAATGTTGTTTGCTATTTGACACCAGCCTCCTCATCAAGGATGCTTCCGAGGTTGTTGAATCTGATCCTCTCCTAGGGAAGATTCTGAAAGTATTGGAGAAGCTTCACTATCTTAGGGACTGATATTTTCAACACAAATCTGAGTCTTAGAGAATTGTTAAATACTTGAGATAACAATTTGCTGCTCAGGAAGTGTCACACCCCAACTCAGGAACCAGCTCACAAAATTTCTGATCATTGAATCCAGTGTCGACAACCTCCGTAGTACCCTATTCTCATCTCTCGGCTATCAGTTCCCATGTGCTAGTGTTGAGACTCAAATATTGCATAATTTTTTCCATTTATATCTTAGTTTTATGAACATAAATCATCTTAATATTCTATTTTACTCATGTATGTGTTGCAAGGTGAATTTAAGAGCTTGGATTGAAAAAGGGTGCTAAAAAGTAAGAATGTGATGCTCAAAAATCACCAAGGCAAGGGATGGATCTTAGGAAACCAAGATTGAAGAATTCACATGGCAAAGATCTAAGAAAATCAAGTGAGGAATGAAAAGAATCGAAGATTTGAAGTGAAGAATCCTGAAATCGTCCTGAAAAGTGTATTTTAAAGCTCTAAAGTCTATTTTAGAAAACTACGCAGCAGGAAGCCTGTTTTAAACGAACTATGCAGCGAGAAGTCTATTTTGGGAAAATACGTATATTTGAGGCGTTTTCTAGGGTTTTCAACTTTGTACGAAAATTGGAGTTCCCTACTTATAAATAGGGCCTCCTAGGGCATTCTTAAACATCATTAGAAGCATTCAAGAGCAATATTTAGGATTTTTTTAAAGAGTTTTTAGTTTTATTAAAGCTTTATAAGTTATTGTTTTTATTTTAGATCTTTTCTATTTGCATTTTTTTCTTCTTTCTTTCTTGTTGCTTTTTATTTCTGCAATTTAATTATGTTTTTCTAAGTTCCCTCTAGCCCAAGCTAGAAGGGAAGCACATGGGTTTATTATTTCTTTAAGATTATGATGATTGATTGTTTTAATGATGAGAAGAATGGTGTATGCATGTTATCTATTATTTAGGTTTTATTTTTTTATCCTCTTGTGAGATCCATATGTTTCCATCATATAAGATCCACATTGATGGATAGGCTTACCCTAGATCAATCAGATTTCCTAGATAGGAGATGTTCTCAACCTGTTATATTTCTTTGATATTCATTATCCTATAGATATTGAATACTTAAAATCACTGGCGCTTGAGAATATATTTCAATGGTGCAAATCCATTATTTTCTAATCTTTTATATCATTTATTAAAATATTTAAAGTGTTTTATTTTCTGATTAGGTTAACCATAGTATTCAGATCTTAGTTGTGTTATCCAAGTCATCATGATTTTGGAACATTAACCTATGTGTGGAACTTTGAAGCTTGGGTGTTATTTTATTCAGTTGAATTACATCCATTCAAAAATTCCAAAATCAAATCATCAGATTAATTTTTATTACTTAGTTTTTTTTGCATTTGATTATTTTTTTCTTCTCACAATTCATCTCCCTGTGGGATCGACCCTGTATTCACGGGATACTACTTATGAATCTCTGCACTTGGAGGCAAGCAATCAGCTAAGTTCCGATCTTGGGATCCTACAATGAGGATTTTCAAGGTGAATATTTTTTTTATTATAAAGGAGTATAACTACAAGTGTACCCAAGTCACAAAACATCATCACACATATCCACCAATATAATCTTTTAGTACAGTGCTAAAAGGAAAATACATGATATAACAAAACTCCAAAAGATCGGGCACATGGTCCTGCCTCAATGCTGCTGTGGTCTAGCATAACCTGCACGTAACAAACATGCATAAGCTTACTAAGAAGTTTAGAGAGTGCATGCGTGTATGCGCAATGCATGTGCCAAGCATACAAATGTCTGAGTAAGCAGAAATGATGGAAGGTAAACTGACAAGTCCATAAATGATGCTAGCCATACTAAGGCTATACAATGCAAGGCCTATATAGCCGAATGTCATATACTAGAGATGCAACACAAACATGTTGATCCTCAACTAATCCACATATTCGAACAGTTCGTCGCTGGAAATATCACCGGGGTCTAGTACACTCCAACACTAGCTAGGGGTGCACACGAGTCGGTTCGATCCGATTTTTGGGTGAAACCAGAATCGAACTGTTACTAACGGTTCTAGGATAATCGGAACCAAAATTGGACCATTAACACCCTAGAACCAAACCGAAACCAGACCGTTAAAACCGTTTCAGTTCTGGATCAATTCCACGGTTCTGGGAGAGAGACCATAATAGAGAGAGAGAACGAGAGAGAACCAGAGAGAGAGAGGATCAGCGAGAGAGAGAGAGAGAGAGAGAGAGAGAGAGAGAGAGAGAGAGAGAGAATTAAGGCGTGAGAGAGAAAGGAGGGAGATTGGGGGTAGCTACAGTAGGGTCGGCGTGAATAGGTGGAGGGTATTAGGGTTTTTTTTCAAAAATATAGGTTTGGTTCCACAGTTCGGATCTACGAATTGGTTCACGGTTCGGTTCAGTTCTACATACCCCCAAAACCGAGAATCGAACCGAACTAAATGGTTCTTTGATCTTTGGAACTAGAACCGGACCAAACCGTACGGTTTGGTCGGTTCCGGTTTGGTTCCATGGTTCTGCTTGTTCAATGTGCACCCCTAACACTGGTTGTCGCCCCTCGCACGCATGACGAAGTGAGTGAAAGAGACTTCACTATCCACCTTGCCAGTGGTATGCCAATGCCCACCCGGTTCGTTGATAACGGGCCCATTTAAAAGCTGGTCAAACTTAACCTAGCTTACAGCCCCTACCATTGGGCAGATAAGGTTATACCCCTTTTCAACTGACCACGACACATTGGGAGATGTGGTCTATTGGTAGTTGGCACTCGGGCACTCATGTTATCCAATGAGTCTCGACGTTGAAGCATTCTACTGGTACCACAAGGGTCTAGGGACTTTCACCCAAGGACATCCATAGCGCCCTAATGCTAGAACAAATATTTTCGGTATCTAATCCGACCATCCATGATATGCCGATATGCCTGTGGAGGCCATAACCCTGATGTCATTAGGGCGTAAAGTGATTGTGACATATAAGATGTGAAATGCATGAGTCATACTATCTAAGTTATGCATCAAACCTACGCGTACCGCGTGATCATGTGAGGCAACCTTATCTCATATGGGGTCCCTTAAGTATCTGAGCCCAAAGGCATATGCTATGATCAATCATCATCCACAACATGTATATAAATGATGCATATGGGCATATATTTAGGCATGAGATCATTATACTGAGCATGTTCTCAGTATCTCCTACTAGGCCAAGTATACCAGCATGTTATCAGACATATTAGGCAATAATCGGCCTTAATTGGGACATCATATATAGAGAATGAGAACTGAACAGTAGGCCCTAGTAGAATTATAGAAGTCTATGTAGTGTGGCCCATGTTAGACTAACATCGACTCCTCATGTAGACTGTAAGGCATGAATAAAATACATATAATAAGGCAGGGTTCACGAGTTCACTGGGAGTAACCTAGATGGACACCCACATGTACCACATGTGTGTCACTGGGCTACCAATTCATTTGGGCACACGACCCACTAATGATGTCCCAAAATAATTAGATTATCAATGGCACCACTATAATTACTTTAGTAAGATGATCTGCACTGTCCGATCATGGCTGGCTAACGTAAACTGGTGGTTACAGATCATTGGTTAATCACTAGAATGTGATCCTATGCTGATGGCTCATCTGAGTATTGGATTTCATCATTTCAGGGAAAGTATATCCCCCAACAGACTAATACGACCATGGTGTTAACATTACATGTGTACACTAATTATGGAATTTTAAATTGATTTTCTAATTAATTCCAAATCATGTAAATACATGTCGCTTTAACTTGATATAATAGGGACCCTAAATCCATGATGCCAAACATGGCTGAGGTGGTTCTAAGAGTGGGGTGTAAGTGGTGCCAAATAGGCAACACTCCCTACCCCTTTAATTCTATCAGTGTGATCCACCTAAGATTCAGATCACCCTCATCTTTAGGCTCCTCGACTAAAATGATCTGATCAAATGGATAAACGGACCAAATATGGCAAATACATCATGGAAGGTTTGATAAATGGAACCCACTTCCACACCCTAACTGGGCATTCACAGTCTAGGGCGCTGGTAATAATGCCAGCATGTGGCTAACGTCCTTATAATATTTTGTTTTTGTCACCACTAAGGGTGGGCCCCACTTGGATGATCCGACGCATTCGCCGCGTAGACCAGATCGACTTGGGTTTAATAGCCACCGAGTTAGACTTATTTGGATGAACACGGCCTCCACAGTGGGCCTTAGAAGATTTCAATAGATGGGCATTGTTTACCTTAATATGAACCACTAGAGAGTCGAATATGCCTCATATTTTAGTCTATGGCCTAAAATAATCTGGAGGAGATGGTGGACGGTGTGGATTAAACATATACGTCATGGTGGGGTCCACGAGTGGGGGCAGCACAAGGAGGCTTTTGCCCTCATGTTAATGGGCAATAACGACTAGCGACATATTTTTTTGTTTTTCTTTCTTACTTTATATATTTTTATTTTCTGCTATGTGGGGTCCATGAGTGGATAATCCATTCCATCCATTATGTCGATCAGCTCTTTTTGGACCAAAGGAGTCTATTGTTAGGTAGGTTTCATCACATACGGACACAACAGTGGGCCTTAGAATGTTCCAACAATGGCACTCGTTTTCCTTATTGTGGTCCACTCTAGGCTCGGATTTGTCCCATTTTTCGGCCTATGACCTAAAATAATTTGGAGAAACTGGTGGAAGGTGTGAATTAAACATATACATCAAGGTTGGGTTCACGACTGGGACGCCCCCACTCCACGTCTGCATGGCTGACGTGAGGGGTGCTTTTAGCCCCAACGTCGATTGTGGTGTGGTCCACCTGATGGTTGGATCGGCTAGATTTTTGGTTTGAACGGTTAACATAAGCCTATAGATACATGGATGGTGTGGATGATATATATACATCATGGTGGGGCCCACAAGGGAAGCCCACATGATGGCCTTAGGAGGTAGACGATGTCAGCACTGTCTTTGGACGTTGTTGCGTCCAGCGACAGTGTCACTGCTCATCTCCCTCTCTTGTGTTTTAAGGGTAAGGTAGGGCCCACCTAGGAAATTCACTTCATACATTTGAATGACCAACTCATGGTGGGGCCAAAAAGCTTTGGATTAATCAATTTTTCGTGTATTTTCACCATCTAGGTGTGCTTACACAATCAATTAGTTTAAATAGAAAATAAATATCATGGTGGGCCACACAAGGTGTTCCATGCTATGATAGCGCGCAGGACATGCTCTCCAACAGCGTGGCCCACTTGTGGGTCCTACAACACCACAAGAGTAAGAAAAGAAATGGAAAGGAAGGGAAAGAGATCCAACCATCAAGGTGGCCCCTCGCCACTATGGGGTCCACCACATACTCAATAAATGATCAATGTGGGTCCCACCCTTGTGGGCCCACTAAAATAGAAAAATCACAAAGAAGTTGAAGTTATTGACCCTCTCATGTACTCACTTAGAAGGATGGACGGTTGGATCATCTCAAATGGGCAATCAGATGGCCCACCAAGCACCTCTTCACCCCTTAATCTTCTTTAATCTCACTTTTCTCTTTCACTTACTCTCTTGATCCCTCCTAACTCTCTCTCAAGTTCTCTTTTTAATCTATCCTAAACACTCTTTAATCTTAATCTCTCTCTACTCTTTCTCTCTTTTCTCTCTCTCTCTCTCTCTCTCTCTCTCTCTCTCTCTCAATCTCTCCCTAATCTTTCTAATATTTTCTCTCTTAATCTCTCTCTACGCTTGCTAGAAAATGGTAGAAATGAGAGGGAGTTAGAGAGTTTTTGTGGTAGAGATTTTAGGATAGGGAGGGAATAAGGGGAAGATAGAGAGGTAAAATGGGGAGAAAGGGAAAGAAAGAATGATGGTTAGCATATGTAAGAGTATAAGTTACATGAGAAAGACATGTACTTGTTTAACTAATGGGAAGAGAATGACATGAGTGATGGATGAGTTGATTGATAGCTTGATTGATGAATTGATTGATTTGTCAACATGGAGATTTGTGGAAGTGAGACCCGTGTGCTTTGCGTGGTCGATCTCGAATTGTGTCAAACTTGTAACTTCTAATGTAGGGGTCGAAATGAGGCGTGTCGTGCGGCGTTAGAATCGTAACACCCATGCGGTCGTTAGGGTATAAGTCTGGAGGTATTGCGGTACAAATATATAGTAACAATCAAAACTCGTTGATCTAGTCTGTCGGGTGCATCCCATTGTTTAAGTAGAAGTGTACGGCATGTCTTGCGAAGTTGCGGGTCTTATAGAAAGAGTCTTGTCCTGTGGCCGATACTTATGAGAGGGCATGAAGCGACCATCTTCGATGGAACAAGGTGCATCAATTCAACAACACCCACATGACACTTTCTGGTTTCCTTTTAACAAATATCCTAGTTGATCGTCCATTCCTTTTTCTTCCAATAAAGCGAATCGGTCTTACTTCATCTCCATAGTAGTAGGCCTCATTCACATTCGAGGTAGCCAAAATGACTTATTATCGGCCAAGACCAATTCAAATTTATCTTGATTCCAAAATATTATAAACTGATATAGGGAGGATGAGATGCACACAAGTGAATAAATCTAGTCCCTCTTAAGCAACGTGTTGTAATTGGACGATGTATTAACCATAAAAAAATGAGCCAATACTCTTTTAGTGCATATGGTAAAGTCGACCCGTAGCAAACCATGTGTTGGTGACATGTCCAGCAAAGTTACTAACCGTTAACTCAGAAGGGATTAGATCACTCGTAGTTTTTTCCAGTTTTCGTATCATTCTTGTTGGGAGAATATTAACGACAACCCATTGGTAACAAAGATCCTAGTGACTGGGCATCCCTCGAGATGAGCAGATATGTACAATAGTTTAAGATACTGAGTCATATCGTGAGTGAACCTTTCTATGACTACTCTCTTGAATGATGCCCATGACTTCGTGGTAACAATATTTAGCTATAGTATCTCGTTCATTCTTTATGCTTTCACAAGCGCATCTCCTAGGAAAATAGAAACACACTGTATTGCTACAAGGGGTCAAGTTCTTCCACATCGTCTATCATTTGATTGGGCTAGGATGGTCTAGCTTGAAAGCTGGATGGAAGGGTGAGTACCATGTCGCAATCAAACATTATGGGTGACAATGATCCGAAAACAATCTTTGAACATGGGCATTGCCCCCCAAGTGTTTCCAAGCCATGATGCTCATTAGAACCTATATACGAACGTTTGACATTCTCATCGGCCATTAAAATGCCTCTACTTGTTTGAAAATGGGCGACGATACTTCCAATGCTTCGATTGTAGCCATTAGTTCCTCAATCACCAGGTTGTCTTCTAAAAACCTCTCATCGCTAAGATAATTAGATAACTCATCACGATCGCCAATATTGCTTAATTCTACTATACTCTTAGGCTGGATACCAACTTTTGTGACTTGTTCGTGTGCGAGGGGTTTTAGAATTGCTTCATCTGTATTCATGGTTAGTTGTTCCTTCGGTTGAGGAATCCTCCAAAATGGTCACGAATGAATAGCCCCTTACTGGAGATGCATCCTCAGCTTCTTCCAATTCTCTTCTTATGTTTACTCAATGCCACTACCAACGACACTTTTGTGTTTAAATCATTACTTTAGGGGTGGCCAGGAATTTAGGATGCATGACCCTTTTTCAGACTCCTTTCTAAGTCGGTGTAGGATTGACCATCCTTTGACTTAGAACTCTTTGTTAAAGTTGGCATTCGAGGGGTGGGAATGCTTTCCATGTTCGATTGATATCTCTCATATCGGTCCTCCTTAGAGTTGCATGTTCAACCTACCTTGCTAGCCGAGATGGGACTTCCACGTCCCGGGCCATTCTAACACATCGACTACATAGTGGCGAGGCTTGACAGCTATGTTATGTTGCTCTCATATGTTCTGTGGAACTTGTGGTTGTTGTATAGGACTGGTATACTCCCGATCTCGGCCGTCACAACACATTGCGATAATGACCAAGACCAATATCAACCTTTTACCTTGGGCAATCCAATTTTCGTAGGTTCACTATAGCCATGTTGACGTTCAGATTAGGTGGGGATGGGTCAATGTCTATCAACATCGCTTCTTCATATTTTTTCAGAAATTTCAAATTCCATAATCGATGTTATCTTGAATGATGTTCCTGAATACAACACACTTGTTAATGAAGTGAGAACGCATTCTATTCCATTTACAATATTCAAACTTTTTTAATTTATCGATCGTGGGTATTTTGTGATTACTAGGAACTTTAACAAACTTTTCTACTAACAATATCTCGAATATCTCATCGGCTTGGGTGATATCAAAGGTATATATATCTTCTAAGCCTTTTGTGCGATTGTCATAGTTGTTTTCACCTTGACCAGCGTTGAGCAAGTGAGTAACTTTTTTGCCACTACTAGGGTCATGATAATATGTTTTGATTGACTAATTCTTTTGCTTAGGTCCTTCTTGGAGAAGCTCCTTAAACCTGTAAACTTTCCTGGTTAAATTATACAAATTGTCAAATTCCATTCTAATCCGTCATGCGCAAGTTGCACAAATTCAGCCTGAATTGTGACGACCTTACACCAACTTTTTCCTCGTTTAAACCAGGTGATGTAACTCTTGCAAGATTCCCCAAGCAACTGTAGGAAATGTGTGAGATCGACTATGACCATCTCCTATCCTTAGAAAAGAACTGGGCATGAAATTTCTCCTCCATCGTATGGATTGAATTTGACAATAAGTTGGAGTACCAAGTAAAAGCTGCTGGCATCAATGAATAACTGAATAGTTGCAACTTGTGATATTCATTATTAGCCAGTTCACTACACTACATAATAAATTGACATACGTGCTCTATGGTCGATTGACCAGGATCACATGAGAATATGACAAAATCCGGTCGATAGTTCCTCAACATTGAGTGTTGTTAGTTAATCCATTCGGGATAACGCTTATGGTAATCCGGGATGGTATTGCAGTCGATGACTTGTCCTATAAACTCTTGAACCATTTACATGATTTGGTCACGATTCATCTGTTGTGGTTCAACCACGGGCGGTAGATCGGGACCCACTCGGTGTTGTTCCTCATGAAATAATGGATTTCTATGAAAATGCTGGAAATGTTATCCTCCGGACATACCTTGATTCCAAATTCAGTAACAAAATTCTTAAGTTACCATTTTGGACGCCTGAACTTGGCATACAATGGAACATTCCACACCTCCTGGATTGGGACTGGAGGTGAGTTCCACTAAAGTGAATATATAGGTGGTGGATAAGCTATATTACTGATAAAACTTCCTTCGACATTATACCATGTTGCCATAAGGGCTCTTTCGGTGATGATGACCATCAATCGGTACATGACATTGGTCTGGTTAGCCATCCATCTATTCATAGTCTCAGTTTGAACATGGACTTGCTGGGCTTGAGTGTGTACCAGCTCTGCCTAAGCTCTCTCATATTCCTGAACGTGCTGAATACTCATTTGCACATCTCGGAGTCCGACTGTTATCTCTTAAAGAGATGTTGTCCGAGAGGTTGATGCCCCCTCCTGGTTCGTAGGACTGAGTGCTGGGCAATTGTTTAGATTCAATGACTTGGGGATCGCTTAAACCAACACTTCCTTAGTTGGAGGTGGTGCGGTTGGTGTTGAGGGTTCATCCCCATCAATTCAATTGCTTCTTCTATTCATATTTTTGATTGATCAATTGACAATGTCGCACTGATAAGTAAACTAAGACGAGGGTCTCACCGAGCATGCCAAACTTATGTTGTGGTTCTGTTTCAAATTTGATCATGTGATTAGTGCGGCATGCCAGAATTGAATGTGCGGCTTAATTTAAACTGAACAACTATGACCCTAAGAGTCAAGATAGGCAGATATGTTGGAAATCGATTGTATATGACTGAGTTCTTATAAGACCGGTCGCCTATTCAACCACTTACACAATGTTGCTTAAGATAATCTAGCAATAGTCAGAAGGTAAAGTTCATCCTTTGAAAATAGGTCACACCTCTACCTTCCGTATGAAAGGACTTTCTCTTCAATACATATAAAACAAAAAGAAAATTCTTACAATCAGATGGAGAGAACAACTGCAGAATGCTTCTTTGGATGGAAAATTTTACTTGATGCTCGAACTAAATCTAACATATGAGTATAGACTCGGATTATATATAAAGTTAACGACTAGTTGATTACTATTATGGAATACGATAAGGAACCTAAATTATAGGTAAATGTAAAGATTATACTAAGGAATGTAAATGATTAATAAAGATAAGGATTACAATAAGGAATGTAAATGACTGATAATTAAAAGATAGATTTGGTTTGATTTTGTTTGGTATGAGATCCATTTTCCTATTGAATTCCTTTGCTATTTATAACCTTAACATAGCCATCTGGATACTTCTTACATTCTTACATTTACTATAACCATTACCACCATTCGCTTGACCAATTTCTCTTAATGGATGATGAGATGTTGCTTGATAAACACCAATAATAATGCCACAAAATTCTCTCAACATATCTAAAAACTTTAAATACACCATGTAACTCTTTGATGATTACACGCAACCTTTCTTAATTGGCTCTTGTAGGAATTGACAGAAATAAGGACGGACACACCTAAAATACTTTTGAACAAACGGATGGGAGTTTCCCGCCAAAGGCTCCTTTGTTGGATGCTACGTGGGGCTCAATGGGATGTAGATGTTTATGAGAAATTCACTGGCTCCATCTGTTTTGTGAGATCACTTGAGGACATGCGACAAAAAAAATTGAGGTGGATATGATACTCGAATGCCCCACAAGAATAAAAACTGGAAAATAAATATCTGTAGTCGAGACCTTCTTGGGCTCCACCTTGATGTTTACATGCCATCCAAATCATTTATAAGGCCATTCCCATTGGGAAGAAGCGAGAGAAAAAATAAAAATAAAAATAAAAATAACCCAATACAAAACTTTTGTAGTCATGCAAATGTTTCAATAATGGTCATTGAATCCCCACTGATTCCTCTCGTGTGGCCCACTTGAGTTTCCGAATTGTCTCGTTATTGCATGTCCACCTTGATGTATTTCTTTTGTTATCCATTGATTTTTCCATCATTGTAGGGTATGGTCCAAGAAAAATCAAATTCAAATCTTTAATAAACCGCACCATATGAATAGGAAACAATGGTCATTGAATGCTCACCATTCAAAATTGGAAGTTTTAAAGGTGGGCATTCAATCTCCATGACAAGGTACACTTGAATTTGGATCTGCTTCATTTTTACACAATGTCTTGAAATGAGTGAAAAAAACTAATGGATGACATGGATATACAACACATATATCAAGGTAGGCCCTACGGTCAGGGCTTACCTAATGGTCACAAATTGCCTATGCCCTCTGCCAAGGAAAGATCCTATGGTCCAAAGTTGTGTGGGGCTCACAAAGATACCTTTGATAAATCCAATCTGTCCATCAATTTATAAACATTACAATAAGTTAGAAAGGCTAAAAATAGGCAGATTTAAAACTCAGGTGGTCGACACCATATAAAAACAATGAGGATTGAACGCCACCATAAGAAACCTTGTGTGGGCCACACAAGTTTTGTATCAAAAATGATATTTGTTCCCACAGCTTACCTGAGTGCTAATAATTAGATCTATACACGAGTCAAGTTAGCTCTATCATCCCGCTAGATTTGCTCTGCTCACCTCGGCTCGAAATTAGAGTTGGACCAAATCGAGTTGATTTTTAGAGCTTGGAAAAATTTCGTGCTGTACATGAAAATTTGAAGATGCATTCTAATTATATAAAAATAAAATGCCAAACTGGCTCAAACTCAATTAAAATTATAGTAAGAAGCCGGACTAGCAAGACAGGCTCAAGGACCGAGCTGAGTCGAGTTCTGCGACTCGGTTCGACTGGTGTACAGACTAATAACCCTACGATTTCAACAGTGGACGTTTCCATTATCATGTGGTGTGACCCACCGGAGATGTTTAAAAATTGACGGACATAGTGGATTTATCACTGGCATCTCTGTGGACCCCACACAGTTTCCTACCACAGGGAACTCCCGTTGTAGGGGCACAGGCAAATCGCATCCTCACCTAATCCGCACCCCTACAACACGACATCTCTTCCTGGTGGGCCACATACGATTAATGAACCACAACAGTAGGATTACATATTGGAGAGGGAATCCCATGCATACAGTACACTTCGTGTGACTACATTTTTGATACTCCAACGAGATTTCCTTTCCACTCCGGAAGCGGATTGGCTGGTGTACCACACACCAGCTAAATAGCTGATGTGGGTACGTGTCGTGTGAAGACGAGCGCAGACGCTCCTTGAGCTCCCAGTTGTACGAACGGTTCAAAGGAGAATAAAGTTACGTGGGCCCAGCAATGATGTATTTATTATATCAAAACTGTTCATCCATTTTACGAGATTATTTTAGAGTATTATGAAAAAAATAATCATATCTAAAGATGAACTGGACCGTAACACAGATAGCAGCCGAAATAATGATTTTCACCATTAAAAATTTCATAGGGCCCACCACAACGTTTATTTTCCATCCAATCTTTTCATAAGGTCACAAAGACCTGGATGAAGAGGAAAAACAAATTTAATATTGATCCAAAACTTCCGTGAATCCTGAAATGGTTTCAATGATCGACATTTAATCCCCCACTTTTTTTTTTCAGTGTGGTCCACTTGATTGTTTGATCTGTTTTATTTTCGTCTAAAGTCTTACCACGAGCTCGAAAAATGGATGGCGAGTTTGGATATAACACATACCTCATGATGGGACCCACAGAACTTGCTGACGTCAGCAATATAGCTGGTGTGCGGTAAACCAGCCAATCCGCTTGCTTCCACTCCTGGCTCTCTGCTCACCGGAACTGATCCGGTGCATCTGGATGCATGAGAGGTATCCATTCCTCACTATCATTTCTGCAAATGTATCATTCGTGGAGGAGATCGAAACGGTACAATTAGTAGGAACATTAGTGAAAACTTTATATACCAATACTATTTATGTCCGGATGGATGTTCGAATCTAAACTAAGCAACGGCTCATATTTAGTAACGAAAATTTCATGGTTAGGATGGTTTGATCAGGTTCATGTTAGCCAGTGGCCAAAAAATACTGATGCCCCCGAACTATCCGGATTATCATAAACATCTGCCACGTGTACAAATTTTAGTGTGGAGTAGGCCTGTGGTTACTATGAGAAAAATTTTAGTGTGGGGTAGGCCTGTGGTTACTATGAGAAATTTATGACTGTAGACCTCACCTTTTATCCAACGGTTTTTATGAAACAATACAAACTTAACATACACACTTAGACTTCCTCGTACGAACACTGAATTTGAGGACAAAAATACCCCTGCCTTCCTTTGGCTGGCATGCAAAGACGAGCGCCGACGGACGGTCCGACGATGGGAACTCTGGTGGGGCCCACTGTGATGTTTGTGAGAAATCCTCCCCATCTAAGTTCATTCATAGGGTCACAAAGACCTGGATAAAGAGGAAAACCAAATTTCATAATGATCCAAACTTCTGTAGCCCCTAAAAGGATTTCAATGGTAGACGTTCAATTCCCCACTACCATTTATAGTGTGGTCCACTTGATAGCTAGATCTATCTTATTTTTCATCTCAAGCCTTAATACGAGTTCACCAAATGGATGGACGGTTTGGATATAACACATACCTCATAATGGGACCCACAAAAATTGGTGGGGATTACAACAGGGAAGAAAAAAAAAAAGGAACCAGCGAGTTGGAGTCGATCGGGTCAGAGCTATGCACTTTATTCTCTTTTTTATTATTATTATTTTTATTTTTATTTTTTACATGGAGAACTTTTCCCCCTTACATTTTTATCTAACATATAATTATGTAAATATGTATATATAAGTATATAAAAATATTTTTCTATCTTTTAATTCATTTCTTTATCTATTTATTTAACAAGCATATCTCCTAAACTGGAATGATTTTCTTAACTTACCACATGATTTTGGGGTAGGAGAAGATAATTTAGCCAACCAACCTAGTTATTTTCTAATATTCCATCGGCTCGATAGTCGAAAATCCATTTCATTCAGTTCGTGGTCAATTTCAATCGCTTCGCAGTCAAACTGGAAATTCTGCGGGGCAAGCATGAAATTGAGCGGGGCAAACTGGAATTTTAGTGAGGCAAACATGAAATTGAGCGAGGCAAACATGAAATTGAGCGGGGGAAACTAGAAAATCAGCAGAGTAAAGTGAAAATTGAGTGGGGCAAACTGAAAATTGAGAAGGCAAACATGAAATTGAGCAAGGCAAACTAGAAATTAAGCGGGGCAAACATAAAATTCAGCAGGGCAAACTAGAAACTGAGCGGGGCAAACTAGAAATTGAGTGGGGCAAACTAGAAATTGAGCGAGGCAAACATGAAATTGAGCAGGGCAAACATGAAATTGAGCGGGGCAAGCTAGCAATGGTTTTAATTGGGGCATCCAATCCAAAATTATGATAGAGTTACAATTGTTTCTAAACTTCTCCAATTTGTCTGATTTGTAATTGGTATAAAAATGAATGTGGGATATCTAGCCCACCAAAGCCATCAAGAGAATTCATTAAATTTACTAAAATTGTGGGAAGAAATACTATTGGGGCTGCGCTTATCTAGGGTTTAGGAGGTTGCTGTCAATTGGAATCATAATATCGCAGTTTTAGCTGTTGGACCTGAGTTAAATCTGTATCTCTCTGGTGAATTCCAGTAATTTATGCATTAGCTTTATGATAAAATTACTGAAACCACCCCATTTCTAAACAAAGCAAGATTAGTTTAAAAAATTCATTAAGCTACTACATCTTATCTTTCCCAGATACAATTCTGGACAGGCATATAGGGAGCATAATACGACTCCTTATTTCACAGAATTCAGCACATGGGAAACAGTGGGCATAATGATTTTCTCGTTTACCGCGCCGATTTCATGTTTCCCTCGCTCAATTTCATGTTTGCCCCGCTGATTTTCTAGCTTGCCCCGTTGAATTTCATGATTTGCCCTACTGAATTTCATATTTCCCCCGCTAAAAAGTAAGTTTGCCCCAATTAATTTCTTGTGTTCCCCGCAGAATTTCATGTTTTCCCCACTGAATTTAATATTTCCTCCACTGAATTTCATGTTTGCCCCATTCAATTTCATGTTTAACCCGCTCAATGTCTAAGTTCTCTCCTTCAATGTCTAGGTTCCCTCCCACATATGGGGTTTTGGTGTATATATATTCCGATGAAAACAGAGGGGTATTGAACATGATGTCTTACAAATAAAACATCATTGTGGGGCGTAGCAAGCGTAATCGGATTGCGTACTAAGTAAACTCAGTTGGGCCCACATTGAATGTATGTAGTATATCCACGCCGTCCATCCGTTTTTTCATCTAATTTTAGTGGTTTAGCCCCAAATTGAAGCATGTCAAAAGATCAAGTGGATCATACCACGGGAAACAGTGGGCATAATGATTTCCACCGTTGAAACCATAGTGGGCCCAATAGTGATGTTTGTTTGTTATCAAACCTATTCATAAGATTATACAGACATGGATTAATAGAAAACACAATTATAAGCTTGATCCAAAACTTCTGTGGCCCATAAGAAATGATCAACATTAGAAGTTCAATTCAAAATTTCATTTGGTGTGATCCATTTGAACATTGGATACGTTTAGATTTATCGACTCTAAACATAAAATTATCTGTTAAGTTTGCCCTGCTGAATTTCATGTTTACCTTGCTGATTTCTTAGTTTGCCCCGCTAATTTTCTAATTTTGCCCGCTTAATTTCATGTTTGCCTCGCTGATTTCCTAGTTTGCCCCGCTGATTTTCTAGTTTGCCCCGCTAAATTTCATGTTTGCCTCACTCAATTTCATATTTGCCCCACTGATTTCCTAGTTTGCCCCGTTGATTTTCTAGTTTTCCCCACTTAATTTTATGTCTGCCCGGCTGATTTCTTAGTTTGCCCCGCCGATTTTCTAGTTTGCCTCGCTCAATTTCATGTTTGCCCTGCTAATTTCAGTCCCGTTTCTTTCACCCATTTCCACTGCGATGCTTTCACTGTTGCCGTTTTCACCCCCTTTCTTCACTCCATTCCAGTAAGGGCCTGTTTGGCCGGGCGAATCCCATGGGATTAGGAGGGATGGGAAAGATTTTAAGGTAATGATGGTGGTGTTAGTGGATTGGAAAAAGATCCATGGGATTGTTATATCCCGGGATAAGTTCACTGGGTTTGTTTGGCATGCCCGGCATATCTCGAAATTTTACCTTCCAATCCGTTCAACTAAGGGATGGGATCAATTTTAAGGTAATAATGGTGATGTTAGTGGATTGTTTTAAGATCCATGGGATTGTTGATACATGTCCTTTTAAACGTAGACCTAAGGCTACAGATTATAACCGTAGCCATAAGTACCGCTAATCCATATCCATAGGTACCGTGGTCTAGGGACTCAATTGACTGGGTCGGCTAGTTGGGCTCGACCGGGTTGGGACCCAGTCAACCGGGTCAGTTGTCTTACCCACTTTTTTTTTTTTTTTATATTTGTCTCATTTTTTGTTTTATATCATAACAAGAGTAGTCAAAATGAATTGACGTGAGACCTACATAGCTTTCAATAGTAAGGAGTTCCTATCCTAAGTTTTTGTGGGCAATCTGCATCCCTTTGGATTATAGGGAATTCATATAACCCTAGGTTATTGGCAAGTTGCATAACTTTTAGACAATTTAGTTTGCGTATTTCTCAATTGAGTTTCAAAACTCCCTATTTGAGTAACTTAGTTAGAGTCGAACAGTCCTATAAGGGCCTTTTATAAAGCCCGCTATAATATGTGTATTTTATTTAAGTTGTTCATTCATTTTGAAAATCATTTTAGAACACAAGCTTAAAAAGAAAGCATATAAAAAATACAAGTAAATCACACCAACATCACAAGAATCAGTAATGATGATGATATTGCTGTTGAAACCTTCTTAGAGGCCATCGTAATATATATTTGTCATTAAACCTATTCATAAAATTATCTAAAACTACTTAAAAGAAAAATATATAAATATCAGCTTGATCTAAAACTCCTTGAGCCCCTAAAAGAGGTTTTTAGCAAGTTGTGTTCAAGCCCCAGCATATGCCGTGATCTACTTTAGCACTAGAGCTTCTTCATTTATTTTATCATCAAAACCTTCCTAGTAATTCAGCGAGGGAACCTAGGAATTGAGCGAGGGAATATAGTTTCAATTTTTGTTTATTAGGATATACTCATTATACATGTATAAGGTGAAATGAACAGTTATAAATGACTATGATTGAAGCTAAGGCATCTCTTGATAGAGATGATTGGACCACTTAGAAGTGTGCATGCCAGTTACACATAGCATGAGATTTTCATGTTTTACACTAATGTTTTTAGTATTTATGTCGTTGAAAATGCTGACATTGTGATCACACCTAGTCCCACTTTGATAAATGAAGTGATAATTGCCGTGGTCTAGTGTCGATAGTTCCAATCGACTAAATAATTCAGGATAGTTTATAGGATCCATTAAAATATCTAGTAGAATCTCGATCGTTAATGAATTACCATATAATACATTGCATATTGAAGAATATCATGATTATCCCAGGTTAGAGAATGTTAGAATCATTGGCCATGTATGACATTTTTTATCTGATAATGCAATGATTGGTTTAAATTAATCACATTGGGTATATATGGTTTTATAGGCATGAAGTACTATAGACAACTCAAGATAAAATTGTATTGAAAAATGACTTCTCTCCTTGTCATATGTGAGAGATTGAGAAGACGTAGGTAAGTGAAAGAGTTCTACAATAGGTGGACTCTCTCCCATAGTCACTTCCTTATATAAAATGCATTCCGTCCCTAACACAGACCTCATGTTTGCCCTGTTAAATTTCTAGTTTGCCCTGCTGAATTTTTAGTTTGCCTCATTGAATTTCATGTTTGCTCTACTGAATTTCTAGTTTGCCCCGGTGAATTTCATGTTTGCCCCGCTGAATTTCTAGTTTACCCTGCTCAATTTTATGTTTGCCCCACTGAATTTCATGTTTGCCTCGCTGAATTTCATGTTTGCCCCGCTCAATTTCTAGTTTGCCCCGCTCAATTTAATGTTTGCCCCGCTCAATTTCATGTTTACCTCACTGAATTTCATGTTTGCCCCACTCAATTTCATGTTTGCCCCGCTGAATTTCATGTTTGCCCCGCTCAATTTATAGTTTGCCTCGCTCAATTTCATGTTTTTTCCATTGAATTTCTAGCTTGCCCTGCTCAATTTCATGTTTGCCCCGCTTAATTTCTAGTTTACCGCGCTCAATTTAATGTTTGCCCCGCTCAATTTCATGTTTGCCTCGCTGGATTTTATATTTGCCCTGCTCAATTTCATGTTTACCCCGCTAAATTTTTAGTTTACCCTGCTCAATTTCATGTTTGCCTCGCTCAATTTCTAGTTTACCTTACTCAATTTCATGTTTGCCCTGCTGAATTTATAGTTTGCCCCACTGAATTTCATGTTTGCCCCGCTCAATTTCTAGTTTGCCCCATTCAATTTCATGTTTGCCACGCTGAATTTCTAATTTACCCCGTTTAATTTTATATTTACCCTACTGAATTTCAAGTTTGCCCCGCTCAATTTCATGTATGGCTGAAAGTTGGGCGGTTTCAACTCGACCGACCCGTGACCTACCCAACATTGGGTTGGGCTCGGGCAGGATATATCGGGTCTAATCTCAAGCTTGGGCTATACAAACACCAACCCAATAGAACTTAAGTTGGGCTTGGGTTGAGGTCTTAGGTTGCCCGACCCAACCCGAACCCGATCAATATATTAGTTACTTATAAATTATAATTGAGTGTGGATTGTTTGTGTAGAAGGTACACTAGTGATGTCGGGTCTCATTTGTCCACGTCATTTCCAAGGGATCACACCACAGGAAACAATGGGCATAATGATTTCCACCTTGATTGTGTGCTATGTTACATGACTTTTTAAAGGAGTAGTCCTATATTTTAGCTTGTTTTTTAAAAGAAAAAAAAATGAAGTTCTTTATGATGAATAATCACGTATATAATTAATAAAATCATAGATACAAAAAATAAGTCCTATATTGAAATATAATAAACTAATATAATAACGAAAATATTAGCACGTATATACCCGACCAACCTAATCAACCCGTCGAGCCCTCTTGGGTTGGTCTTGGGTTGAGAATTCCCAACCCAGATTGGGTTGGATTGGGTCAAGGTTTAGGTATAGGAACCTTGGGTTGGTTTAGGGTTGAGCACCAACCCGAACCAACCTGCCCGACTTTCGGCCCCAATTTCATGTTTGCCCTGTTCAATTTCATGTTTGCCCCGCCGAATTTCTAGTTTGCCCTGCTCAATTTCATGTTTGCCTCGCTCAATTTCATGTGCGAAGTGATTGAAATTGAGCACGAACTGAATGAAATGGATTTTTGACTATCGACCCGATGGAATATTGGAAAATAACTAGGTTGGTTGGCTAAATTAGCTTCTCCTACCCCAAAATCATATGTGGTAAGTTAATTAAATCATTCTAGTTTAGGAGATATGCTTGTTAAATAAATAGACAAAGAAATGAATTAAAAGATAGAAAAATATTTTTATATACTTATATATACATATTTACATAATTATGTATTATATAAAAATGTAAGGGGGGAAATGTTCTCCATGTAAAAAATAAAAATAAAAATAAAAAAAAGTGCATAGCACTACAGTTATGGCTATGGTTATAATCCGTAGCTATAAGCTTTTTTTGTTACTCTTGTTCTTCTTTTTCTCCCTGTTGTAATCCCCACCGATTTTTGTGGGTCCCATTATGAGGTATGTTTTATATCCAAATTGTTCATCTATTTGGCGAACTCGTATTAAGGCTTGAGATGAAAAATAAGACAGATCTAACTATCAAGTGGACCACACTGTAAAAGGCACTGGGGAATTGAACTTCTACCATTGAAACCCTTTTAGGGGTTACAGAAGTTTTGGATCATTATGAAATTTGTTTTTCCTCTTCATCCAGGTCTTTGTGACCCTATGAATAGATTGGATGGAAATAAATATAATGGTGGGCCCCAACTTAGATGGGGGAGGATTTCTAATGGTTGACGCTCATTCAACACTATTTCTTGTAATATGGTACACTTAAGATTTGGATATACCTCATTTTTTGTCTCACACCATAAAATGATCCGGAAAAATATATGGACGGCATGGATGAAAAGAATACATCATGGTGGGGCCCACAGACCACCGACAATCCGCCATTGGCGGGTGGCAGGTGGAGTAGCCAATCCGTTTATGTGAAAAGGAGGGGTATTTTCGTCCTGGATTATGTCGTCCGTACGAGGAGGTCTAAGTGCGTATGTTAAGTTTGTATTGTTTCAAGAACATCCCATGGATAAAAGGTGGGGTCCACAGTCGTAAATTTCTCGGTTACTATTCCAGTGAATAGTTATTTGATACTCTGGGAGAGTATGACGCTTGATGCTCAGGCACTCGGAAATTGTAGACTTACCAAAGATAAATTAAATGCATTAAATTGTGGAACGCACTTTTCAGGGTCCCAAAATTATATATGCTGAAGAGTATTGATCTCTGATTCATGCACAATTGATTGTTGAAATACGACCGTTGGATTTTTCGTTGACCGTTCAATAAATGTACAACAAGCCAATTGTCAGATAACCAAGTAAGCTTACTTTCTGGCTAATCACAAATTGAAGCTGAAACCGATAATTTGAACGGTTTGATTTTAGGTATTTATATGCCACGTATGTAATTTATAAATAACTTCGATGTGCCTGCGTATGAAATCATCACACGTACAGAGTATTTAATTTTTTTTTTTTCCGTTTGGAAAGCTTCCAAGTTACGATTAATAACTGCCAGTGCAGTACGTTTTCGTGAGATCTCGACCGTCTATATTGTGTCCACGGTCAATATTCTCTGTAGCCGAAAATCAAGGAGCCGTTGAAAGTTGAAACAATGACAGCGTGCCAACATCCATTTTTCCACCCCACGCATGTCCAGCTGACGAACGCACCATCCAAGTCGTGGGTGACAGCAAGTATGGCCCCCACGGTTCAGTAATACAGACGGTTCCATATTTAGAGCAGTACACGAGTCGAACCGAGATAAGTTTGGCACAGCTCAACTTAGCGGGGCCACTGGCCAACCTCAGCTCAAACTTGGTATTGCTTGATTCTTGAGCCTGACCGGTAAAATCGGCTCGGATCCTTACTCTTGCTCGGGTGGTAGACTTGCAGGAGTTTCAACGCCCGGTCAAGGGTTCGAGTATCCATTGGTGGTGAAATTCCACTAGTGTGAGTGTATGGGGGTGTGTGTGCATGTGTAAAAAAAAGTTTGAGTGGCTGACTAAATCAGTTGGTGCAAGTTGCAGCGTAGACAATTTGAGCCAAGTTCGAGCTTGCGCAGCATTTTCTCAGTGGATGTAAAATAGCGGCAACAGTTTACAAGTGTTTCATCAAACACTGGATAGGTAGTATAAAAATCAAGATGCAAGGTTATTTGTTCCATATCCATACCTTCCCCACTATCACTTGGTTGAGTCATTTTAATAAACACTTGGTGAGAACATCAATATCAAAACAATCAAGTCACTTAACTGATTTGATCCGTGTTCGATTTGAGTTGAGGTTTTATTAGAGTTGATTTGAGCTCGGATAAACTTGAACTCGGTTCAAATTTATTTGGGCTCCAAAAATCAACTCAACTCGGATTGAACTCAGTTTTGAATTGAAATGAACCGAGCTTTTTCGAGTTGATTCAAGTGACTTAACTCAGCCAACTCGGTTCGCTTACAGCTCTACCTATATTGCACCGTGTAATCGGGTTTTCAATCTAGAGAAGTCGGATCTAGTAATCCAGACCGTTCTTGTATTACATCTAAATATAAGATTGGTATCTAAATGATAATCCAATGCAGCCCAACCAGCAAACGGTTCAGATTTCCTCCACTTATCAAATATGAAATCCCAATCCCCCGTGAAGAAATATTCCAGACGGTCAAATGTGGGGCCCACCAGACTACTAGATGTCATCCAACGTTGCCCTGCCATGAAAGTTAGATAGCTGTAAATTAGTTTGATCCAACCATTAAGGGGACCACCACATGATTTTGATGTTTTGTAGTTAGTTAGTCTGTTATTTTCTATGATGCGGCCCACCTACTGATTGGACGTGTATGATTATTTTTTGGAAAGTCATTTACCACACCACAGGATTAAAATAATGGGCAGTTGAATGGCACACTCAACACTGCAGTTAATAAGCATATGAATAACTTCTTCCCTTTCTTTTCCTTTCCAGTGAGGATTATAGTCTGTTTCAATTCATTTTAAATGATCTGCACCATTCATATGATGGACCATGCTGTGGATGGAGATACTCCAGAAAATCTTAAGGGTTAGAAGATACTATCAATGGCTCACAGAGAGTCCATATTCAAAGATCAAAGGGCTGAAATATTATTTTCATAGAGTTATTTTGTGAACCATCCAATCACCGTGAGGCCAATTATATGAACGGTTTGGATCGCTGAAACATAACCGAAGATCTAACTTCTATAGTCCTCGTGGGGAAAAACATTGATACTCTGGAGAGCAGGACGAATGGTACACAACCACTTGGAAATTACAGAGTCGTGCATTCAAGTACTTCCAATTAAACCGTTCAAAATTGGTATACTAGTTTAACATCCATAACAAAGAATTACAATTATTAGATTATTTAAATATCTGATTAATGGATAATTATTCAACGGAAAAAAAAATAAAAATATTCAACGGTCGTATTTCAACAAACATGAATAAGAGGTTTATGTTTTTTCAACCATATTTATATAGCCCCGAAATCAAATCCGTTGGGTTGGTGGATAAATGACTTTAACATGCATGAAATTTAAGCCGTCCATCAGGTACGATTCAACACTCAGGTGGACCACCCCATAAAAATCCTACAACCACTAAATTCACGTGGAATGTCCTACCTCAATTTAGGAAAACCGTGATTTCTTGCTAATGCTTTCATTCTTATGAGTTACATCAGATCAATGGATTAGATGTGGCCTATAAACACTACTTTCGGCTCTACACAAATCCAACGGTGATCATTTCATGTTCAACGGTGTACCTGACGGACGGTGTGGATGGCATGAAGTTCGACTCACGTGGTTTCTCGGCGTGTGCGAGAGTAACCCACTGGGTACATCGCAACCGACCGGAATTGTCAGCACCACCTGTTTCATGCAGCGCATAAAAACACCCAGGCTAGGTGGGGTCCACCATGTTGCGTACGTAAAATCCACTCCGTTCATCATATGAGAACCATTTTTAGACTCTATATACAGAATATAATTCAGATAAAAAACTCATCTAAGCCATTGAATGGGAACAATGTTGCTCCAAAAACTGATAAATTCACAAGGTGTGGCCCACCTGAGTGTTCCATGAGGCTGATTTTTATATATTCTCCTCATCCAGTTGAATCACACCCGATTAACGGGTTTGATGAAACATAAAAACCATGGTAACCCCACACACAAACCTACGGTTGGGATCCCATCCCCATTGTTCCATAGTGTGGCCCATCTGAGCTGTTAATCTATCTAATTTCTGGCTTCAGCACCTAACACCAACGATATAACTCGATAACATACAACAAGGTGGGCCCCACAGGCATGAGTATTGCAGAGACTCTCAGTCCTCATCTCCAAACTCACCTGCTTGAAAGCCTCAGATCTAGGCCCCACAATTCTCTCTCACCTGAAGCCCGTTTCCTCTCTCTCTCTCTCTCTCTCTCTCTCTCTCTCTCTCTGTGAAAGGCGAGCCTTTTCACACTCGATGCTCCCACTCACTCCCATCTGATTTCTCTCTCACATCCAAAACCATGCCATCTCGCCAGCCATCTCCTCCCATCCCTCCATCTCAGCCGTCCATCAGTAGGCCACATCACCTGTCCCCACTCCTCTTCCCTCTAACAGCCTCCCTCACCGTCCTCCTCCTCGTCCTCCTCCTCATCCTCTTCCTCTACCGAAAGTTCTCCCGCCCCAGGACCGCACCCTCACCACTCCTCCCGCCGCACCACCCCCACTCCTTCCCTTACTCCGTCCTGAGGCGCTCCACCTCTTCCTTCTCCCCCTCTCTCAAGCTCGGCCAGGGCGGGTTCGGGTCCGTCTTTCGGGCCTCTCTCCCTCCTTCCTCCTTCCCAGCCGCCGTCAAGCTCATGGACTCCGGCTCTCTCCAGGGCGAGCGGGAATTCCACAACGAACTCTCCCTGGCCCCCATAATCAATGGCTCTGATCGCATCGTCTCCCTACTCGGCTTCTGCTCCCATCCTCGCCCTCGCCGCCTTCTCCTCGTCTACGAGCTCATGCCCAACGGCAGCCTCCAGGACGCTCTTCTCGATCGCCGCTGTCCTGAGCTCATGTCATGGTCCCGCCGCTTCTCCGTCGCCGTCGACATCGCTCGCGGCCTTGAGTTCCTGCACGCCGTCTGCGATCCGCCCGTAATTCACGGCGACATCAAGCCGAGCAATGTCCTTCTTGATTGCGATTTCCACGCCAAGATCGCCGATTTCGGGCTCGCCCGGCTTAAGACAGATTCGTGCTCGTCGGTGGTTGAGATCGAGCCGGCGGCGAAGGCGGATGGGCCGGGGAAGGGGAAGAAGAGGAGGGAAGAGATGGAGGAGGCTGGGTCGGCAATTGAAGAGCCGGAGAGCATCATGACGGCGACGGCGGGTTTTGAGGATGCGGTGAATGGGAATGCGGGTTTCGTTGTTGCTGTGGACGCCTCGCCGGAGGCATCGCCGGAAACGGTCTTTGGTGTGGACGCATCGAATTCGGAGATCCTGGACAAGACGAGCCTGGACAAGACGAGCGTATCAGAGGGGTGTTTTGATAAGCTTAGCGTCGATAGCGGGAAGGAGATGGGTGGGGCCCGGTCAGTGGGCGGGCAGCCGCGGAAGAAGGGGGTTGCTGGTAAGGACTGGTGGTGGCGGCAGGATAATGCAGGGAGCTCTGAAGCCGGTGGGGTGAAGGACTATGTGATGGAGTGGATCGGGACAGAGATCAAGAAGGAGAGACCGAAGAGCGATTGGATTGCAGCATCCACGGCCGAAAATGGGAAATTGGTGGGGAAGACGGAGCGGAAGAAGCAGCAGCGGCGGCTGGAATGGTGGGCTTCCTTGGATGAGGATCGGGCGCCGAAGAAGGAGAAGAGCCGGCCCGCACGGGAGTGGTGGCGGGAGGAGTTCTGCGAGGAGCTGAGTAAGAAGAAGAAGAAGAAGCGGATCTCCGAGTCGAGTGGTGGTGGGGCTGATGGAGGGGAGCAGTGGTGGCAGCGGGATGATGAGGCAGACCCGCCAGTGAAGAAGAAGAAGAAGAACCGCAGCCGTAGCAGCCGGAGTAGCATGGATTGGTGGATGGATGGGTTGAGTGGGGAATTCCGATTTGGGCGGCGCAACAGCCTGGACTGGATGAGTGGTGAGATCCCGAAAAGTGGCGGTGTGAGCAGTACTCCTAGCATGAGAGGAACTGTATGTTATGTTGCCCCGGAGTATGGCGGCGGCGGGCCGCTCTCTGAAAAATGCGATGTGTATAGCTTTGGAGTCCTGCTGTTGGTTCTGGTCTCTGGCCGGCGGCCACTCCAGGTGACGGCCTCGCCGATGTCAGAATTTGAACGTGCAAACCTCATCTCATGGGCCCGCCACCTCGCTCGTACAGGGAAGCTTCTAGATCTTGTCGACCCTGATCTCCAGAACTTGGATCAGGACCAGGCTCTCATGTGCATCACAGTGGCACTCCTCTGCCTGCAGCGATCGCCATCACAACGGCCCAATGTCAAAGAAGTTGCTGCGATGCTTTCTGGGGAATCCGAGGCACCCCACCTGCCCGTGGAGTTCTCACCATCGCCACCATCTGGATTTCCATTCAGGTCACGGAAGAAGGCCCGGTGAGTTACTGATACTCCCACATTGGCTTTTCATGGCCTGTGGCGTGGTTGCCTGATTGGATCTTGATGAAATATCCATCATCCTTCCATGATATGATTCGTGCATGAAAATGGTGTCCATGGATTTTGGGCTCTCTTCACTTCATCCTGTTTCAACACGGCTGGCCTATGAATTCAACCCCAGCAAAACCTGTTCGGCAATGACCATGATCGTATCAAAAAACAGAGAAGATCAAAGAGACAGACAGGTCCACTTCTTTTTTTGTTGAATTTCAGGAATGTAATGATTGTAAAGTTGCGGGTGCCTGCATTGTTGGTTCTGGTTGTTAGACCACACTAATCAATAACATTCATACGTGTTCGAAGCCCACGAATCACGGTCAATCCACTTTTTTATGTACATAGCACTCACTGGGCCAGGAGAACTTTTCTTCCCCCTTTCAGTGCCTGCAACCTTTTACAAAGTAGGCTAACAAGCTTGGGTCCCACTGGAAATTTTGTACCAAAAGCTTGGGAAGATAGAAAGGCCTTAGAGACCCTCCTTGCTTTTAATAAATGGGTGTTTTATCGGATCCACATTAGAAATGTTTAATGGACTATGATTCACCATGGATGTTACATGCACATCAGCCTTGTAATGTACATTGTCTTATGTAAAGGTTGAGAGTTGCCAGTTGAACCAGTTGTGTCTGTAGCAGGAAGAAGGAAGAATTTTTGTGACTGATTCGATGGTAAGATGTATTGTCCTGTGGTGAAGAAGCCAGAGCGTGTATTCAATTTGCTTTTTTGGGTGTTCCAATCTGGCATCTTTTAGAGACATGATTTGTCTTTGCTGCTTCCAGCAGCTGTGGGACTGACTGTAAGATAGCCATCTGAAATATGAGTCCCCAGCTCTAGGTAGCCTTTGGAAGTACCCTCGAATCAAGAGTTCTGATTGAATCTTTTGGTAGGGTGACTTTGTTTTGAACTGACTGACCTTGAAATGGCACGGAGAACAAAAGCCAAATGGGCGGGCTACCCGCTTTCCAGTCACTGGGATGATATTTTGTAAAATTCAATTAGTACTTCTGGTCTGTTTTAAGTGCTACTTGAAACGAACAGAATACTATTTCAGCCGAAAATCATTCTGCCTGCCTTATTTACTGGGGTGCTTCCAAACGTTACCTTTAAGAATATAGTGCAATCTGTACAAACCATTTCTCGAGATTTATGTGGTAATCGTGTTCCTTTGTTCCTCGTGGAAAGTATACAATATTTTTACTACTAGATCAGAACTTTAGGCTGTCTTTCGATGTATCCCAAACTGACAAGTAGAGCAATATTTAGGTGGAAAGGATAAGTGTCCATACCGTCGTGCAATTTGGGCGGTGTGGGAAACAGGAACCGGAGCACGAGTGCTTCCTCTTTTCTGCCTTTTCCACACTATATCAATCTTTGGAATGTTTTGAATCTGCCCGAAACACTTCCAATATTGATTTTTGTGGAAAGGAATTCCCCACCACCTTCCACATGACAAAGAAAAAGAAGAAGGAAAAAGGTCTTCCAAATGTAGTTGAATCTAACAGTGATGCAAACAACTTTGCTTCAGCAATTGCAAGATAGAAATGTCCGTGCCTTTGACAAAGAAAGTTCAGAACAAGTGACAGAAAAGAGGATCTCATATGTCAGACCAGCTGCTTTGTTCTTGGGGTGGGAAGGCTGTTGGAGTTCACTTAATGCATCACAGAGCTAAAGGGACAATGCTGCTTCAGAACTTACCTTTAGTTTCATCACCAGATCTCAAGGTATGGAATTTGGTTCTGTATATATTGTTGCAAATTATCTCTGGAGTGCAACTAGATGTTTGATTTCATTTATTTTTATTGAAAGGTACAACTAGATGTTTGATATATATGTAATTGTATTCTGATGCTTTCTTATGTCAACTAGTTTTGTTGGATATTTATGTATGCTGCATTTGTTCTGAAATTTAAGCGGTTGGATTCTGTTCACTGGTTTTGCCTGGCACTAAAAATCCGACATGACTTGGGCTAGGTTTAATGTTACTAAAGACCATTTACCTCCTAATATGGGATTTATACTTGTTTCTGTCGCAAAGTGACAAGCCAATCACTTCTGTTGTAATGATGATAGTCTATTGCTTGCTAGTTGGGCATGTTTTGCCATGGGAATGGATAATTCCTGCCTAATGTTGCAGGCAACATTGGGGAATTAGGTAGATCAAAATCAATTAATTTGTATGCTGGGGAGAGATTACACTGTGCATAAATTATCCAATCATGGGTTTGAATATTGGTTTCATAATGTATTAGAAACTCCCATTACGCACTATGAGGGTGAACTGGTCTATTAAGAAAAAAAAATGGGCTGTAACAGCAGAGATGCAGGGCTTTTACGGCTGACATGGGCTGATATGGCCATGAAGGCCCCATTTTAAAATTTTCTCATTTTTCCACTTCTTTTGTCGTTTTAACCATGAAATAAAGCTTAGAAACTTATTTTAGACTAGAAATAGGGCTATTTTGAGTTTCAAAGCATAAGATTTGAGTGGGGTTCGATGAATTGAAGTGGAATGGACCATTTTGGGAGATATCAGAACTTTGTAAGAAGGGGTAAAACATCACTTTTTTTTTTTTTTTCATCTTTTTGTTGTATTCATATGTAATGGCCCTAACACACCAATCTTGCTTGATTTGTGTTTGATTAGGACCTATTTGGTTGACTTTCTGCAGGTCAAGCTGACCAACAACATTCTTATTATAGAATGGTATGATACACCAATGAACTCATGTTCAAAGCACTAAGAAAAAAATAGATTTTGATGCCTTTCATTTTCTCCCCTTTTTTCTCAATATTTTTTCAAGTTCCTTTTGTGAAAAAGATTTGCCGAAACGGGCTGATGCCATGTATTGTATTGTTTTTGGGCTCAGCTCATATGCCAATGGATGCTGTTATTCAAAACCATGATCCAATTGTGCCAATATAGTTTGTACTTTGATACTGTTATTCAAAACCATGATCCAATTGTGCCAATATAGTATATACTACATACTTGATTGCTTCCATCTGGTAATAGTTCAGTGTTTAACAAATGATTCTGTGACCTTTTTTTTATATAGTGAACTTTATTTATTTAAATCATTTGATGTAAAATGTTTGTAGAGAAAACAAATTTCCTTGGTGAATGGATAAGTGCATAAATGGGTCGACTGACACTGTGAGCTATTAGTTTGCAAGAGATTAGAATGATTTCATGTTAATGTATATCATGTTGGTATAGGTTAACTGGTGTAGATGGGATTTACCATTCTGGACTAACTGAAATTTGGTGCAATCCTCAGTGTTTGATTCCCAAACTTTCACACCACAGGGCCTATTTAATATGATAGTTGGGTTCAGTATTTGCTTTTGAAAATCATTCATAGTTTTACATTAATCAATTAACTGTAAATAGTTTTGCATGTAAGTTCTTACTTGAGCTTGGAAATATTTTAAATACTTATACTATAATCATGAAATAATAAATAATGCAAAGATGGCTAACTTGTAATAAATCCAAGAGATAAGGACATTTTTGGGGATTTCATAATAAAATAAACCCACAGTTAAGGCAAGGGAATTTGCTATCTTTGCTCTTTTAGTTTCCTCTTTCACAAATGATAAACCCTAGTTTTTTCCCCCTCTTCCATGGAGGTTCCAATGCAGAAATCGGAGGCAATCTGTCATGAAGGGTGAGGACGTCTTCCACAACAAGCACCCAGGTTGTGCGCATGCTAATCCCTTTAAGCTAGGTGTTTTCAGTTTTCTGGCATTCCTAGTATCTCCTGCAGTGAATTGACTTAACTATATTCATTTGCACAATCCTTGGGCACAACTCTCTTGAAAAGTTACGTGGAGAAAGCTATTGATTGGAGTGACACATTGATAAAAATAAAAAAAGAGTGGAGTCACACTAGTGTAGTTAAAGGTGCGCCAAGGGCAATTTCAAGGGAGGGATCATGATGAGGCTTGAGGGGCATTTCAAGAGGGGGATGATCATGAGGCTGTAATGGGTATTTTGAGGGAGGGATGATCAAGAGGCTTTAGTAATGACCTTTTGGGTAGTTTCTGTGAAGGAAATGACAGCTTGGGAGGTTATTGGGTAGCATATTTTCTGGAGGTTGCTTGGAAGGTGTAGACTCATTGAAGGAAAACAAGTGGAAGAAAGTCCATGGCTCTTTATTTTCAGATTTCTTCCTTCAAGATCTGGGCCCATACATGGTGGAATATTCATCCTGTGGTTTTAAGCGAGCTTCCCATGGGATGTGAATGTTGTGCCTATGATGGGAATGGTTTTGGTTGCTTCCCGTGAATTGCAAGTTGTCAGGGGATCTCTAGAACAAGGTTATTAACATAATATCTGAATTCGTTGTATTATGTTGTGCCTTCCAACTTGAGAGAATCAAATTGACTTGGGAATTAGTTCACCATTTTCTTGAATTGAGTGAATATATTTAACATAATATCTGTCCATTCATTGCTGCCATTTGGACTGCCATTCGGGCCTGTTTCGGTCTCAGCTGGTGCCCTCCTGATTCAGTTTCTTCTTTCTTTTTGGACTGGCAAGGGGTGAAACTTGGAAAGAAGCGAAACATGTTGTGGAAAATGGCCCTTCTTGCCATTTGGTGGTGCGTTTGGGAGGAGAGGAATGACAGATGTTTTCGGGACTCTGCTAATTATGTGGGCTGGGTCTTATCTAGAGCTAAATCACTAATCATTGAATGGGCCACCCTTGTTGAATCCTTGAAGGATTCCGACCTTTTGTTTCTTGGCTTGTAGCCTTTGTTGCTATCTCAGCAGTATTGGCTGCTGTTTTTGTTCTCTTTTCTCTTCTTTTTCTAATCTAAATCTCGTTATCTTTCAAAAAAAAATAAAATTTAATTTAGATCTTGTTAATTAATCCATCCCGTCAAATCTCTCATTTATTACTTGTGTTTCTTTCAAATGGTGATGGTGGTAGCTGTGAAGGTTGAGTGGCTGCAGAGGGATTCCTATGGGAAGGAATGGAAGATGGGCACAAATATCATGTAATGAAATTGAAGGAGGTTCAAAAGCAGAAGAATGAAGGGGGCATTGGTGTGAGTCAAACTAAGGAAAAGATTTGGGTCCTTTTGGGCAAATGATGGTGTAGGTATGGACAAATCAATCTTCTGATGTGTTTGCTAGCTGTGGGCTCTCTCTCTCTCTCTCTCTCTCTCTCTCTCTCTCTCTCTCTCTTCGTTTTGCACTAAAATTATCATTACCAATCAAAAGCAAAAAAAAAAAAAAAGAACAAAAATGAAGGATTCTTCTCTAACTCAAAAAAAGAATATATTTCCTTTGGTTGGAGGATAGTAAGAGAATATGGCAGATGTGAATAGAGATGGCTACAAGCAAGGTGGGTAGTATCCCTGGCAAAGGAATTTTGATGCAGGACATGAAAATTAGATATAATGTGCAAGATTTCGGGCTTCAGATCATAATAATTTAGAAACAATCATAATAATTCCACATCCCACATAAAGTCAAGCATTCAACAATGGAAATTTACGAGGGTCCAAGCCCATACATGTTAGGGCTGAATCAATTAAAAATTATGGACAAAACAATGCTCAAAGGATAGTAGATTCATCCTCACATGCAAAGGATTATTTCCCAATCTAAGGGATTCTTATGTTTCAATTCGAAAAAAACCTAGGGTTTCAAAAGTAGAATAGAATTTGGGGATTTGAGATGATCTAGGGTTAGGGTTATGGAAACAAGGTGAAAGAGGAGTGAAATAGACACGAGAGGGAACCTGTGATCAACCCGCACGTGTGGACAGCAAACCGGCCTGACGCACGTGTGTGGATGGCGGCTCGCACGTGTGTGGGGCCCACGAATCTGGAATCGGCCAATTAGGGCCTGGTCCGCCAGAGATGGGCCACCTTCCCTCCAAATTTCAGGCCAAACGTGATGCAGGACATGAAAATTAAATATGATATGCAAGATCTCAGGCTTTTAGATTATACTAATTTAGAAACAATCACATAAAATTCCACGTCCTACACAAAAGTTCAAACATTCAAGCAAGGGGAATCTGTGCGGGTCCAGGCCTACACAGGCTAGGGCTGTATCAGTAAAATTATGGACCAAACGATACTCAAAGAGAAGTGAAAATCATCCACACATGCACAACAATCAGTCCCTAATCCAAGGGATTCACCAATTTCAATTCAGAAAACCCTAGGATTAGAAAATGAGCAAATAAACTGGAAGTATTGCAATCTAGGGTTAGGGTTAGGGGAAAGAGGTATGAGAGGGGTAAAATAGGCGGGAAATCTGAACCTATAAATAGTCCCCGTGCGCAGACAGCGGGCCAGGCCTGCACACGTGCGTAGGGGCCTGGCCACACATGAGAGGGGGTCTCACACTGGAAAACGACTCCTTGAGTCTGGTCGGCCAGAGGTGGATTCCAAAACTCCCAAGTTTGAGGTCGATCCGAGCTACGGGCTGTGCGTGGTGCTCCGCCGAAATTTCAGCCCTCTTGCAGAGCTAGATTCTGGAATCCTGTTGAAGAGAGGAAAATTGATGCAATAAAGGACAGATTTGAATGATTGTGGGAGATGAGAAAGGTGGATGGTAGAAGATGGGAACGAATCGGGATAGATGTGGCTTCGCACCACGGTAGTTAGCCCTTCGAAGAAGGAAGGGCTTCACACTCAATTAGGTTTTCATAACTCGAAAATGAGTAGAAAAATACAGCAATTTTTATTAATCTTTATTGAGAAAAAAGACTACAAGGGGTGCCTATTTATAATAAAACTCTATATCCCAAAACTCGCGTCATGTGCGCAACCTATTACTTGCCGATGAAGTAAATCAAAATAAAAACTAATCTAAGAAATCTAAAGCGTTCATGATATTTTAAATAACATAAATAATTAAAATCTAAAATATGAAATCAATTTGACTAGTGGGCCTCGATCATGAGATCCCATTGACTTATACTTGATTATCGGGCTCACTCTAATGAACCAAAACTTCGTCTTCTAAATACGAGGCTTTCCCTGGACATCGTTATCGAGCCAGATCGACGCTGGGGCCCTCCCTCTCCTTCCGTACGTGCGTAGGGGGCGGCGTGCGTGCGCGTGATTTCTCCATCAAAACCGATGATCGGTTTGAACACGATGCTCCGCCGAAGTTTCAGCCCTCTTGCAGGGCCCAAGGTATTCCAAATTGGTTACGTTTCGGCCGTAACGGCCGATATGTAACGGTAATGGTTGATACTGTTACACGTTACGGGGTTGTAATGGCCACCCCCCCTTTTTTGTGCTCCTAATGGCCGTTACAGTACCGTAACAGCTGTTACGGGCCTAAAGAAAATGGGAAAAAAAGAAAAAAAAAGAAAAAAAAGAATATAAAAAAACATACCTATTTTTATTTTTCTTTGTTTTCTTCTTCTCCTTCTACTTCTTCTTCTTCCTCTTCTTCTTCTTCTTAGACTGCTGCGGCCCTTCTCTCTCTCTCTCTCTCTCTCTCTCTCTCTCTCTCTCTCTCCCTCCTCTTTCCCTCTTTTTCTTTTCGGTTTCCCTCTCTCTTCTTTTTCATTTCGGTATCGGAAAAAGAAATCGGACTGCGGACGAGTTACGCAGCATGCTTTTATCGTACCAAGTAAACTCTGTTGGGCCCATCGTGAATGTATGTGGTTCGTCCACACCGTCCATCTGTTTTTCCAGCTCATTTAAGGGGTTGATACCAAAATTAAAACATATATAGAGCTCAAGTGGACGATACCCCAGGAAACTGTGGGAATAATGATTTCCACCGTTGAAACGTTGCTAGGCCCCACAGTGGTATTTATTTGTCATCCAACCTGTTCATAAGATCACACAAACATGGATGAAGGGCAAACACAAATATAAGCTTCATCCAAAACTTTAGTGGCCCTCAATAAATTTTCAACGGTAGAAATTCAATTCACACTATTTCCCGTGGTGTGGCCCATTTGAGATTTGGATATGCTTCATTTTTGGGCTCAAGCACTAAAATTATCTGGTAAAATGGATGGTAGGAGTGGATAAAATATCTAAATCACGTGGACCCTACAGAGTTTACTCGGTACGCAATCAGCTTCCATTCCAAAGAGGCTATGTGAGCCACCGAGTTTTCTTTTTAATAAAAGGTCCATGTGCCACGTGGGCCCCACCATGATGTATGTATTTTATCCATGTGGTCCATCCATTTTGCCACATCATTTTAGGTCATGATCCAAAAAATTAGTAAGATCCAAATCTCAGGTGGACTAGACCATAGGAAACAGTGGTTATAGAATGCTCACCATTAAAAATTTCTTAGGGTCTGTTGTAATGTTTATTTTCCATCTAACCTGTTAATTGGGTCACACTGACGTGGATGAAGGGAAAACACACATGTCAGCTTGATCTAAAACTTTTGTAGCCTCCAATAAATTTTTAACGGTGGACGTTTAATTATTGTTGTTTCTTACGGTGCGGTCCACCTGAGCTTTGGATCTGCCTCATTTTTGGGCTCATGCCCTAAAATTATTTGGCAAAATGGATGGACGGTGTTGATATAACACATTCATCACGGTGGGGCCCAAAAAACTTTGACACTCATGTGCTACACTTCACAATCTGAGTCCCGCCTAATTCGGTCCCTTAAAAAATTATACACGAGACATATATTAACTTAAAATTTACCAATTAAATTATGGAATATAGTTGCTAACTCACAATGCCAAAATCAAATTGTTTGAATAGTTTTAATTTTTAATTTGTGGACGCATATTTTTTAAAATATGGCCTTTTGATTTTTTTTCATAATTCACTATCCAATAAATGTCCACCAATTCATAAGTGGGATAATGCCAATAAATTGCATGAATTTGAGGCTGATTTGGGGCATGGATTGGTCCTCCAAGTCAGCCCCAAATTGACAACGCCATCTACCTGAATTTAATTTCATTTTTGAAAAGAACTATTGGGAGAAATGATATCAAATTGTTAAGTATATAAATTAGATATTTAGAAAATTAAATATATGAATTTTGTAGTCAAATTCGGGTTATCTGGTTCATAAATTCATCAGATAGTCTGATACAACTCATCAAAGAGTGGACCGTTACACTACCATAAACATGTTCCAATTTATAAATGAATACATATTTGGAATGCTTAGAATATTCCAGATTTAATCCATATTTTTTCATATTTTTTTGGCAAAACAAAAAAAGCACCATTACGGGCAGCCATCCTCGATTTGCGAAGCTTTTCACTCCTTTGATTGCCAACAATTCCATGTTACTGAATTTCCACTTCCTGTAGGCCCCAAAAGAGGCGAGAATAATGGAGCCGCTGCTTGTTTCTTTTGGCCACAAACAAAACTGTCCCTGCGTAGGAGCTATGCGAAAATTTATAGTACTTAAATGTGTCGAACATTATAGAACTCTAAAAAATGACAAGTTGAGTTATCATGGTTTACTTATATTGATACGTCTGCTAAGGGATGGGAAAATATGAAAATAGGCTAGTGAAGAGGTGGAAGGTTTTACCATTCTTGTGCTGGAGTTTGAAGCAGCCCTACCAGCCAAGGGTTCAAACTTTTGCTTGGTCAGCCACGCCAAAAATCCTCTTAGGAACCTCAATAATTCTAATTAATTGCTACCTAATGCGTGCATCTACTGTCTCAATGATGGGGAAAAAGTGGATCATATGTTTCTCCATTATCTATTGGTGACATCCATATGATGTTACTTTTTTTTTTATCTTCTTTTTTTTTCAAAAATTCTTTATGGGGGGAGTTGGGAAATGAATGAGTCTATCAAGGAGTTGGAACATGCGTGGCAGGCTGGTTCCATTTGTTCTGAAGGAAGAGTGCTTTGTTGCATATTACTGTTTGCAATAATGTGGGGTTTTTGTACAGAGAAGAACAGGAGAAGGATATCTTTGAGGAAAAAAATCGCCACCCAGAATTCAATTAAAAGAATGATAACCTACCATGATTTTAGGTTGGGCTACAGTTAGATCCAAGTTCAAGGGGTTTTCATAGGTGGATATTCCTTGAGTTTGGCAAGTGGGGTCCTGGGGTGGGGAAAGGCAAAATGAAGTGGGAATCCTCTCCCCTCTGGGACTTTCAAAGCTCAACATCACCGGATGCTCTAGGTGTGACTATAGTCAATGTCATGTTTTGAGAAATGATAGTTGGCTTTCTCTGGGCCTGTAGTTTGGCAGGAGGAGCAGTGGAGTTACGTTGAGAGAAGATTTGTCTGTTCTTGGCTTCATACTTGGGGAAGTTATTATTGAAAGGGGACAGCCTACCTATCACAGTGTAGGTTGTGTTTGATCATTCGTGCCTAGGGAGGCTTGCTTCTTGTATTTCTGAAATTAGACTCTTGTGGGAGCTTCGTGCTCATGCATTTTCAAAGGATACAAATGATGTGGCTAGTAGCATTGTTGGTGATGGAGATGAAAGGGCCACTCACTTTTGGCCAGTTGGTGTTTCTTTCTTGATGTTTTTGCATTTTTAGTTGGAGTTTTTGCCTTTAAAGAAAAAAGTAAAGAAAGCAGGATGCTAACTGTCTGATTGGTGGAAATCTAGTGGATCTACAAACACAAAGGCGGTAATGGTCGAAATTTGACAAACAAATGTCAGTAATCAGAGGTTGACATTGTGACCAATGTACATGTGTCCACTATTTGACTTTTATTATTATTATTATTTATAATGGGTACTATTCGGCTGTTTTGAATTTGAGGTACATGCCACGTGGGCGCTAGGGTAAACCCCAAGGCCGTAGTTTTGGTGCATCGAGCATGACCTTTTCATTCCCTGAGAAAGGATTTGAGAAGATAAGACGGCATCTTGGTCTTAAAAATAAAGGTTTTCTTGACTGATTGACAATGTGAACAAAAGAAAACACTTCTCAAAACAAGGTATGTGTCCTTAATTGAGGCACATGTAGGTGTATTGGTTTGATTACAGGACATTGAAGGGCCCATCAGAAAGTTTCCTTTGACCATTTACATTGTGATGGTTCATCCTTTGTTGCCTTCATTTTGTTGGAGTCTTATGTTTGCTTTGAGGCCTTGCTATATGTTTTGACCAAATAAAATGGTACTAATGTAAGAGCTTTGCCTCCATTATTTCTAACATTCCTGACCCCATGATCTCAGTTTTCTAATCTTTAGTGGAACTCATGTCTTTTATTCCATTTGACCGGCTTTCGATACTGTTGTTGCCTGGCCCCAATCTTCCAACAGCATCCTACATTTCCAGACTTCAGATTGTAGACTGTCAACATAGGCATTGCAATTTCTAGCTGCACAATGTTGCTGAGTCCAGATTTCTGTTTTTTTTGCCAATCCCTCGGCTTTGCTGCTTTGTTGGATCTCTTTCATTCTTTTTTCCTAAATGGCAATGGATTTGATTAAATGCATCACCCAAAAGTGGGAAAGACAAAAGGGGAGGGGGATGTTGATGAATCGTCAGCAAACATGACTAAAAGAACAAAAACCAAGAGCTCCTTAGCTCTTCCTTATTAAAATTCTTAAAAATGCAAGTTCCAATGCCCAAGATATTGTCCTGGATTTCACCAAAAAGAAACCTGATTCCACTGACGAGCATTTATTATTGAATGATCTGTTGTTCTTTTCTTTCCAAATGGATCATATCACTGTCAGAAAGGAAATGTGCCACAGGGTCTCTGCCTTATTGCCATTGATTCCCCTGCACCAGGCAATTTAAAAATCTCAGTCACCACCGGAGCTAACCAAGGAATAAAAAATCATGCCCCAATTGTCTACCACACCTCATATGCAAATGGTCAATGAAGCAAAAGATGTTCAATCGACCCTGCTTCCCCCAAGCACAAGGAACACCATTAACAATAATCGTGTTCCTCCTCAGACGATCAATGGTCAGAATCTGATCCCTTGTTGCCTTTTTTATCTCTACATAATCATGTTGGATTTCTTGTGACCCTTCTTACTAGGAATTCAGTTTGCATCTTTTTCATATAAAAATGACTCGCGAAGTGGAGAAATTATATGATCCTCAACCTGAGGCTTTGTTCTGGATGCTTGGGTTTGCAGCTCCGACAAGTGGAGCCCATGGTTCAGTGATCAATACCATCAGTCAGTTGGCCCCATTGTGGGTGGACTCTTTCCAGAAAATCTCCTGGATGGTACAATCCTAACCCTTCAATTTGTGGTCTGCAAATAGATGGTTGAAAAGAGGGACAGCAAAAGTACACATTGAACGGGAAAAGGCCCTAGATTGGTGGCTTGTATCTTTCAATATGAGACAGTTTTGGGGCATGGTTTGTCCACTCTCGAGTCACAACAGACCAATGATCTAGACTAGCTGACCATTGGCCACGCTTGTCAGAACTCGGAACCAAACGCTTGAGTATACTGTGCAAACCCTCAGGTCAAGGATTAGGGCTGCAACATTGGTTTGGGTCAACCTGAACCTGATTGATCTAAGTCGGGTTGGGTTGGGTTGTCTAGGTCCTTGGGTTGAGTCCTTTGAATTTGGGTTGGGTTTGGGTTGAGCCAATTCAGGTCAAGGTCAGGCTGAATTGGAAATAATCACATGTATTTTGGTTGATTCTGGGTGGGTCAGGTCTAGTATAGAGGGCTTTGGGTTGGGTTCCTTGGGTTGGAATTCGGTTTGGGTTGCGGTTTGGGTCTTCTTGAGGTTGCATTGGGTTATATAAATCTCTCAATTTCCTAACACTCCCACACACATTACAATATCAAGTATATAAATCTCTCAATTTCCTAACACTACAATATTTCAAATATTAGCATACAGCTATACAGTTTACAATATCGAGTTATAAAACATCTACATCACGATGAATGGGGAATCCCGAAAAAATTGCTTTTATCTAGTCCATACATACACATGGTGCAGGAAGAAGGTGAGATTGTGAGATTGCGAGTACCTGTTGCATTCTGGCAGAAGCCTATGCCCAGAGTCTCAACAGATATCTGCTGTCCAGTATGGTGTCTGATCAGCCCAACCTGAGGTACGTGTATACCATAACGAAGCTAGAAGAAACTTTCTGAAAAGGTTTGCTAGACGGATAAAATGACTATGGCTGCTCTGATTCACTCTGTAAAAGGAGAGTTGGATCGACAATTTGAGAAGGGTGCTGGCTTTGTTGGGCTCGAGGTGGATTATGGTCTTGAGTTCAATCATCTTCGGTGGGTTAGTGAAGTTCAATCCGCTTATGACATCTCCAAGAAGGTTGGCTTTCGGAACTGAGCTCTTGGCTCTGCTCAATGAAGGATGACAGGTGCTGGTATCCATTGCTGTGGAGGCAGCCGGGGATGAACCAGGAAGCTCTATTTTTCAATATCTGGGCACCCGGGAAGTTAAGACAGGTGGATTGCAGCTCGGGGTACAATTCAACAATGTTTGTATTGAGAAATGGGAAGTGGCTTTGCACCTGACGGCAGATCATATGGTTCATCATCAAAGGCACAAGCAAAATTGAATCTGGTGAGTTACTTCTATTGTCCCAATTATCAATTCGGGATGTTCATCGTTGTCATCTTTGGAGAAGTTCGGGATGATCGTGCATGTGTTCGATCATCATTGAAGTGTTTGAATCTGGATCTTCCAAGTTAAGGTGCGTACCCCACCCAAAGTTACAGTCGGATGCCTTTAGATTTGAAAATGTATGTCTCCTACTGTTGATATCTTTGCAGCAGATGGAAGCCATCTGTTGATGACCATTAGCATTTACTAAGTTTATCAAAATCAGTCTATTAACCTAGGGTGTTAATCCAGTGCCCTTACCGCGCTGTTCCACATACACACTGTCAAAAGTCAGGCAAAAATCCAGAACGTTCATCGTGTCCATCTAATCATTGAATTTTACCACGTGGACTGAGATTTTTGCTCTCATTTTTCTTTTTTCTTTTTTTTTTTTTGGTTCTTTTCTTTTCTTGTCTTTGGGTGCCCGCCTCTGCCCCACTGGTTTGCTGGGTGGCGTTGGGCGCATTGGGGCCACTGTGATGTATTCGTTTTATATCCATGTTGTCCATCTGTTTCCTGTGGGTTGTCCAACTTATAGTCGGATCTGCTTCATTTTTGGGGTCATGACTTAAAGTGATCTGTAAAAACGGATGGATGGTGTGGATATTCAACACATACATCAAGGTGGGCCTGACTGTCAGGGACCTCATCCAGCAAGCTGTTAGTCCGACCTGACCCAATCCACGCCCCTTCTCCTGTACCAGGTACGCCACTGGCTATTGTGGAGCCCACGAGGTGTACAGTGTGTTCATGAACGGAGCGGGCATGGCCCTGACCATGGGGCCCACCTTGATGTATGTGTAGTATATCCATGCTGTCTATCCGTTTTGCCAGCTCATTTTTGGGCAAAAAAATGAAGCAGATCCAAATCTCAGGTAAACCACACTACATGAAATAGTGGTGATGGACAATTAAAAACTTCTTGTGGGCCACAAAGTTTTGGATCAAGCTGATATTTGGTTTTTTTTTTTTTTTTTAGTTTTTCAGGTGTCCGTGTGACCTTATCAACAGGTTGGATGGAAAATAAACATTACGGTGGGCCCAAGGAAGTTTTTAATGTTGGGCTTTCAATTGCCACTGTTTTCTGTAGTGTGGTCCACCTGATATTTGCATTTTTGGGCTCATGCCCTAGATGAGCTGGCAAAACAGATGGACGGCGTGGATATACTACATATACATCTAGGTGGGCCCCGTAATCCGCTCCCCTTCATGACATCAAACCCATCCAATGGGTGCTTGGGGACCATCTATTGATTGGATTTGAGTCAATTTGAGTTACATCTTTTAGACGGGTTGGATCATGCACACACAACGTGGGCCATGTCACTTCACTTTAGGTTTTTTGGACGGTTGTACATTGCTTTCAGTGGTGTGGCCCACCTGCTTTGTAGATCGGCCCAATGTTTGTGCCAGGTGTGTCGCATCTGTTGGATGGGTTGGATGTCATTCACACAGCATGTGGGCCCCATAATTGCTAAGTACACCATATGAACGTTCCCCATCTTTCTAAGTGCGTCGGATTAAATCGTTGAAGTGGGGCAACTCCAATTACGAACGGACGAATCTGCCCCTAACGGATGGGAATTGCCAGTGCCCCTGCCTACAGGAAGTTCCTATGTAGGGCCCACCGTGGTGCCCGTGCCAAATCCACTCCGTCCATCACCTTCACTTGCTCATGTTAGGTCATGAGGCTAAAAATGAGACAGATAGAAACTAAAAGGTGGCCTCGCCACAGGAAACAGTGGGGATTGAACTCCTACCATTGAAACCTTCGTGGGACCACAGAAGTTTTGGAACAGCCTATTCTTTTTGTTTCAGTTCATCCCCATCGCAATAACCTTATTAACGGTTTGGATGGCATATAAACATCCGGTGGGCCTCATAATGGTTTCATCTCCACTGTTTCTTATGGTGTGTGGCTCACTTAATTTTTGGATCTGCCTCATTTTCGGACTCATGACCTAACACGAGCCATGGAAACTGATGAACGGATTGGATCTCACAAGGACATTGTGGTGGGCCCCATGTAGCTTCCCCCTCCAGGAAACTTCATCTAGGCAGGGAGCACAGGCCATTCACGACGTGTAAGGATCTACATCTACTCAAGGGACCCTGCTTGAAGTGGGTCAGGTGCCCATCACCGAACACGTGGCTGCACAGCAAGATAATCGTGGTGACCATACCATACAGGCTAGATAACCCGTAGGTGGGCCCCTCTACAGGTGGGCCATCATCTTAAAACGGATATCTCTACATGCGGTTTGAAATGTACCAGAGGATTAACCATGCCATAGAATAGTGTCTTTTCACAGTCATTAGGAAAAGTCTGATAACTAACGGTGGGGATGCTTTCGGGGCACATAAAGTCTCAAGTATTGTTTTGCAAGTGGGGTCCATAAATGTTGCCTGTTGGGCCATTCATAACCCTCTGATTTGATTACGGACAGTGGGCCTGAGGAGCTGAGGAAATCGGACAGTTGGGGGTGATCCTTGCACACTTCACCAAGGGGAATGAAATATAGGTGTCAGATCATGTAAGCGAAGGCCCCGTAATTATGTATTCCAGACCATCAATCTTATGGGCCCCACCATGTATGGGTAATGCTAATAAAGCCCCCCAGATTGGAAGACCCAAAATCTTTAATCACTGGCTTACAAATAGACGGCTAAGAAAGAAAAAAGAGAGTAATGGTCCAGATGTTAGATGGTTTTCATCTTCTTGTCTGGAAGCCATCTGGGCCACCAATAATCAACAGTAAGTTCTATTAGTCTGGATCACTTAGATATGGTATTGTGTGGCATTGGGATAGAAGGTCGAGCAGCTTTCTATTTCGGTTAAGAAAATTTTGGCCTTATTCATGTTATGCGTGACACCCCTCATTATGTCAGAAATTGAATGATTGGTAAATTTAAGACATGCTGTTAGATCTAGACCATGCATCGTAATGATTAATCTCTAATTCATTACTATTATCAAATGGTCCAAGAGGTTCTAATTTTTTTTGAAGGCAAGGTCCAGTTGCAAATACCATAGAATTATCTTTATGGACTCTTTCCATTGGAGATAATTGGACCTAGTTAACGTAGGAACATGATGTGTTTGAGTTGGAATTGCAATTGGTTACAAAATATACTCACATCAGTAAATTTGTTTATTCTATACAATTTAGGAAAATAAACTAAATATCAGGACAAATTATTATTAATTCAAATTCAATTGATTGCCTAGGATGAAGATGGGCCCGACCAATCAATTCTAGTGAGAATTGATCACATAATTACCACTCCTATGGGAGATAATCATGATATAAAAGTGACTCTCCTATACATGAAGCTAAACGATGTCAATTATGTAAATTTGAAACACTCAACACTGGGTGAGGTGAGTCCCTCAACTTTACATCATCAGTACAATTTACTCCACACCATTCATGTCCCTGTCAAATGATGATTGTCTACGTTTTCGTCGTCACCGTCCACGTGGAACGTGAACACAATTGTATGTAATCATTTTCCTGGATCCCAACATCATAAGTTAGAACTTATGACAATCTTTACCAAATAAGGTCATTATGGTGGCTAATACAATCCGCTCCAATCCCACTAATTTAGACTTAAGATTGTAATTTTAATTCCGCCCTCAACGTATTATCCATAAAATAGTCTGATTTGCCCAGCAAGCAATTGTCATTGACTGTTACAAGACGAAAAATTCATAAAGTGAAACAAATGATTAGGTTTCACTTTCCCATTCCAACGATCCATGGGTAATGGGCCAAAATCTAGGCCTAATCAGAACTCTATCCATATGATCTAAACATCAGCATTGAGCATCACAAATATTGTCTTTAACATTCACAGGATGGATGGGGATAGTCAGATCCTTACATCAGGGTCCATAAAAATGGACGGTTCAGACTTAATACCCAAGGTCCACATGATAGAGAGTCCATACGCTTAATCATTCACCTAGTGAATGGTCTAGATTGTACGTGCATTATAAACTTAATAGATGGTCCAGATCTAAACATTAATGATCATATGCAAGCCTAAAGGAAGGCCCAAGTTGTACGAATCCAAGAGAAAAAAACAAAAAAAAACTTCCAAAGATGTGAACCTAAACCGATGGCCTGTATGGAGAGCCCAATGGACCAAACGACCCACAATATCGACCCAGCAAATGATCAGGAATGGGTCCGGCCCCACTCGACAAACTAGTGGACAGGGGATGCCAGAAACAAGGATGATGGGGCATGCATCATCAAAGGATGTCAAGAGCCTCTCCAGCGGTGACGTACATCAATGGGTGTTATACGCATGCATCATTCAGCTGTCAAAACTAAAAACTAATGGCTGCCTCTATCGCTAATAAACTCTGGTAACAGTAGAGCTATATATGTCGATTATAGGAGACGACAACTTTGCTAGATATAGGCAATCTCTCAATGCCATGTTTCGGCAATACCTAATTCTATTTTAATTACAAATATGAAATTGTATCCCAATTCAATGGACATGTCTCAATCTGTTTGTGTTCATGAACAGATTCAATAAAATGAACAAATATATGCAAATGGGCTCTGATACTAAAACAGTTTGAAACTCGTCGAAACTCCTCTTCCTTAGCGAATTTTGATAATCATATCCTAAATAAAATACTGTGCGTCTAATATCAAACCATCCCTACCTGATTCTAGATCAATCACAACTTTGAGTAGAGTGCACTAGTATGCTTGATCACATTATCCAACCCTTAGGAAGATCTAAACCATTGATCAATCGGGCCCACCTTATAGAAGTCTTACAAGTGAAGCTTTGATGAGTGTAATTCTTCCTCCAGTGACATACGTCTAATGTTTCAAGGTGACAAATTTTTTTCCATTCTTTCGATAGCGGGTTCCACATGGGAATGGTTGATTCTTGTTTATTTAGGAAAAGTATGGCAAGTGGACTTGTGATGGTCTCCGTATATGTTGATGAGATACTCATTGCTACATATGAATAAGAAGAATCTATTAACGAACTCAACAGTTCTTCTTTTACCCAATTAGGTACGAAAGATTTGGGATGTCTAAAATATTTCTTGAATATAGAAATTGCAAGATCTAAGAAATGACTCTATTAGTGAAAATATATTCAGAAAGAAATATACATGTCGGGGAGCCACGCATCTGATTTTTCAATGGAAAAGGCATGTTGGAGATGTTGGAAATATCCATCATCCCTTACATTTTCCATTGTCCTAATTTAAATAGGATCATTAACGTTCTAAAAACATTCAAATGGTATTAAGTGGTTAGGTAAAAAAAAACAAATCTCATTCTCTTGTTATTTAAATCATTAATGTACACTTATGTGTAGAATTGAAACCGACAACTATAACTAACCAGTTGGTAAATTATCAGAAACCAACCCAAGCCATCCAATTGGGACCGTGGAATGGAAAGTTGGAAGACAAAGGGAGCCGATAAGGTGCGGTCCTGGCCTCACCCACATGGTGTGGCCCTGACCATGGGGCCCATCTTGATGTATGTATTGTATATTCACATTGTCCATTATATTTCCATAAGGCATGAGACCAAACATGAAGCAGATCCAAATATCAGGTAGAGCACATTGTAGGAAACATTGGTGATTGAACGTCCACCATAGAAACTTCCTAAGGCCCACTGCAATGTTTACTTGCCATCCGACCTGTTGATGAAGTCATTCATTCAAATATTAGCTTGATCCAATACTTTCTGACTCACAAGAAGTTTTCAAGGGTTAATCACCATTGTTTTCTATGATGTGGTCTACCTGAGTTTTAGCCTGAAAATGAGCCGAAAAATAGATAGCTTGATATACAATACATACATCAAGGTGAGCCCCAGTGTTAGGGTTGCACTGTGTTGGGAGAGGCCAGGGCATGCACTCTGTCAACCACTGATACTTGGGTTAGATCCCACAATTCCTCTTAACCTTGAAAATATAAAGGAAAACTCAATGGAGAAGGTGATAGAAACCATACTAATTTGGAGCAAGTAGTTGTGACAGAATGCGTCGATCCATACTCGTGGACACAAGTTCAAGTCGGCACGCACATACACACCCAATCCAAACTAAGTAGTGGGCCCATTTTTGTTGGTCATAATCTCAGCGTAAGAAGGATTAGACTAGTCTGGCTCCTAATTATTGTCATTGATGTCTTAAATTTGTAAGCAATAGGGTCCATCGATGCCATCTACAGACCACTCCGTTCCATCTACAGACCACTCCATTCCATCAAGCAGATGTCGATGCCATCGATAGATGTTCGATACTATTGGAAAAATTTTAAAAATTAATGTTGATTGTTGAAACATTTTTGTGTTGCTACTCGGTGTCATTGAAAGTAGTCAATGCCTTCGGGGACTTCGATGGATGGTGGGTACCATTGAAGGTCTCATTGGCTGACATGCTTCCATGGTTCCCCAACAATTAATTCATTGGTTGGTATATTGTTATTGGGCCACATCATGAATATGGCGGTTAATAATGATGCGGCCCAATCACACTGCACGCAAACAAAAAATTTCTGCTTGATTGAGGATCTGGACTCCAACTATTTATCATTTTAACCATTGATTTGATGGCCTCCAATCTGGCGGTTTGGATTATCCTTTGGGTGTAATTATCAAATTATATATTCTGTTCCACGCCAGGTCCCACGATTTCGATGGATCCCCGGATCCACAGAGGTGGTTGGGATCCCTGACTGTGGGGCCCAGCTTGATATATGTGCCTTATATCCATGCCGTTCATCTATTTCAAAAACTTATTTCAGGGCATGATTCCAAAGGCGGAGCAGATCCAAATCTCAGGTGGACCATAATACAGGAAACAGTGGTAATCAACCATTATATACTTCTTGTGGGCTATAAAGTTTTGTATCAAGCCGTTGCTTGTATGGTCTTTTCATGAAAGCATTTTTGACCTTATCAACAGGTTGGATGACAAATAAACATTCCAGCTGCCCATGAAGTTTTTAAGGATGAGCATTCAAGCACAATTGCTTCCTGTGGTATGGTCCACGTAACATTTGGATCTACTCCATTTTATTGATTATGCCCTAAAATGAGATGGAGTGTTTGGATGTGTGGCACATACATCATACTGGACAGCACAGTTAGGTTTCCACCCAAACGTCCCTTGTTTGTCACGTGACTGAGAAAAAAGTAAATTTTTTTTATTTACGTGAATTTATAAAAATTCGTGCCTTTGTTACATGTTACGTACTTACATGAAAAAGTGAAACGAATTGGCTACTCCCCCTGCCACCGGCCAATGGCTGATGGTCAGTGCTCTGTGGGCCCCACCATGATGTATGTGTTTCATCCATGCTGTCCATCTGTTTTTACAGATCATTTTATAGTATGAGACCAAAAATCAGCATATCCCAATGTCAAGTGAACCACATTATAGGAAACAATGTTCAATGAGCTTCAACCATTAAAAACCTTTTTGGGGCCATAAAAGTTTTGGATCAAAATGATATTTGTTTTTTTCCCTTCATCTGGTCCTTTATGACCTAATCATTAGATTAGATGTCAAATAAACAGTACAGTGGGCTTTAGGAGGATTTTAATAGTGGATATCCAATTATTATTGTTTTCCTGTGGTGTGTTGTACCTGGGATTTATATCCATCTCAGTTTTGAGATAAAGCCCTAAAATGATATTTAAAAGTAGACGAACGTAATGTATGAAACAAATGCATCATGGTGGGGCCCACGAGCACCAACCACCAACCACGGGGATGGTGGCAGGGGGAGTAGCCAATCCAGAATGCGGATTGCGTCCTACCCCCGCAGCCAGATATGTGGCTGGGCTCACCGTGATGTAGATGTTTATCCACACCGTCCATTTTTTTATTTTTTTTCAGATCATTTTAAGTTATGAGCTTAGGAATGAGGTACATCCTGTACTTAAGTTGTATTAAATGCATGAAGCATTAAATGTAAGTTGCATTAAATGAGAGTGTCATCCGTGGTGTGGTCCACTTTAGCTTACTAATTATTGGGCTAATACATTAGAAAGATACGCCAAAAGGGATGGACTGCATGGATAAACAGATACATCGCGGTGGGCTCTGTGGATATGCCTTCACGTAACATGTAATCTATCGTTAGTTTTGCCAAGGATAGCAAATTTAAAACTCAAGTGAGGCATGCCACAGGTAACACTGGCGTTGAATGCTCACCGTTGAAATCTTTTGGGGGCCACCTGATGTTTATATGCCATTCAAACCGTTTACTGTTATTAACACCAAGATCAGCCAAAAAAAAAAAAAAAAAAACAGAAATATCATATTGATACAAAACCCTATGCGGGTCGTGAAGGTTTCAATTCTAGCATTCAATCTCCAATGATTCTTATAGCTTAGACCACTGGAGTTTTTGGTGTATGTCCTTATTGATTTTTCATTTCTCACACGTAAATAAATGACTCATTGCTACTGCTTAAAATTACGTCACTATTTCCGCCTGAAAACGGGTCTAGAACAACTAACTTAAATTTGTGAGCCCTACCGTAGTTTAGGTGATATATCCACATTGTCCATTTGTTTTACCCAAACTTTTTTATGACATGAGCCCAAAAATGAGGCAGAGCCAAAGCTCAAGTGGCCCACACCACAAGAAGCAGAAGCCGTAGTCTTAAAACCTCCGTAGCAAAATAGAATCCAACATGTTTTGGTCGAATAAACTTTCCGTGGAAACTTCAGTTATCTTAGAAACGGGATTCTTGAGTTCTTTCCCTCATGCGGAGAAAGCTTATTTGGTACAGAGAAACTTTTAAGCAAAATGTCGTGCTAGACTTTGGTTGGGCAATGGAAAGGGTCGAAATGTTTAATAATAAGAATGGATTTATTGTTTTGGGCTGAGAAAACTGAACGGGTTAAGGACTCCTTTTTAGGATCCCACATGAGAAAGTAGATTCTTTCTATACTAAGTTCTTTATTGAGCCCGTGGTTTGATATGACTTATGGGAATCACCATGTGTACGAAATAGAGCCAGACAAAATAGATCCGATCCGGTGGATCCAACCCGATCCGAACCGAACCGAACCGACGGCCTGGATCGGTCAGGATCAAGTTGGGTAATTTAGATCTAAATGAATTTTGGATCGAGTGTGGATCGTGGTGGATCCAGACTGATCCGATCCGAAATCCACAGGTAGTATATATATACATTTTAGTTTTTTACCCTAAAGTTAAAAAACTACCCGATCGCTATCTCTCTCTGTCTCTCTCTCTCTCTCTCTCTCTCTCTCTCTCTAAGCTCCAACCCCCGCCTATTCCCTCTCCCAAACCGTCACACTCCAACCCCCGCCTATTCTCTCTCTCTCTCTCTCTCTCTCTCTCTCTCTCTCTCTCTCTCTCTCTAAGCTCCAACCCCCGCCTCCTATGCCAATGCGTGCAACGCCCGCAGTTTGGAAGGTGACCCCGCACTGGCTAGCTAGCTGGCGTCAAAGTTCTCTGGCCCACCATGTTGTATTTTTAAATCCATGCCGTCAAAGCTCTCTCACAGCTCTCACGCACCATCAGGTATCTCTCTCTCATTCTCTCTCTATCTCGCATTCTCTCAAGTGCAGAAATTGGAGACTTAGAGCTTCCAATTTTGGGAGTTTTAGGGCCACAAATTTAGGGTTTTTATGGATTTTAAGACAATGGAGTATATGAATTTTAGGGCTTCTGGTGTAGTAAATTTGAGGGCCATGGAGATTAAAATTTTTAGGGTTTCTGATTTTGTGGATTGTAGATTCATGTAGTTTTCGGGATTTTTACCATAAAATTTAAATCTGACTGAGTTGGATTCGGATCGGATCAGGCAATGCACATTTCAGATTGATCCGAGTCAGGTGACCTGGACTCAGTCCCGGATCGGATCGAGTTCGGGTCAGGCCATTAAGATTTCGAATCGGCTTGAGTTGAACCCATTCCGATCCGATCTAATCCAGACTGATGCCCAACTCTAGTACCAACGAGATATCCAGTAACAAAAAGAAGGATCAGCCGTCATCTGTTACATATGCTCATGTTAAAGAGTGGATTTAACACATCCATCGCGGTGGACCCATGAGCTTTCTGTTGCACAGCCTCCCTAGAAAAAGTGTTGTATGAGATTTGCTTTCACGCTTCTGGGGGCGCGGATCAGGTACTACCCCCGCCTGTCGGGAGATGAAGACAGGTGAAGGCTCCAAGGGCCACTGAGGGGCCACAATAATGTATGTATTTTACCCACACTGTCCATGTATTTTTTTTTCATATCATTTTAGATTATTGGACCAAATATAAGTTTAAATCCAAGGCTCACTTGAACTACTCCACAGGAAGCAGCGGTGCGAAGGACACCCACCATTGGTCCAACGTGTCGTTTATTTTCCATCCAAAATTTTGATATGGTCATGTACACTTGAATGAAGTGAAAAAAAAAATCATCTTGATCCACAACTTCTGTGGTCCTTAAGAAACCTTCAACGGTAGGAATTTAATCCGCACTGTGTGGTCCATTTGAGTTTGGATATTTTCTATTTTTATGTTCATAACCTATAATGATAGGGAAAATGGATGGACAGTTTGGATAAAATTCATATATCACTATGGACCCTCAATGACCCTAAGAGCCTCTGACTATCTCGAGCTCCGAGGTAGGGGGAGTACCTAATCTGTGCTCATAAGTTGGATCTGCCACACGTATTCCACATTGACATGTTTGCGGCTGTTTCCATTAAACAACAACCACTACAATTGGATATTTCATGCAACTTTGGGCAAGAGCAAGAAGACTTTCTTTCTCCGGCTATATTGACTGCTCATATGTGGGTCTCAACTGCAGACAATATGTAATGCTTCAAATTTTGAGGGTCGAGCAAATACTCAACTCCCGAGTTCCAGGCATCACTTATGCTTTACGGAAGTCGGTACTAATTTACTTATTGTAACACCCAAAATTTTAGGAGTAGTCCTTGACTCCCAAGGTTCCGAGTGTTAATCTTGTCCCTTTGGGAGGGAGCGTGATCGAGAACTTGTCATAGGATGATCACGCGTCTAAGTAATCTCATATAAACGAGTTACGGATTTGAAATGTGCAGAGTTGACTAAACTAGAATCATCAAGGATAAGCATCTAAAACTTTCAAAGGAATACGTCTAAATTTCTTAAACCAAAATACATCGAGTCGGGCTACGGGCCTACACCCAGGCCCAATATATAATCAAGGTACTCAAAAGAATATGTCCAAAAGAATGGGGTATCCAGGCCCAACATGGATGACAAAAGAAACACGTAGGCTAAGTCGGCCCATCAGAGAGCTGGAAGTACGAGAATTCTGCCTCCTGGTCCAAGTATGCGTCATCGAGTGCGTCTTCCTGGTGTTTTAAAACACTGTCCCAGAGTGGGAGTGAGTGATCAACTCAGTGGTACCATTGATAATGAGTTACGCATGTGATCAATCAAATCCGCACATGTAAGGATAACAAGGAAACTACCAATTCAAATTAATCTTATCAATCCAAGAAATATGAAGTCGTGGCATGAACATTTTCCTAACTAGTGCAATGTAAGAAATTCAATATAGTAGTCAAGCATCTCGTCAATTCTATTCACCCGTGGGTTAGGAAACTAAAGTACCCTTATCTTATCTTAGTCTCAATTAGTTTGCGGACTCAAGTGACGGAAACACTCCTTGCCTGCGTCTCAAAATCCAGTATCGGGTTCATGACCCGTGCGACAATTCCCCCATCGATAAGAAGCTAACACTGGCCCGACCAATTGGCCCCACTGATCACTACGGACCCAGATGACACAGTCTGGATGCACAGGGTTAGACGACTCATTGACGAGCAGAGGGCGTTCACGATCTATATAAGAGTAGTCACTCATTTGCACACGCGAGATGGTCGCAAATCATTGCGGTTAGGAATATATGATTTACAACTTTCTTGGTTGCTCAATGGTTACTACGGGGAGGCTCGTCACCCCAGCGTAAGCCGACAACTTAGACACGGTGTCCCATACCACCATGCCCAGCTCAAAAGTCTCGCAGCTTTTCTGGTTGCGATTCAAAGTGGACTCATCCAGCAGTAATGTGGGTACTCTGGGTTCCTTTCAAGGTTACTCAATCCAAAGTCTTTAAACAATTTGTCGACTTTCGAGCCGGTTCGGTTGACCTGGGGCACTTCGGCTCAACCGTCATTGGTACAAGCATGCCATGTAGTCTAGCTACTGTCGGTCTTTCAAGTTCAACTCAGGTCGATCGGATAAGCCAAATGCAGCTGGCTTTGACTGAGCCATTTCTTAATTCAGGCGGTTAGTCGACATTCCCGAGGTGGGGAGAAATCATACGTCTCTGCAACTTGGTAATCGCCAGGTTACGTTTGCATGTTATTACTTTCGAGTTCACACAGGCATTTCATCAAACACATGAGCATTAGTGGAGTTATACATTTATATAATCCTAACAATTAACACGTGTAGAATTTAGTGTCTTAACTTCACTTAGGCATTTCATCAAACACTTGAGCATCAGCTGAGTTATACATTTATAAAATCCTAACAGTTTAACACATGAGTAGCTGTAATGCTCTGAATTTCGAGGGTCGAGCAAAGCTCTACTCCCGAGATTTCGAACATCACTTATGTCTTGTGGAAGATAATATTCTTATTTCTTTCACGTTGATTAATTAAGCATGCATGGGATTATACTAAATAGCACATCATACTCTAGATTTAATGTAATTAAGCAAATGCGTAAATCTAAAACACACACACACAGATATATATATATATATATATATATATATATATATATATATATACACACACACACACACACATGTTTCATGAAGTTCCTTCTAGAGTATGGGTCCGTAGCTGGGTTCAATATATACACGTAAAATCCTAAAAGTAAACAAAATGTGTCACGTAAGTATAACATCTAACTGAGCCCAGATGCCTAGTGTTCCCTGTATGACGGCATACGGCCTACCTTGGTCCGCCTGAGAGCTAAAAATAGGAGAATTCCTCCTCCTTGTCCAAGAAGTCCTGCTCCAAGGTATCAACGTCAATCGTACCTACATCTACACTAACGTCTGGTTGGTGTTTTAAAACACCGTCCCAAAGTGAGAGTGAGTGATCAACTTAGTGGTTCTATAAGGCAAAAGTTACACATGTTATCAAGTCAATCAATGCAGTAATGATAAGGGAATAATAAGCGATCACTTCCTGAATACTCTTTTTAATGCGAGAATGGAGTTTATGTAATGATGCATGCCCTCATCCATCAACACTCCCTCAACACGTGACTCTGACCACCCGTTTCGCATATGTCAACACTTCCGCAAACGAGCGACTTCAACGCCTTTTCGCCAGATTCTAACAAATGTAATATGATGCATGATCATGTTAGCCAAGTGATTAATTATGCTCATACTGGAAGCTAGGGTACCTCCCTTTTTAATATTGATCCCAATCAAATCATTAGGCATCGGACAACCACAACGGTCCTACTCATGTGTTCTTGATCTGTCTAGGTTCGTCACTCCTATATAAACATATATGATAGGCAAGTTGTAGGAAGAGGTGCTCGTGGTCACTACAGGGAGGCTCGTCACCCCAGCGTAGGCCGACAGCATGAATACGGTGTCCCATACCACCATGCCCAGCTCACGAGTCTTGAGGATCGTGGTACAATGGTTAATGGGGATCCTTGCAATCGTGAGGGGTACCTTAGATTCAAACATTTGCGTTCATACATGGTAAACACACAATACGTCAATCGGTTCTTTTAGGCAAGCTCGTTTGGTACAGGCGCATGTTGATGTAATTGACATGAGGCGTATAAGCACCCCTCGTGGCCTAGCCACTGTCGACAGTCAATGTACGACCCGTATCTTTCGAGTTTACCCAAGGTGGCCAAACCAATTCAGACACCCAAGCACGGGCATTTACCGATTACCTGGACTACGATCGTAGCCCCAATCCTATCTAAATCATGCTGTCACACATGCATAATAGATAAGCCAATAAACAATAAATAATCCTGATGCATTTCTCATTTTGGCATTTCATCAAACACTTAGACTAGGTTAACTACAATCTGCATTTTATCAATTTACTACATAGAAAAATACAAAGAATCATACCTTAACAATCACAGTCAGCACAAATCATTAGTTATTCCTCATTTACACATTTCATCAAATACATAGACTACATTATTTACCATTTGCAAATCGTCGATTTATTTCATAGAGAAATAGGCATGTTTAAGACAACACGAGATTCCACGGTAGCAATCATAGTAAACATAAATCATTAGCTATAATAAAAGCATTGATAAACTGCAACCTAAGCATTTATAGTCTACACCTTTTAGTACCACGCCTGACTTGGACTCGGTCATAGGACTATGTTTCCAAGGAAGGAACGTCGGTCGCCTAAACGAGTAAATGGGTTAGCTAGGTTGGAGAAAAACTATTCGGGGACCTACATCACTATTGGGGTTAGTATTCCTTACCCTAAGTCATAGCCGGAGGAGTTTCGGTAGCGAAACGTGGTGGCAGTTAGGCCCGTAGATCCATGGGAGAGGATTTCCCATAGTTACAAGCGATTTCCCAAACTTTCTTCTCTATTTTTCTCTTTTCTTTTCTCTCTCCTTAGGGTTTGCAAAACTCGTATTTGGGAGAGAGGGGGTGAGTTGAGAGCTATTTATAGCCCCAGATGATGTGCAAATGGCCCCAGGGCCACTTTGTACTATATTTATACCCCACGGGTGATTATTTCTAATTAACGCGGCTCTCAGAAGGGCCCACTGATCACCCATGCCATGGGTAGGCTCCCTATCCATGGATCGATGCTACTACCCAGTTTTAGTGCGATCAGATAAACAGATCGGCTGTGGGATGCCTATGTCAGATCAACGGTTATACGGGTTCAATCGAGGCCATGGTTATACGGATGCGTGCAGGGAAATTTTCTTTCTTTATGTGTGAATTTTGGTCATGAACCAATGGTCTAAAATCCTCAACTTAACGTAAGAGTGGACGACCCAATTCACTTAAGTTTCAACACATTTTCTTAGGGTATTTGTGTTTCTCATGCACTTAACTCACGGCTTGAGTTAGGCGTTTCTAGACGCTATTTGGGCTTGGTTCCCACGATGGTCGTTGAGCCCAGCAGGACGGACATCGTCCTATAATTTTAAGGTCATCGGACCCTCGACGTGTGGTCTAGGTCCCTTACGAAGTTTCAGTGTACTCTTGAGAGGGATAAGCCTACGAGATTTCTCCTCGGCCTTCGAATGGTGTTGGGCCATTGGCACTCATGATTCTAGCCCTTCCTATTTGTGAAAATAGTGGCCCAAGCTTAATCCACCGAATGCTTAGTATTTAATTAAATCTCTTCTAAATTATATAATCGGGTGTGGTCTTGGGTGGTTCCGCCCGAGATTGGACTCAGGTCTTTGTACGAATATTTTTTCGGGACGTTATAGTAGCATAAGTTATGATAGCTTTACTTAAGCATTTCATCAAATGTACAATCAACAACGAAAATTGGGACATGAATGATCAGGCATTTCATCGAACATATAGACTACAATAGATTTCATAAAACAGACCATTTGTAAATCATTTCAAATAAAACAACATAACATGTTTTTATTCGTAAATCGTGGCCCATGATCATTATCTGGACCCTACAATTCCTTCACCCTCAAATCCCTAAACCCTACAATCCCTTCACCCTCAAATCCCTCATTTTCTTCGCTTCTCTCACTCTCTTTGCCTCCCTTAACTCTCACAAACTCCATATCCACAAGTCTCTTTCATTTCTTCATTCATCCTCTTTTTCTCTAACAACCTTCTCCCTTCTTCTTCCATCCTCCCTTCTTGTTTCATCTTCTTTTCCTTTCATTTCCTCAAACCTCCATCTCCCTAAAACCCATTCCCACTTCCTTGAATCCTAGATTTCTACCAATCCCAAAATTCCCAAATCCTGAAATGTTTTACAAGCCTATCTCTATCCAAGATTCAACCCTTAGACCTTTCACCCTCAAGGTTGGAAGAGAATGACCCTTCTTGGATCTATCACATCGTTTTTCTCCATCTCATTGATCCTTTCCTTCATGGGAAAGAGGAGGGCGGCTCCCGATGAGGTGGGGCCGACCTGGGCTAGACGCGCACGAAAGGGGAGTGAGCTGCAACTAGCGATAGCTCTTAGCGAAGCGGGGCTGAGCCGAGAGAGGCGCTTAAAGCGTAGTCACGACCAACAAGTGATGGAGATGCCTTTCGTGTAGCCTGAAGTGAACCTAGGAAGGTTCTGAAACCAGAAGGTCGTGTTTGAAGTCTCGGTCGAAGACAAGCTCTTCGGCGAGTTTGTGTTGCTCAATCACCTCTTGCACAACGATTGGGCACATATGTTTGAGGGTACTTACCTCTCCGATGTAGGCTTGGTAAGGTCATTCTATGCCCTAATTCGTAAGCTGAGTATGTACCCCTTAGGATTCGACATCCCCTTCAGCAGAAAATCGGTCTGCATTGATGTGGAAGCCGTATCAAAGCTCCTCGACACGCCTCTAGGGAAGGTACATATTGACGTGAAGAATATGAAGAAGAAACGGAATCAGGATGAGCGAGTCATACACCTATGTGGGAAGCTAGTCGAGTGGAGACGCGGCAACAGTGTGTCTGCTTCCAACTTACTCTTCCTGTATCGATTGCTCCATCGCATTTGTACGTACAACTTGTACCCAAGGATGAGCAACCGGACTAAGTGCAACCATTTCATGATCGAGCTCCTTCACCAAGTGGGCCAGGGAGCACAAGTATGTCTCCCCACCATCGTGCTTACCCAGATCGTGAAAGTAGCGACATCAACTCGGGGGAATGCAACACTTCCGTTTGGCTTCTTGATCTGTAGGATTGCTTGCAAATACGGGATCGGAGGATCCAATGGAGACCTCGAGCCCGTGAAAGTCATTGACGATACCACACTCAACCACATGAATATGGGCTTGAAGCAAAAGATGGCTAGGCTTGAAGAAGTCGGGGATGAAGTTGATAAGGAAGAAGAGGAGGAGAGCGAGGAAGAAGAGGGGGAGAACAAGGTAGAAGATAGAAGAGAAGAGGAAGTGGAAGCCGGGAAGGAAAGGACAGGTGAAGCACCCATTGCCTCACAGGCAATGCTAGAGTGCATGAGTGCACTTGAGACTATGATGGAGAGACAAGAGAAGCTGAGTAAGAAGCTCAACCGCACAATGAAGGCGATCCTGTGCTGCGTGCAAAATGTGGGAGTGCCCCCTCCTTCGCTTGACTCTGAGGACCAGTAGACCCTCACACCGCCCTTTTTGTGGCCCCATTCCTAGAATGGCGTCATACCCTCCCTGCGGGGAGTTTGCGATATGTATTGACTAGGTTTAGTTTCCCGTTTTGTATTGTAGTACGACTAATTCCTCAAACATGTTAGCTATAAAGGATCTACGTATTAGAAAGACTTCCCTTTATAAATGAAATATGTGTTTTGGCTACTCGATTATACGACCTGAGAAAGAAATCTCCTTTTTGTTATGTATGGATGGTGTTGATTGATATTACTTCTAGATGAAGTTTGCTTTCCATTGGGCACTGCGGAATTATATAATGGCACATCACTCCTACAATCTACCTAACACGACTCTGTGACTGAACATAAGGAATGCCTCCTAAGAGCAGTCGGAACATGATCCACCTTTCACACTGCAGGTTAATTGATGGAGCTCCCCTTTCTTCTGATGAGCAACAAGGCCCCAACTTGGGTCTGGAATCTAAAGCGGTGCTAGGTCCGGTACCTAATCCGTCGGCCTTTGGCCAAAATAATGCAACGGCCTCGGATTTGCACCGAGCGGCCAACGCGGTTCCCAGTCGGTACTTAATCCGTCGGCCTTTGGCCAAAATCATGTATCATCCTTAGCTGGACCATAAGGCACCCTGACCCTGGATGTGATGGGTCAGATGCTACTCTTAATGCGGCAACATCAACAGACCTAGGCCACATTGGTGGGTAATATGGCCCAAAACTCGGGTGCCACCCTGTAACACCTTGAACTTTTCAATACCCGAGTATTGAAAATTCTCGAGTGTTACCATGAAATTTAACTTGATATGTACATGTATATGACACCAACCTAGATATCCTAACCTTACATCCATTCTCTGACACGAATCTAACCGTTGGGAATAATCTCCATTCATAGATCCAGCATTTGACCGTTGATTTTAAGGAAAAGACCATCCATCATGTGAGTTAACATAGATACCCTCCCTTACGTGAATTAAAGAATAATCGATTATCCGTAATGGTTTAGATAAAAGTTCGTTTGTAAGAATTGTTCAGAAATGTGCATATAACCATGTAGAACCATTAGGTTTCACAAAACTCTTAGATCAACAATAATTACGAAAACGCCATCAACCTAGACCCCTAAACTCCAAATCACATGGTTCTCATGATCCGTTTTATGTGAAATTTTATACCATGCCTAATTATTATAAATTAACCATACACATTGAATTTCAGCTCTTATATTATAGTAAACTAGCTACTTGACCTCTACATCCGTCCGCATGCTTATCAAATCAAGATTTTGATTTGTCATCTTCTTTATGCCATATGAATATGCTTAATCAACCATTAGAACTGAAATATGAGGAATTTAAATATGTAAATAAGTCACTCAAATCTAACTGTATACATGTTCTACCCCTAATTACTCCCAAAATCCGCTTTATGTCCATCTATTTATGAAACTACTGTACATCCACATACATATATGATCAGAGTGCTAAACATCAAGTCCCTTTATTTTTAGCAAGTCATATAACCATTTGTCATATTTGGATCCGTCAAATGGGTCATGCGAATATCATGGTAAACCGATCATCATGAAGATGTTAGGGTCTAGGTCCAAACCACCCGATAACTTATCAATTAGAGGTGTATAAATGTTATTTTGAATTACGAAATGTGTTAGCCTCTAAAAAAGCATCATGGTCATCCTTGATGGATAAGGGCCAAATTTAACTTGTTGAGAGGGTGTGACAAATAATGATCACCTATCAAATTTCACCTCGTTTGGATGATAAAGTTACGAGTTACGGATGACAGAAGTTTAGACAAAATAAAGGGGTAAATTTGTAAATAAGATATACCATGTGCATGGCACCGTGCGAAAGAGAATTTCAATTGAGTTTTAACGGTGAACGTTCTCTATACTCAGTTGTACTTTGTGGCCCACCCGATTTACAGAATTACTTCATTTTCGACATTATGTCCTAAAATAGCGTAGTGAACTGGATAGATGGAGCGGATTCCCCAAGAGACCATCACAAGTGGACCCCCACCTATTTTGAACAATAGGCACTCGTCCGCATGTTGTAACGGTAGCGGATGATGAAACTGGGAGTGATGGTGGTTTCCAACCCCACGTCCCTACTACATGTGGCCCACCTAGGACTTAGATCCACCACATAATTTCGCTTATGACCTAACACTAACACCCAAACCAGATAATCAGTGTGGATATGCCAAGAGATAACATAGGTGGACCCCATCGACTACAACACAAGAATTAAAAAAAGGACTCCCTCCGCAAAATAGTTCTGCGTAGGAAATCTGCACCAGCCTTCTGGACTTCGATTTGAACCATCCAAAATCAAGGGTTGGGAATTCCGATCCCACCCTAGATGACGGAAAGAAGGTAAAGAATTAGAGGTTGATTTCTCGTTAACTATCTTGCGCAAAATGTGTCTTTGGAAATTGCAAATGCGAATCACGTTTGCATACGTCAACCTCATGATCAGAATGGAGATCCAGAGGCCATAGAGGGTCGGCCACTAAATCTAGGTTGTCCATCTGACCACCCTTCGATGGAGAAACATTCCCAGCGCTTTTGATTGCAAGAAAATACAACTAGCAATTGTCGGAGGGAATATAACTCCAACTTTGTTTCATCTTTGTACGCAATCTACCGCTACATAAGGAATTCCTGCGAATCCCTTGTTGCGTAAAAAGATTCACACAAGGGAACTTTTAGGTTTGAACACCTATAAAAAACCTGTCTGGCTGCAAGAAAGAAAATAGAATAGAAGAAAATCTTGAGAAGGAGAAAAGGGAGTTGGTTCGCCCAGATCTATAGCTGTCCAGCGGGAGGAAGAAAGGAAAAGAAAGGAGAAGGAAAGAATGAAGGAGAGAGAAAGAAGACTGTGTAAATCCGGCCCATCTTTGAACAAGAATAAAGAAAAGGAAGGAAGCCGCACCACCCTATCAACGGTTCATACATAAACATTCCTAGTTCATTCTCCTCTTTAATTTCGTTGTTAAAATTACTTAGATCTTATCTCACAAAAGATTAAACTCAAACAAACGTGTAAGTTTAGTATCTAGAGTAAATTCTGAACCGAGACTACCTCAGAACTATTTGAAAACTAACTTAAGGTATCCAAACCAGGTAAATTAAAGAAAAGGACGACTCCTCAATAAGAGGTGAGGGTTTTATCCTTTAAGCTTACATTAATTTAAGTTGATATATTGACCCTGCCCTTTTATGCCTTCATGCTATTTTATCACGCTTTTTACATACCGTTTGTCTTAATTGAGTTCATGCATTTTATCCTATCATTTACATGCCTTGATTTTAGATTCATATTACTTTCCTTCTGTTTTCATTTTAATTTGTTATCATCAATTATTGGCTCTTTTGAGATTTTTACATGATATCCATTGTAAGAGGCTTTCCTAGATTTGTGAGGTTATGAATACAAGCCTTGCTCTTGCCTTACCACTGATTTGGCTCTACCACTCTCCGTTATCAAGAATAAACGGTGGTCGCTCTTCTAACTATGGAGTTGGTCGTTGCCATCCTTATTAAAGAATCGGTCGTTGCCGCTCTTCGATTTATTGAGTTGACTTTAACCTCTCTCCTCATATTCGAGTTGACCTTTGTCGCTCGCCTCTTATTCGAGTTGGTTGTTGTCACTCTCCCCTTTTTCCTTAAGGGCTCGACAGGTATCTTGATATTCTTAACCTTCAATGAATAAAGGAATTCTTTCTTGGTGCAAGTACTATGATGGGAATCCCTCCTCTAATGATCGATTAAATGTCGTGGACATAATGCATTTTCGGTAACGGCCCTGGGGCGACATATAATTCCATGTTTCTCAGATGAGAGTGCAATAGCTAGTGTGTGTAAATCATTCTATATACGTGACACATCAGTTTAGAAAACTGGATGTCGCTCAGTCGCTCCTTTTCCGATTTTGGGGGTTAGATGTCGCTTAGTCTCTCCAATCCATTTTTCCTTAGGGCACTAGATGTCGCTTAGTCGCTCCTTTTTCGGTCTTTTAGGGGTTGGTTGTCGCTTTAGTCTCTCCAATCCAGGCTGTAAGATTCACCTGGTCATGTGTGGTGTTCGTCTTAGGATAACTGCGTAAAACCATGTTAAGCATGGGACACGCCGGTGAATCTCCGTAGTATTAGATGCAGGGCGAGTTGGATAGCTTTAATCATATTCCACATTATGGTGATCACTAAGAGTGATACATCACATACACTTTGTTAGGCATGCATCTCATATAGATTGCTTATGCATTGATACCTCTTGTAGTATGGAATACTTGACATATCAGAACTATCTTGCTTTCTTGAATCTCTTGAATTACCGTTAATCTTAAGGATAACCATCACTACAAGTAGGGCATTGACCCTCTCCCAACCGTATAGATTATGTAGGTGACGCATAGATTGAAAACCTAGTGAACGATCTCCCTAAAGAAGATTATGTTGAAAGATTAAGAAGACCATTCATGATTTAGTTTTATACTTGCGCTGCGAACTCGATTCATGTAATAAGCTTCCATTGAGACGGCCTTTGATTATTCTTTTTACATTGGTGAAATATAATCAATATAATTGATTTTATTCTTGTGAATGTTACCTTCATGAATGTCTTTGGATGTGATTCAAATGGAAAAAAAAAGGGTTGATTTTCAAAAGCATCCAAGTTTATACATTATTAACACCTGATTTTCTCAGGCACGAGTATAAACTCTGGCCGTGAAATCTCGGGATGTTACACACCCTGCTAGCCCACGTAGTAGTACCAGCGGGAGTTATGTTCGAACGATTCCAAAGGCTAGGGCCACCCACATTCATTGGCACCCATTAACCCGAAGAGGCCGAGTATTGGCTAGATCGAGTCTCTAAGATGATTAGGCCACTTCATTATTCTGAGGTTAAACAGGTTGAGCTCATGACATATGGGTTTGAGAAAGAAGCAGGCATATGGTGGGATAGTGTGCTGTGAACAGTTCCAACAGGATTCACGTGGACTTAAGTTGAGTTCGAAACACGTTTCTTCCAGAAATACTATCCCCTTACCTACCGTCATGAAAAGAAGAGTGAATTCCTCCACCTTTAATAAGAGGGAATGTCACTGGCGGAATATGAGAACCGCTTTACGAAACTGTCTAGGTACGCCCCGCAAATCATAACAGAAGAGCCTATGAAGATGCAACGATTCTCCGAGGGCCTATGTGCGGGCATTCGTACTAAAATGTATTGTGCCACCATTCGTACGTACGCAAAACTTGTAGAAATGTCCTTACGATCAGAATAGGATGGGGAGAGAATCTCCCGAGCTCGCTTGCAGTCGGGCCCAAGGCCTAGGCCCAAGCCTTAGCTCCTGCAAGTTACTAACAAGAGATTCCGAGTGGACTCTCCATCGATGCGTCTCATCATGACGGCCCCTTAACAGCGATTCGATCGCATTTGCCCCTATTGCGAGAAGGGGGGCCATGTAGAACCATCTTGCTTCATGAAGATGAGGGACAATGGCTATACTCCGCCCCAGCAGACCAATAGCCCACCTCAACAAGCCATTTTGGTCCCTCCACTACAATAAGCACGACCCCAGCAGCCACTTCAGCGCCTCTCGAATTATCAGAATAGGCCACCATAACGGGCAAATGCGACTGCCCCCAACTGAGCCCAACAGTCATGGGTACATGCGTTGATGGCTGAGGATCCTGCCATAGTCGACCCAGTACCCCTGGCCTTTAAAGTTACGGGATAGATTCAAGGTACTCCCGTATTTATTTTAATAGACATTGGCTCCATTGCCTCTTTCATTTCATGTTCAATTGTGAAGCTCGTAGGTCTGGACTTCACCCCTATACGGGGGATACAAGTTATTGCGACCACAGGGACTTTCTCCGAGGCTACGAAGTTTTGCTAGAGATGCCCCATTGACTTGAGAGGCAGAGAGATATGTATTGATTTAGTAGTGATGAAAATCTTCCATTATGATGTTATACTTGACATGGATTGGCTAACCGAATTAAGAAACGACTTGGTCCAAGTGGGCCGCATTTGACTTATCCGATCGACCCGAGTTGAACTTGGAAGACCGACAGTAGCTGGACTACATGGCACGCTTGTACCAATGTGGGTTGAACCGAAGTGCCCCAGGTCGACTGACTAGCTCAAAAGTCGACAAATTGTTTGAAGACCTTAGATTGAGTAACCTTGAAAGGAACCTAGAGTACCCACATTACTGCTGGATGAGTCCACTTTAAATCACAACCAGAAAAGAATCCATGAGACTCATGAGCCAGGCATTGTGGTATGAGACATCGTGTCTCAGCTGTTGGCTTACGTTGGGGTCACGAGCCTCCCCATAGTGACCATTGAGCAACCAAGGAAGCTGTGAATTAGATATTCCTAACCGTAATGATCTACGACCATCTCGCGTGTGCATATGAGTGACGACACTTATGTAGATTGCGAACGCCCTCCGCTCGTCGATGAGCCGTCTAACCCTGTGCATCTGGACTGTGTCATCTGGGTCCATAATGATCGGTCGGGCCAGTTGGTCAGGCCAGTGTTAGCTTCTTATTGATGAGGGAATTGTTGCATGGGTCATGAACCTGATACCGGATTTTGAGACGCAAGCAAGGAGTGTTTCTACCACTTCGAGTCCACAAACTAATTGAGACTAAGATAAGATGAGGGTACTTTAGTTTCCCAACCCACGGGGTGAATAGAATTGACGAGATGCTTGACTACTGAATTGAATTTCTTGCATTGCACTAGTTAGGAAAATGTTCATGCCATGACTTCATATTTCTTGGATTGATAAGATTCATTTGAATTGGTTGTTTCCATGTTATCCTTACCTATGCTGATTGGATTGATAACATGTGTAACTCATTGTTAATGGTACCATTGAGTTGATCACTCACTCCCACTCTGGGACGGTGTTTTAAAATACCAATCAGATAACCCCTTAGATGCAGGTACCACTGAAGCAGACGCACTCGTCGACGCATACTTGGACCAGGAGGCGAAATTCTCATACTTCCAACTCTCCGATGGGCCGACTTAGCCTATGTGTTACCCGTCTTCTTTTGACATTCATGTTGGGCCTGGATACCCCATTCTTTTGGACATATTCTTTTGAGCACCTTGATTGTATATTGGGCCTAGGTGTAGGCCCGTAGCCTGACTCGATATATTTTGGTTTGAGAAATTTAGACGTATTCCTTTGAAAGCTTTAAATGCTTATCCTTGATAATTCTAGTTTAGTCAACTCTGCACATTTCAAATTCGTAATTTGTTTATATGAGATTACTTAGATGCGTGATCGTCCTGTGACAAGTTCTCAATCACGCTCCCTGCACAAAGGGGCGAGATTAACACCCGGAACCTTCGGAGTCGAGGACTACTTGACTCTTGAAATTTCGGGGTGTTACACTTATACATTCGGTATTTGAGCATGTATAAAAATATACTACGCAATGTATCATAATCTGGGACAAGCATAAATAAAGTAAGAGAACGAATCAAATTATATATAGTATGGTCATCCAGAATACGGTCCACAGCTAGGTCTGGTACAAAATTCTAAAATCAAACAAAATGTGGTATAGTACTGTTTAACTAAAATCTAACACTCAGTGTCCCCCACCGCATAGTAAACTGCCTACATTGGTGTCATGCCATAGACTCGGTAACCGGACTCACAAGGAACCCGATGGCCGGTTCTGACCGCAACAGCCTTCGTAGTACCCCATTCTTAGCTCCTGAGGCAGGTTCCGATCATGGGATCTTACAAGGAGGATTTCCATAACAGTATAGTCATTCCAATATGAGCATCCCCAAGATCACAACAAGTATATCTGAGAATAACAAAGGGCACACATCATAAAATCCACTAAGAATTTGAACTTTTACAAGTTTACATCAGGCCCAAAAGGACATACATCAGATAATAGGAAAAGAGAGAGAAATTAGTAACACTGAAGTCCTCAAGCTTAACTCTACTCCACGCTCTGCCTCTACGATGCCTGTCTAGGATCACCTGCACATATCAGTCGTGCATAAGCTTATAGAAGCTTAGAGGGTGATGAAAGTGTGTGTCAATGGTGCACAAAAGAATAGAAAGAGGTATAAGGAAAGAACATGCTCAATGAGAATATCACTCGCCTTACCAAGGCTTATCATGAATACCATGCAATGAGTACTAGACGCCATACCAAGGCAATGCATGAAGGGGCTTACACAGCCAATGCTAATACGATGTAAGTAATGCCAGTGCTCATATCCAAACCACATATCAAGTACATTTCCAATCATAAGGAAATCATCGGGGTCAAATACACTACTGAATGACTGCCGCTCTATAGACCCCGCACAGTTAAACGAGCGTAAGAAACCTCACTACCCGCCTATGGACATCCAATCATCAGTAAGGCCTAACGGTAGCAGACCCATTTACGAGCTGGTCGGACTCAGCTTAGCAATGCCTCCTCATACCAGGCAGGTAAGGCCACACCCCTATCCAACCGACTACACGACAGTGGGAGTCGCGGCCTAACGGTATAAGGCCATCGTGCGCTTATATATTCCACCTGGTCGCGGCATTGGAGCAGATCCTTGGTACCATGGAAGTTTTAAGAATTTTACCCATGGGCATCCTATGCACCCGGTATGCTTAAATAATATTTCTGGTTTCCACACATACGGCCATCCACGAACGTCCCTGTGGAGGCAAGGCCCTGATGAAGTAAGGGCGGTTTATGAAATGCGATTGTAATGCATGAGTCATACACACAAATCATGCACTAGCCACAAGCACACAATGTGCACGAGGGGAGAAACTCTATCCCTCAATGACTACCACACAATGTAATCAATTCATACAGATGATGCATATGGGTCACGAAATGTAAATGGGCTACCTGCGAAAATTATGAAATCCTCCATCTTAAGGAGGGTCAAGGTCTAGGCATGTAGACAGGTATTCTAAGAAGAAGAGAAATCCTCTAGTGGAGGCCCAGTAATTTGGGATGGCCCACACGCAAAGAGAGAGCCATGTCCTTAAAGAGAGATGGTCCTAGCCAACCCAAGGTGGGCCTCTAACCACCTATAAAGGCCTCTATGGGCCTACCTTTGGGCCACTAAGGAGGACATCCAACCTCAACTGGGTCCCAAAAGGTAGCCCGCTACACATATAAAAAGAGATCTAAAGTCTAAGCAATGTATAGTCTAGTGGGCCAACCCCAAGCCCAAATCATAAGCCATGAAGTGGGCCTTCAAGTAAAGTTTGGGCCCAACCATAAGGATCATGGGTTCACTCATTGTGGTGGGCCCAATGGACAACCCATTTTCCTAACATATGAGAAATCCTTATATTTAACACTAGTAAGTTGGGCCTCACATCTCAGCCCAAGTATGGATTTATTATAATGGGCAAGCAAGGCCCAACTACTTGAGTATTTGGCCCATAAGACCTATCACAATGGCGAGGTAAATATAGGACCCAAGGGCCCAACGGGCCTATCAAAAGTTCCAGCCCAACCAAGGCTATAAGGCCCATTAACTAAAAGACTAGCCCGAGAAGAATCCAATTGGAATGGGCTTTTAATCATGCACTAATTAAGCCCAAAAATAAAAATAAAATTATAAGATAATTAACTTAAATCTTCTCCAAATCTAGTGGGCCATATTGCCCCAAAACAGACATTTATGGGGCGGCAACATTGGGCCCATTGCTGAATTTTCAGCCCGCTCGCTTTCTGGGTTTGTTGGAGTCCAGCAAATAAATTGATTTATAGTATTTATTTTCTGATGACCCACACACATCACTGTAAGTCTCACCAGATGAGTTGGGAATGCACAACACATACTAGGAGTGGGCCATACTGCTGGAATACAGGTCCAGCAACAGCCTAAGGTAGGGGTGTCCCATGGTGGGTAGTCCTACAGGCTTGGGTATTTGGCCCAAAACTAACCCAAATTTGCAGGCCATACCACGGTCAGCTCGAATGTCCGTTGGGTATAAAAATTTGTAGAGTGATACTTTCATGGGTGGGCCACAGCCCACAAAATTTCAGAATTTTTAGATATTCCTAAGTATTTTAATTAATTTAAATAAAACAGTCTATCCAAAAAATCAGACTGACATGGACGCCCCAACTTGGTGGGCCAATCTGACCCTTGCCACAGTGTGTACAGGTGTCCATTGGTCCAAAAATTTTGTTGGTGGGTTCCATCATGGGTTTATCACCTCTCTACAAGTTTTCATAATTTTTAGATACTCAGAAATATTTTAATAAATTCAGGAGTTACAATGTGTCCATGGTGGAATGTTGCTGGAAATAACTGTTTTGAATTTGGGCCATCCAAATTGGTGGGTTCTGGGCCTTCAAAATTTTTGAAATTTGGACCCAAGGTCCCTCATCAAGTATAAAACAAGGTGGAACCTAGAAATATGGCCCACCTTTTTAGAAAGTATTTTTAAAATTTTATTTTTATGGGACTATGCTGATGGACTGCACAGCAGAAATTTCTGGCAGTCTAGTATGTTGGCCCACCCCTTTGGATGCCCAAATGGGATCCCTTAGCCCTGAAATTTTGTAGGTAGGTCCTACCATGGTTGGGACACCTCTATGCAAAAATTTAAAATTTTAGGGATGGTAAAAATATTTTACTTAACTCTTACAATTTATGGATAGCAAGGTCCAGATTTTTTATTTTCCTGCTACAACAATGCTGTTGTCCCTGACTTTTGCACCCCATTTGAGTGGGCCCGGGTCTATGTAAATTTGGAAAAATGCAAGGACAACCTTCCTATACAAGTATACAGTAAGGTGGGGTCTACAAAGGTGGCCCACCATTTCAAAATTAGGCTGATATTTATGATTTTCCAGCATATAGTATGGCTGGACAGTCCAGAAAAATCTGGACAGTCCAGAAATATCTGGACTGTCCACCCTCCTTGGCCCACCCTTTTGGGTGATCAAATAGGGACGGATGAGGGTGAAATTTTTCATACTTCTAGGTGAGGTCCACACCTCTAGAAATAATCAAGTTGTGGAGGTAAAATATCCTCTAAATCAGTCCATAGACTATGCCAAAAACAATCCAAAAACAGTTCAGAATTTTTCTGGACAGCAAGGTATGTCTTGAAATAACTAATCATAACCACTGATTTAAAGGGGGAAATACCCTATAAGATTAGTGTTGTGGTCCACCTCAGTGGGCCCCACAAACTTTCAGACAAAAACTCCTTCACAAAACCCATTGCATGCATCCAAATAGGTGCAAATAGGGTGTCAACGTCCAAGGAATGGATAGCCATGGGCATCCGCCTTGCTTGGACGGTCTGGATATTCCAGGGCCCCTAAGTGGGCCATACACATCAAAAATGAAGGATAGATTAAGGAAAAAAAGGAAAATCCAGCCACAAGGGAGGGTCTCCACCACTATTGAAGCCCTCCCTTCATCACAATAAATACATGTCATGCATTGATTTACATACAAACTAGATCTAGCTCCATGCATGTACTAGGAATTAATCATATGGTTGGAGTGCCTTCTCCCACCAAAATCTATGGTCTAAATAACCCCTGCATGACATGCATCAAAAGAAATTGCCATGATGGGGTCCATGGAGAATGGCCCCATCCATGGATCATGCATGCAAGAAAATAGGCCATTGGCCTTAATCATGGAGACATGGGGGACCTCCATTATCACTTGATAGGTCTCACAAGTCTCTAAAGATGAGATGAAGGAAGATTTAAGAGCACCCACCTTGCTTGGATCTTCAAAGTTCTTAATGCATTGAAATCCTTAGGCTTCAAGGACTATGGATAAAGGGTTAAGATGGAAAGTGGAGTGTTAGATGAGGAGGGAGATGGAAGAAATGTGGCTGAAATTTTCAGCAAGGTAGGATGTTTGGGTGATCTTGCAAGGAGGAGAAGAGAAAATGAAGGAAGAGAGAGATATAGAAGAGTAGTAGAGGTGAAATGATAAGAGAACCCATCACAACACATGGGGTAGAGAATCCAATGATGGCCTTGGGAAGAAAATCCATAATGAGATTACTAGGCTAGGGCTTTAAGTAATAGGCTAGGTAGCCATAGGTAATGATGGAATCTAGGGTGATGTCACCCATTTAGGAGAACATGCACAAGCACCGGGTGGGTCCCACATCATGATCAACGGTCCAAATATTGCTCGGCCTACATCTTTTGATGGACACGTTGGATTTATGCATGAGATGCAGCGATGAAACCGCGGCGATGATGCAGTCACTATGGCATTAAATTTGGGTCGATCCAGGTCGGGTCTACGTGACCGGACTCGAAGAAGACTGCAAACGCTAACCGAAAGTCGTGGGTCATCAAAATTTGACCGGTAAGACCGCAGGACCAAAATAAATGAGATGCATACTCTCACACACACATGCACACATGCGAACTCGGGTTAGGTCTCACAATTGGCCCATCTGAGAGCTGAAAACAGGAGAACTCTTCGTCCATGCAGGCCTGATCCAATGCATTGGACTCCATGGTCCCCGCATCTACATCAGCATTTGGTTGGTATTTTAAAACACCATCCCAGAGTAGGAGTGAGTGATCAATTTAGTGGTTCCATAAAGCATGAGTTATACATGTTATCGAGTCTAATAGTATAGGAAATGATAAAACAATGTAAACAACTACTTCCTAATTACTCTGATTAATGTGCATAATGGGGTTTATGAAATGATGCATGCATTTACAATCTAATACTCCCTCAACACGCGACTCCGATAGCCAGGTTCGTAAATAACAACACTCCATCAACACGCGACTTCAACTACTGATTCGCCACATTCTATTTTAGTGTGATGCGGTGAATGGTTATGTTAATCGAGTGATTAATTAAGCCTATTCATCTAACAATTTGGGGAAACTAGGGCATGCATCTCCCTTTTAGTCATTGGTCTCATCTGAATCACTAGACGTGGAATGGCCGCAGCAGTCCTATGCTTGTATTCTTGGTCCGTCTGGGTTCGTCACTCCCAGCTAAAATATATGCGAAAGACAAGTTATAAAGGTAATTCTCACTGTCACTACGGGGAGGCTCGTCACCCCAGCGTAGGCTGACAACACGGACACGGTGTCTCATACCACCATGCCCGACTCACGAGTCTTGAGGATCGCAATGCTAATGGTTAATAGTAGACCTTCACAAATGGTAAGGGGGGTGTCCCAGATTTAAGTAGTTGTGATCATACATGGTAAACATATATAAGGTTAACAAGTTCTTTAGGCAATTTCTGTTGATGCGAGCAAACACTGGCGCAACCGGCATGGAGTGCATAAGCACCCCGCATGGCCCATCCACTGTCGGTCGTCAGTGTTCAAACCGGATCAATCAAACATGTCCGGGGTGGCCAGCCGAATTTGGTCAACCCATATCTGGGAATTTACTGACTAACTAGACTACTCTTGTAGTCATATTTTTCATTCAAATCAACTCAGTTAGCATTTACATATAAAAGGATTCACATTTAATAATTAAATTTAGTAATATACTCATTCGGGCATTTCATCGAACACGTAGATGTCATGAAACAAAGATTTATAATTTATGAACTAAAATTGTAATATACCTAAATTATCATGCAAATTCCAAAATTGACAATCATAAATCATTAACTGAAGCAGTAGCATTGATAAACTGTAACCTAAGCACTTATAGTCTGCACTTAGAAATGTTTCGTCGAATTTCTAGTGACACTCTTAGGATTTGAGTTCGTAGATCAACTTGTCGGCGCCCTGTACCAATGTGGTTAGCTCGTAAGGGCACATGCAATCGACCCTTAAGGCTCAAATCTTTTTTTTAAAAATGACTTGTTAGTTACCTTCGATTGTCACCGGGGCAATTCCGGTGGTGCGACGTGGTCGCGACGACGTCTGAGGTTAGTGGGTAGAGCTGGGCATTTCATACCCAAACCGATGGATCCGGCCCGAACAGACCCGATCCGACCAATTTGAATAGAACTGACGGTCAAGATCGGTCAGGGTCGGGTCATAAACCAGATCCAAAATATTTTCGGGTCAGACCCGGGTAGACCCTGTTCTAAATTGACCCGATCCAGACCATGTATATTAGTGTGTGTGTGTGTGTGTGTATTACTTTTACCCGACTATTTTTTTACCCTACCCTAACCGCACCGCACCTCTCGCCACCCAAACCTTAAAAATCCTCAAATTGTCTTTTCTACCCTACCAACAGTCCTGCACCTGAAGATCTCTACGGCACTACCCGACTGTCTTCTCTACCCTACCCGACTGTCTTCTCTACGACTCTACCCTACCCGCACCTGAAGATTCGGTGAATCCTCAAATCATCCCGTCCTGATCCCGATCTCTACCCGAAGATCAGAGTCTTTACTCCGCAGCCCAGCACAGCACTCCTGATCCCAATCAGGTAGGACCCACTCGGCCACTCCATTTTTATTATTTTTTATTTATTTTACTACAATGGGACCCACAGGCTAGGTATGGCTCACTGTGCGAGTGTGCGGGCGGTCGTGGCTCATCGGCCAGGCCAGGCATGGCTCGCTATGCGAGTGTGATGGCGATCGTGGCTCGTCGGCTAGGCCAGCCATGGCCACTACCCGCTGCTCATGCGATCCTCTGTTTGGAAGAGGGCTACCCTACCTAGCAATAGATGGCGTGCCCATTTGTTCATGGGGTTTGGCAGATGTGAGTTGGCGGAATTCTTTTAATTATCCTCTTTATTTTATTTGGGAATAGCCCTGCTATTTGCTAATCAGATTCTTCTTAGTGTGTCTTATATATCCAACACCCACTTTAAATAGAAGAGGACTCATTGGCCTTGGATTTTCTTGACATTAGTGGTAATCTTCATCTGGCCGTTTAGTTAGCTGTGACGTACGTGTTGTTTTATTTTGTTTCATAAATTATTATACAGTGTGATTGATGGTAGAAGGATCGTTCGTTTTTGTTGTCATCCAGCCTTGTTGGGAAAAAATAAATTTTTTTTTTTTTAAAGTTGGCATTTTAGGAGGTCAGAATAAATATCATGTGGGCCCACTGCAATGTGTAAGTGAGTGTTCTTTGCAGGCAATGGCAGATTGTTCATGCCAGCAAAGTAGTGGGGCCCACCATGATATGTATGTGAAATCAACTTTGTCCATAGGATGCATCAACCCAAGGCTTGGGCAGAAAATCAGGTGAACCCGTGATTTATGTATGCTCTATGGAAAATAGTTGAGAGGGGGATGCATGATACCCACTCAGCACGTGGATTGTACAACTACTTTGGTAAGTAGTAAATAATTAATGTTAGTATGATAATAAATGAGATAATAAATACCCTTGAGTAGGGAACACATGCTATCTTCTCCACAACCGCTTAGAAAAAGAGAGAAAAAGAAAAAAGACACGCTTTCTAACGTCAATGGTGCGTTCTTCCATTAGAAAAACTATGATTATGTGTGGACCTAACCGTCAATGGTGCGTACTTATTCATTCCACTTTATTAAATCTCATTTTGAGTGGACCTACAATTCCTTTTTCTGTATGTGTGTGTGTGTGTTATACAATAGAACCAAGGTAGTGGTCCCACCACACCACTTTTACCCTAAGGTACTCTTTGCTTTCATGTGAGTCAATCTTTAAGGCGCCGTTTGGCACCTTCTCAAAATCTTGGATTGTGTGGAATTTATATAAGTGGATTCATTTGGCATTGATGAAAATCTTGATTTCAATTCAAGAAGGGTTCAAAATCTATACCACAGATGTAGCATTCTAGAGGATTGGAATCCTTAACTTTAGTTTTCAAATTTTTCCTTAGCTTAATATTTGCATTGCTTAGTTAATTATTGTGCATTGTAATGTATATACTTAGCTTAATATATACATTGCTTAGTTAATTATTGTGCATTGTAATGTGTATACTTAGCTTAATATGTGCATTGCTTAGTTAATTATTGTGCATTGTATACTTAGCTTAGTTGTGATTGTTACTTGTAAGTTAGATAATTAGTTACCTGTTTAAGGATTTCTGTGGCCATACATAGATATAACACTACACCAAAATGGCCAATTTACAATGTACGTCGTAAAAATCTCTTGGTTTAACGATGGATTAAATCTGTCGCTAACGGAAAAAGTCCGTCACTAAGCTCATCTTTCTGAATATCTGTAGACCGAACACAGAATTTAGCGACGGACCAAAATTCGTTGCTAAAATCTGATTTACAACGTATTTACGATGAATTTTTGTCCGTCGTAGCTAGGTGATGGGCGAAATCCGTCACAAGTTTTGATTTGGCGACGGAAAATGAATAGTTGCAAATTCCTGCCCAAAATACCAAGCAGCATGCTTTTCAGTTGATTTTGCGACGGATCAGGTCCGTCGTAAAATGACTTTTGCCTTAACATTATTTATTTTTCATTTTTTTAAGAATATGGTGGAAAATTAAGTTTTTTTTTGTAGTCTAATAATTGTTTTTTAATAGAATTTCAATGTTTAATTGTACATATTTGTATCTAAGATTATTTTTTAACAATTGCTTGAACGTAAAAAGAAAATTTATTTTGTTTTTAATCAAATGAGTGGAATTTTTATTTTTTATTTTTAATTTAAAACTAATATTTAAATGACTTGTAATATCACATGAAAAAGAATATTGAGAAGTTTAAAAAATTTAACAATGTTTGAGAAAAAATTAGATTTTGAAAAAATAAAAATCGTGATTTAATAAAAATCTATTTTGTGGGAACAAAAAAGAATATTTAATAAAGTTGATAAATTTGAAAAAAAAAAGCATTTGATTTTGAGAAAAAATAATATCCTGAAAAAGAAAATTAAAAATATTTTAAAAAATGTGAAAATTTTCACAAAGTTGAAAAATGAAAATATTTTAAAAAAAGAAAGAGAGTTTGAAATTTGAAAAATAAAAAAAAATTGTGAAGTTCAATAAAAATTGATAAGTTCGAATAAAATGCTTTTAAAAAAAATGGAGAAGTGAAAAAGAATTGAAATTTTTTAAAATAAAACGATATTAAAAAATCGATACTTTATCAAAAAACAAACATTTTGAAACGAAAAATAAATGAGTTGAAAAATTTTGTGATTTTAAAAAATAATTGAAAATGTTCAAAATTCGAAATTAAAAGAAAAAGTTATTTATAAAAACACAAAGATTTTGAAAAAATATATATAATTTTTTAAAAAAATTGAAAAGTTGAAAACAACATGATGCATTTGAAGTAAAAAATTGGCATTTTGGAATTTTTGGGAAAAAAATTAAAAATTGTGAAAATTTAAGATATTTGAAAATAAAAAATCAGAATTTGTATTTTAATTTATTTTTTGAAATATTTTATAATAAAAATGATATTTTGTTAAAAGTTTTCAAAGAAAAATTAAGAGTAAAAAAATATACATTTTGAAAAAAAATGTAATTTTTACATGGAAATTGATATTTATCTGTGAAAAAAATATTTTTTAATAAATTATTAGGCACATCCACTAATTGAACATTTAACCATTTTTGGACAATCAAATTAGTCCAGATTGAAGAGTAAATAACTTCATATGTTTAAATCAAATTTCACTCAAATTGTTGATCAATCTTGTATTCCCAATACCTTTCTCACATGTAGCTAGCCTGATTGGGGCGATTAACTAGTCAAATTGAGGGTATTGATCCATAAAATAGAGTGAATGGACTATACATATAAAATGGGCTAAATATTATTGTCAAAATTGTGACCCAACTTATTGACCTCGCGAGAACCTACGAATTGATGTTAATAAGTTTTTTGGGCCCCATCATGATGTGTGGCGAACATCAACACCGTGCATTTAATGTGTCCCCTTTAGGTTATGAGATATCTCAAAAATCATCCGTAAACGAAACTCAGGTGGACCATACCATCTAAAACCATGTCAAGACATGGGGCCTACGTGAGTTTTGGATGCGGCTAAAACTTGGTCTGACCCCTCATCCAAGTGGGACACACATAATGAGTGGGTTGGATATGTGAATCACATTAAGGCAAGCCCAATATATGATTATGAATGCTTTAAGGAAACCCCTCTACATTTAGGTGAGTTAGTCATTACCTTTACCAAGGTAAACTTTGTGGGGTCCACCATTATTTATTTATTTTGTCCATTCCGTTTATCCATGTTAACAGATAATTTGAGGTCTAAAGAACAAAAAGGAAGCATATCCAAAGCTCAAGTGGACCACACCAAAGGAAATAGTGTGATTGAACCTCTACCATTGAAAAATTCTTGGAGGCCATAGAAGTTTTGGATCAAGCTGATGTTTGTGTTTTCTCTTCATTCATATATATTTGATATTATAAATAGGTTGGATGGCAAATAAACGTTACTGTGGGCCCAAGGAAGGTATCAATGGTGGAAATCATTATTCCACATTGTTTCGTGTGGCATGGTCCACTTGAGTTTTGGATTTACCGAAAATTTGGGATCAACCCACACCAATCTATTTATTTGACATCCAATCTGTTGATTAGATCATACAGGCCCTGATGAAGGGAAAAAACAAAGATCAGCTTGATCCAAAACTTTTATGGCCCCCAAAAGGGTTTCAATGGTAGACATTCAATCCCCCACTACTTTTTTCAGTGTGGTCCACTTGATGGTTAAATCTGTCTTATTTTTTGTCTTAAGCCTTATGACGAGCTCGCCAGTTGGATGGATGGTTTGGATATAATACATACCTCACAATGGGACCCACAGAATTTGCTGACGTCAGCCAACTATTCATCTCCCTTCATTAGGCTGGAAACGGATTGGCTACTCCCCCTGCCACCAGCCCCATGGTTGGTGGTCGGTGCTATGTGGGCCCCGCTATGATGTACGTGTTTCATCTATTCCGCTCATCAATTTTTTCAGATTATTTTATAGTTTTATACCAAAAATTAGCGGGACATAAATCTCAGGTGGACCACACCACATGAAAACAATGGGGATTGGATATCCACCATTAAAATCCATCTTAAGGCCCACTGTACTGTTTATTTGACATCTAATCTATTGATTAGGTCATACAGGACCAGATGAAGGGAAAAACCAAATATCAACTTGATCCAAAACTTTTATGGCCCCCAAAAGGTTTTTAACGGTCCATGCTCATTCAACACTATTTCCTGTAATGTGGTCCATTTGAGATTGGGGTATACCTCATTTTTGGTCTTATACCATAAAATTTTCAGGAAAAATAGATGGACGGCGTGGATGAAACACGTACGTTAATGGGGCCCACAGAGCACCGACCACCAGCCATTGGCTGGTCACCACTTTTTAACGAGACACAGATTTCTTGCTAAAGCCCTTGGCGTCCTGCACAAGGATGCTGGGTGGGGCCCAACACCATGTGTTTCAAAAATCTACTCTGTTAATCCATTTTTAGAGATCATTTTAGGATAAGAGACTAAAAATGAGTTGGATCCAAAAATCAAGTGGGTCACACGAGAGGAAACAGTGGGGAAACAAATACCTACGGTTGAAACCTTCTGGACTCCACCTTGATGTTCATATGCCATACAAATAGTTTATAAGGTCATAACATTGGGAATAAGTGAAAATACAAAAGAAAAAAAAAAGAGCCTGAAACAAAGCTTTTTATGGCCGTAAGAATGTTTCAATGGTTCTCACTGAATCCCCACTATTTCATCTCATGTGGCCCACTTGAGTATTGGATACACTTCATTTTTGGTATCTTTTTCTAAAATAAGCTCTATAAACAGATTAACGGAGTAGATTTCCCACAAACATGGTGGCGGGCCCCATCCAACATCCTTGCGTAGGAACTTCCTGTGAAAGGCTTTAGCAGGAAATCCATGTCCCTTAAAACGGGGAACGGATTGGCGACTCCAATGGTGGTCGGTGCTCTGTGGGGCCCACCATGATGTATGTTTGTCATCCATGTTGTTCATCTATTTTTATATAACATTTTATGATGTGAGAAAAAAATAAATTATATCTCAATCTCAAGTGGACCACATTACAGCAAACGGTTTTGAATGAATTTTGACCATTAAAAACATTTTGGGGCGATAAAAGTTTTGGATCAAGCCGATATTTATTTTTTCCATTCATCTGGGTCTTTATGACCAAATTAACATATTGGATTTCAAATAAACAGTACAGTGGGCCTTAGGAGGATTTTAATGGTGAATATCCATTCATTATTTTTTTTCCTATGGTGTGGCCCACCTAAGATTTATATCCCTATCATTTTTTGTATAAAGCCATAAAATGATATGTAAAAATGGATGAACGGAATGGATGAAACATGTACATCATGGTGGGGCCCACAGAGCACCGACCACTAGCCATGTGTAACCAATCCGTCTCCCCTAAAACGAGACCTCTTTTCTCTCTCCCTCTCATCCACTCTCCGTTTGTCCCTCTCCCAGCGCCGGCCCTAGAGATCTCTCCCACCTCTCTCTTCCTGTCGATCTCTTCATGAATAGCAAGTAATGCTCTCGTTCTCTCTCTCAATCTCTCTCTCTCTCTCTCTCTCTCTCTCAATCGATTGATAGCGGTGGTTCTCTCAATCTCTCTCTCAATCGATTGATAGTGGTGGTTCTCTCTCAATCTCTCTCTCCCAGCGCCATGATTGGAGACCCCTGGATTCGGAACCCCCATGATTTGAAACCCCCTATTTTTTTGGGTGTTGGGTTTATGTTTAATTGTTATGGGAATTGATATTTTCAGCTCCTTGGTTTTGATAGATGCACCCCCCCTTTTGAACTCATTGTCATTGTAATGTTGCCATGCACTTTGTTTTGTCAGATGTGGGTTTATGTGTACTTGGTTTAGGAAAAAAAAACTCATGTTTGGGTACCTCTGGATCATGTGTTTGGGTGATGGGTTTTGTTGGTTTTGTCAGAGATTATTTGTGGAATTCTAAGCTTTTTCAATTTCTGACATTTCACTTTCACGTGTGTGCTTGTAAAATGCATTTTCTGTGGAATGTTGTGCTTTTGGTTTTGTGGTTATTTTTCCCCTCTTGAATTTTATGGTTTTTGTTAGATGGGGTTTTTGGGTCTCTGAGTTTTTATAGGTATTTGTGAGGAAAATGATATTTGCATCCTTTCTTTATAGTCTGGAACTTTCTATCAGGAAATGGTAGAAAAATGGGCCTAGCTATAAAAAGAAGGGACTGCAATTAAGTTATTGTATTATGGTTTCTTCACATGTAGATTGCTCCTGTCCAAAGTAGATTGGAGAAGAAAAAGAATGACCTGGGCCTGTTTGGACATGACAATCCAAAATGTGGACATGGAAAACCCCTGTGGAATACTTAGATAATGGAGAACTACAGATCCACAATAGATATATGTTGTTTGCTTCCAAGGTGCAGTTTTCCATGGAAATGTTAAGAGGTCAGCAGTTAAACACTATGAGCTGTATCTCATAACCTTAGAAATCAGCATCTAACATTTTTTTTTTTTTTGGGGAGAAATAGATATCCACATTTTTTAAGTAAAACTTTAGAATTAGAAATCAAATTTTGTAGTTACTTCATTACAGAAACAGTGGTAAACTCCATGTTCAAGAAATTGAATTCATTTCTTCTAAATCCAAAACCTCCTTACGAGAAAGAAAAGGATAGACAATAGAATCTCTCTTTTTTCAAATAATAAAATTTCAGAATAATAGCCCAAGGTATTAGATAATGCCTTATTGAATAGAGTGCCATGAGGTTTCAGTTTGTACAAGTGGGTCATAGGGTTCAGGGATGTAGACTGTTGATATGATTGGACAACACTCTAGATGGCCTGTGCCAAAATCTCATGTATCCAAAACTCTAAATAATTGTGTGTTCAGCCCTTTTTTTTTTTTTAAAAATGTGGTTGTATATTCCTTAAAGTTGCTGTAATTTTCCAGTTGTATTAAAGCTATGATAGGTGGATCCTTGAAGAAACAGGAATGCAAGATACTTGAATAAGGAAAATGGCAAGGGATCCACCTTTCCTTTTCCCAACATTTGAAATCCATACTTGCTTGGGGTATTTTTGCACCTTTTAATACAAGTTGGTTTCACAAACTCAAGTACTTCCATTTACACTTGTCCTTTTGGTGATGCTGTTAAGAAAGATAAACTATTGCAAATGGTGAGATTTGGTGCTGAGATGGTTTTCAGTTTAAGGATAGCACTATGAGAAAGTACATGTTGATTTCCCTAATTTTGATATTTGAAGATGGGCACTATGAGTTGCTGCTGTTGTATTTAATTCTTTCACAAGTTTTGTTTACTGTTTTATAAAAAGAAAGACTTGAAAGCTTACACTGATCGGATTTTATTTTGGATCACTCTTATTTTCTTCGTAAATTAGATAAATTCCATTTCTAAGTTGCTTCGTTATTGGTTGGAGGTAATTCATCCATGTTTCTTCAAATGATTGTAATGATGTGCTGCATTATCTTCATTCATATAAAAGCTTAATTAGAACATCCCGAGTTGAGTCATGACTTGGTTGAGTTGGGCATATTTTGAAGGCTTATTTGTGGTTCCAAACTAGGGTCTAAGTTTACTCTGACAAGTCATGTGTAACTCAGATGAGTCGTCAATCCATGTCATCTGGAACAAATGGCTGAACTATTCTTGGACAGTTACCATCCATAAGAAAATTTTAGTCACTTGAATCTTTTCTAATTTATGCTATATAGAAAAATCAAAGCAGAAGTTTATCGATGTCATGCATTATTGGAGAAACTACAGGTGGTAACTGGTCGATAGATGCATGTAGATGCTTCTTTTGTAGTTTTTGCAGTTCAGGCATCCATTTTGGTTTGTTTTGAATCTTATTTTGGGTCTTGGATTTTGTTGGTTTTTGTTAGATTGATTAGGATTTTCAGATTTTGGTCATATCTACTTTCATGTATGGGACTAACTAGATTACACCCATCTGTTAGAAAAGAACATCCCCATCACCATGCTTAATAAAAAGAAAGGATATTAAAGGATTGCGATGTGGGTGATGTTTTCGTTTGGCCTAGAGTGCTGATGAAAACATAGATATTAAAGGAGTTTACTTAAAACTTTTCCTAAGTCAAGAACATATATATTTTTGTAATTTGGTTAGGACATGTGAATTGTGTTTGATGTTATTTTGGATATTATTTGACTAAATTTTTATCTTGAATTATTTAGTAGTTTTGCTTGACTAACCTAGTGATTTGTTTCAGCTTTTCATCTTCTTATGCGTGACAGAAGGTACACATATTTCTATTATAATTTGTTTTGATTTTTTCTTTGCTTACACGTAAAATGTTTTGATTTAAATATTAAGAACTACATGGTGGCTTGATCCCAATCTTCCAAACATTGGGTACGTAGGCAACCGTTCATGCTAGACCGTATCGGTGCAACCATAATTTTTTTTCCTTCTCGTAGTGTGGATGCATTTTCGTTAGGACTACTTGGTAATAAGAGTGAGGTGGATGTAAGTTCTCGAAACCTTTAATTAATCTCAAATCATTTATATCTTTATCGCTTCATTTATATGCTGTCGTCAGGGTCAACTTGTAACTCCTCAAAACCTGCTCTGCTGTAAGACATTACGGTGCATGACGGTTCCCAGTAGGTTAAGTTGCAAATTATTATTACGAGTTGGTTGGATATGTTTTATTTTTTTGTAAATGTTGTTAATAGTTTGATGGATGATGAATGTATTTGTGAATGTAAATGAAAATAAAAAACTTTCTATATATATATATATATATATGTTATCAATGGAGGATGCCTTGTTTAGGGGGACATGAAATTTTGCAGCTTAGGGTATGGTGCCCCTATATTGGCTGTATGTTACTAGTATGTAGTAGATAATACTAGGATCAATAGTAAACATTTTGTTTTGAGTGGAAGAGCGAGTAAAAGAACTTGGAAGATGCACTTTTTATGCCTTTTAGCTTCAAACTGGATACCTTTTGGATAAACCAAGCATCCATTCACCACTAGTTTTCTAACTTCAGATTCATACTTTGGAATTCAGATTTAAAAAATACCAACCTGGCATGTTTTGGTAGGAAATGAATAGATAGTTTAATGTTTTTTTTTTTTGTTCTTTTAGTGCTATTTGTGTGATGGACGGTTGCAAGTGTTCGGTTTATGTGATTGAATTTGCTATTTTTTTCCTTATTTTTTCGTTCCAAAGTTATCTGGGTTTTTTTTAGTCTAATACCATCCCTTGCACTTGCATTAAGCACTTCTGTGGGCATTTTCAAGTTTTGTATCTTTTGCAGCATACATGGCTAACTCCAATGGTGATGGTTATAGCAAAACTGAAGATGTTAATGCAACTGACAATCATGGTTTTTTTTCCCCCAACTTGACAGTCATTGAAATCAACTGATTTAGGTGAGATTTTACAAGGACATTGGTAATGAACTGCACATGCATTGGATTCTTTTCTTTAGTTTGATCTCCAAATTCTTGTATTTTACTACTGACAGTATTTGTTTTAGTTGCAATGCATGTTTGGGGATCTATTTATCTTTTCTTCTATTCCATTGCACCTAGAGCTCTTCCTTAGCTTTGGAACTGTTTGCCTCTCTATTTATTCATTGGTTGCTGGGATCTTTGGTATGAATCTGTCATATACATGGAATCTAAACCATGGATATCTATTTAAATGGGTACATTTTCTCCTCTTTTTTTTCCCTTTCAAATAGACAATCTGTGCTTGACCAAACACATGATGTTTTTGTATATAAATCAAGTTTCTTCATGTGGTCCCAAACAACCAACATGCATGTGGGACCAGCCTGAATTATGGGCTAGGGCATCTATACATATAGGGTTCATCTGATGCATGGATTGTGCTGATTTTTGCACAAGGTGCTCCTCATGGTAGGCCCACCTTTTGGACAAGTTGGATGTTGCATGCATGATAGGTTAGAAGTTGTCCACTGGCTGGACAATAACCTACGGTCCAACTTAGCTGAACTTGATGCATTATCCCTGCTCATAAAAGAGTTCGGATTTTTGGGAAATAGGAATTTCCCAGTTCCTACACTTTCCTTTGGTCATGTCGTTAGACACTAGTGCATTAAAAATAGATTGCATTGTGCTGTTGTGTATTGATTCCAACATCTAAAGATCTTTTCAAACTGTATTGTGCTCTCCTAGTGAATGCTATGAAGTCAAGAAACGCTCTTACCTGAACCTCTAATGGCTAGGATGAATTCTAATCTTTTATTTTGTTAATTGGTTTCAGTTGATTAAACTATTCACATTTCATGGATTTGAGTTGGCTATTTGTAATATATGAAGGGTTGACTAAACTATTCTTTTCTTGGATTGAATCTGGTTGCTTGTAATATATGAAGGGCTTAAAAGAAGGTTGAATAAGAGCAGATACTAAGTAGCTAATTCAAGGCAAGGCATAGCCAACAGTTGAAGTTCCGGATAATTTCTTTTGTATGGGTCCTAGTTTAAGAGGGGGAAGTGTTTAGTTAGGAGGGTTAAAGTCAATTTTTGTTAGAGTAGGCCACTTGGGTCATTTCCTCTTTTATTGAATTGAGTTGTTACCAATTTTGTGAATAGGATTCTTATCAAACAATAGTGTGAATTATTTTTTGAATGACTATTAGTTGCAAGATTTAAAAAATAATAATAATAATCTATCGATATTTTGTTTTATTTACAGATATTTTAGTAACGGACCAAATCCATCGCTAATTTCTGAACATTGAAAACTAACGACGGATTTGAGGTTCGTTGCTTACTCATATTAGCAACGGACCTTACCTGTTGCTAATTTCTGACTGTTCAAAATCAACGATGGATTTGAGGTCCGTCGCTTACTCATATTAGCGACGGACCTTATCCGTTGCTAATATTTTTAGTGACGACTAATTTTTTGAATTGTACCGACGGATTTTTTATTTTTTATGATGGATCTTATCTGTCGCTATGAAACAACAGACGTTATCCGTTGCAGATTAAAAGATGGATTTTATCCATCGAAAAAAAAGACGACCCAGTAAATAGTGACGGACGAAATCCGTCGTTTATTTGGTTTTACGACGGATTTGGTCCGTCGCAAATTGGCCATTTTGGCGTAGTGTAGTCTGTTTTTGGTGGTATAGAAATCGCTCAAATTGTCCCTTTTTGGACAGTTCAAGGTTGGATAGTATGCTTTCATATAACCTATTTAAATGTTCATGCCTAATCTGCAGTCTATCTCCTCACTTCTCTCTAGATATGTTTCTTTCGTTTCATATCCAATGCCAAATTTCTTTACATTGCTTTAGATATTTGACATCGGAATATAACGTAAGATTAGCTTATTTGGAGAGGCATGGGGAGATGCTGCCGGATTTTTGGCGTGGATGTTTAAATGAGATTATGAAAGTATTATAATCTATCCAACCTTGGATGGGTAACTAATTTAGGATTTAATTGCTACTTGTAAGTTAGATAATTAGTTACTTGTTTGAGGATTTCTATGTGGCCATACATAGATATAGTGTGTTTTTGGTGGCATAGAAATCGCTTAAATTGTCCCTTTTTGAACAGTTCAAAGTTAGATGGATAGTATGCTTTCATATAACCTATTTAAATGTTCATGCTTGATCCGCGGTCCATCTCCTCGTTTCTCTCTGGATATGTTTCTTTCGTTTCATATCTAATGCCAAATATCTTTCCATTGTTTTAGATATTTGGCATCGGAATGTAATGTAAGATCAACTTATCTAGAGAGGCATGGGGAGATGCTGCCGGATTTTCGGCGCAAACGTTTAAATAGGAATATGAAAGTATTACAATCTATCCAACCTTAGATGGGTAACTAATTTAGGATTTAGTATAACTCTGTTAGTATTAGATTGCTAATGCTAATATGATTTAGTATATTTCAACTATCAGATGGAAAGCGAGGGTCTTTCCAATACCCTGTCCTCGGCCCCTTGTAGTCGATCAATTATATCACCGATGATCCTTGAAGATGAAGGATTAAGTGTTGGACATGAAGAGGTGCCCGTCGACGTGGTTGATACTAATACCACCACACAGTCACATGTTGCGGGAAATACGAAAAAAAGGTCGATAGTGTGGGAAGATTTTGAAGAAGAAACCCTGAAGAACAGCCAAGTGAAGATATAATGCAAGCACTGCAAGAGTCAGTACACTAAGCAAGTAGATGGTTCGACTACATTGAAGAAACATCTAGCAAAGTGTTTTAAAAAGTGAGAAGTGGGGCAAGGCAACAAACACTTTCATTTTTGCAATCTGCAGGGGGTCCGTCAATATCCATCTACAAGTATGACAAAGAGTCAGTGAATGAGTGGACGACTAAGTTAATTATTTTAGATGAAAGACCATTTCAGATGGTAGAGAGTCCTGATTTTGTTGGACTAGCCAAATGCCTTAACCCCAGATACGAGAAGGTCTCTTGTACAACAATTAGGAGGGTGTGTATGAAGATGTATGAAGGCAAGAAGGTCAAGTTGAAAGGAGAGTTGGCCACGATTTCTTGAATTAGCCTGACATCAGATTTGTGGACGACATGCAATCAACGCAAGGGGTATATGTCCCTAACTGCTCACTACGTTGATGTCGAATGGAGGCTTTACAAAAGAATAATAAACTTCCGTTATATTGAGCCTCCTCATAGTGGTTTGATGATTTCAGACTGCATACACAGATGTCTAATGGAGTGGAGAATTGAGAAGAAGATCTCAACAATTACACTAGACAATGCCTTTACAAATGATAACGTGATAATGAATTTGCGCAACTAGTTTAAGGCTACCAGTGACTTGTATTTTGGTGGAAAGATATTTCATATTAGGTGTTGTACCCACATCCTAAACTTGATTGTACAAGAAGGCCTTAAAACAATCGATCCCACGATCGAAAACATAAGAGAGAGTGTGAAGTACATATGGGGGTCACCTTCACGATTACATACATGGAATGAGATCGTGAAGCGGTTGAATTTATCAACTAAGAGAACGATGAAGTTGGATATCACGACACGTTGGAATTCAACTTTTGAATTGTTAGATTCAGTGATAGATTTGAGACCTACCTTCTCTCACTATGCAGAGTGTGATAGTGCGTATGTTTGGCTACCTTCTGAAGATTATTGGTCAAGAGTACAATCAGTTCGTAAGTTCCTTTCTATTTTTACAATAGCACAAAGAAATTTTCGGGCTGTAAGTATCCAACAGCAAATATATTTCTACCTGAACTTTGGAAGGTAAAAGATGCCTTGTGCAAAAGCAGTAGTGGACAAGACTTTTTACACTTCATGACCATGGGTATGCAGGTAAAGTTTGATAAGTATTAGTATGAGTGTAGTCTGGTAATGGGTGTTGCAGTCGTTCTTGATCCCCGATACAAGATGATTATGGTTGACTTCATATGTAATAAGTTGTATGGTTTGATGGGTGTTGCTGAGGCTGAAAAGATTTCTATTGCAGCCAGTGAATTGTACAATTTGTATGCATGTGCCGCAAAAAAAATCTTCTCATGTGGGTTCTAGTTCTACTGTTGATGAATCACAAGAAGACACGGCAGATGATTTCATGTCGTACTATGCACAGGTGAAAGAGACTCAAGTACAGTCACAGATGCATAGATCAGAACTTGAAGAGTATCTCAAGGATGATCTTCTAGTTCTAAACAAAGGCTATGAGTTTGATGTTTTGGAGTAGTGGAGGGTGAGATCTGGTAAGTTACAGTACCCTGTGCTCTCGTTAATGGCACGCTACATATTATCAATTCTAATTTCAACTGTGGCTTTAGAATCCACTTTCAGTACGGGGAGTAGGGTCGTAAGCAAGTATAGAAGCTCACTTACAGCTGAATTGGTTGAAGCGCTCATTTGTACACGAGTGAAGAGACAGTGCCCGCAGCTGCAATATGATTTTAATGCCTTCTAATTTTGTTATATCATGTTATTTGTAATTTTATTAAAATAGTTACATTGAAGTTTTATGGTTATGTCTTATGGCTGGATGAATATTTCTTTTTTTTCATTAGTACTATTCAATTAGATAATGTTGTTTAAATCTCTTATTATATTATTGGGTAATTGCGTTCATTCATAACTTAAATTATTTTTTTTGTCGTCTTAAGCTAACCAGATATATAATAGATATGTCATCAGAAGATGATGCATCGACGAATATTTGGGATTATAGAGTCCAAACCTACTCTCAGGATGGAAAGATAAAGTTGCAATATAAGTTGTGTGGAAAACAGTTTGTCAACAAAACAAATTAACTCAAATTACATTTGGCTTGTCGGGGAGGAGACGCCACACCTTTTAGCAAAGCTTCTCAGGAGGTCCGAGATTTATTTAGAGTCATTCTCGATTCTAATACAAAGACTTCCCATACCCCTCACCTTGCAACTACAACCAATACAACTAACCAAAGAATATATAGAAGTAGGCTTGTTATAAATGAAGAAGGATTTAGTAGAGGAACTGCAACTGCTTCTAGCTCTAATTGCAGGCCTTCCATAACCACAATTAGTAGAGAAGAAGAACAAGAGAGAATTTTAAGGGAGCAAGAAGAACGGGATTATACAGAGTCCATCAAAGAAAGCATGCGAATGACATATAGATCAAGAAGTACCAGATAACAACATCCACCTCTGAGACAACATGATGCTGAAGTAGGTACAAGTAAACCATTAAAGTTTCTTAAAATTCTTACAACATTTTATAGGGGGTTGGGAATCCCGTACAAATCGGATTGTAAAAAGAGTTTGAAAAAACTTTTTGCATCGGTGAATGAGGATGATGGGAAGGGATCCCCACTATCGATTCAGCAGAGGTGAATGACTATTTTTTGGACACATCCAGCTCGAAGTCACCTAAGGGTTCTCCTGCAGTTGAATCAGTAAAAAGAGAACCAAATGATGAATCCGGTGATGAAGGTGGAGGTGGAGGAGGGGGTTACTATTACGGACAAGGTTCATTTAGTTACATGCCACAAAGGCATACATCATATAGAGGGTATTGAATATATGAAAGTTTTACCTAATCTTTATGTCAGTATATGCATGTTAGGTTTTTTTACTTTTGATTTTGGACATGATGTTGGACATGGTTTATTTACTTTCGAAGTAAAGAATGTTCTTTCGTTTGGATGTTACTCTTCCTTTCTCTGCTTTTCTGGCCTAATCTTTTTCTTTTTCTTTCTTTCTTTCTTTCTTTCTTTATTACTTTTTAAATTTTATCTTAAAGTGTGTTTAGTACCAAATTTCATAAAAATCTGCACCAAATTAGACTGATTAGTCATGAAATTTCATGGTATTTGCCGCAACCATAATAATTTTTTTCCATACAACTTCTTAACATCTTGGTTGCACTAAATATCATGTCTAATGTGGCACAAAATATCATGATATTTTTATGAAATAATGGTGCAATCTAACACATTGTCTCAATAACTTTTGTTTTGTGGGCTATTGATGGTGATTTTCAAGAGCTTTGCTAAGCCCACTTGTGTGTATAAATGCACGCATAACCATATTTGCCAGCGTGGCAAATAGATGTAATATCCAAGCCATCCATCAGAAAGGTACCACTGTGTAGATTCCCTATCCCAAGAATCAGGTTGGTTCACTTTTTAGATGGGCCACAATTAACTGAATAAATGTGCAGTTGTGAAAAAAATGGCTGAAAGTTTTCTAACCTGTCCACTTATTTCTAATATCATGGCACACCTACTGACTAGACTGCCTTTTATTTGGTACTAATATGTATATGGTGAGGTCCACTTGATGGATAGCTTGGATATTTCACCGTCTGCCATGCTGCATATGTGGTGGTTTTTGCATTAGTGGAATTGTACACACATGTGGGATTACCATAGCTCAATTTTGTATGCTAAATTGGTTCCTAGTGAGGAAGAATGAATGTTTATTCTCTAATTGTATTGTTGCAAGATTGGAAGACCTTAATATACTTGTGACCTTGATCCTTCTTAGTGCTCGGTGCTACAGTTTTGCATTAGCCTGATTTTTGGGCTCCAAGGAAATCATGATCTTAGATGGTGCCATTGGTTGACAAGGAATGGCCAATTGAACATGTCTCTTAACCAAAGGCTGTAAGAGGTCCATGAATCTAATTAGATGACCTGTATGTGTTAAGTTTATTTTGGAGTTATATGTACAACAATTGTACAATTGTGAGCCTATGTGAATGAACCACACTCAATCATCTGTTTCTTGAACCCATGACTTAAAACATCCAATCATGCAACGCATGTGAGTTTTAGAGCTGCCTTATTTTTGTACTATTGCTCTACGTGAGTTTGAGAAACTGATGGATAGAGTGGATTTCTCAAAGGCATCTCAGTCAGCCCACATGCCTGACCATACGAGGCAATTCGCCGATCACGATCCTTTAATTATTTACAATTCCATTTACTGTAAAAGAAAAATATTACTAAACACTTTGAGAATATTACCATTTTCTTTCAGTGTAGATCCTTCCTTAATCACTTTTTCATGGGTCATTCAATCAATGAAAGAATGGTCCAAATTTAAGTAGAAAAAAAAGGTGTGGATGAAATAAAAGTGATTTGTTCAAACTCTATGAGCCAGTAATTTGCATAGCTGGTGCATCTTTTAATGTGGATTTGGTGGCTAAGGACTTGTTTCTTTCACCAGTTTCTACAGTAATATAAAGGAAATGTTTAATAGTTATAAATTATTTTATCTATCTCCTAACAACAAATGCATTTTACTGTCAAGTGCTGTGTTTGGATTATCGACAGTAAACTTGTAATGATAACATTTTTGTATTATTGTACAATAAAATCATCACCAATATATACTAATATCACTATTTAAATTCAAGATTTTTATGATAATAACACAAAGAACCGTAATAATTACAATTTTTTTCACTTGCCTTCTGAAGGCTCTACATCTAACCAACGATTCTGACTTTTGGCTTAGTGGTGATAAAATTGCAATGATAACACTTTTCCTTTCACTAATCAGGGTAATTTCCAAAAGAAGGAAACGAATGACCGAAAGTTCACGCACAAGCTTTTGGCTTTGCGAGTTTGATTGAATCACTTTCAGCTCTTCCTTTTGGCTATAAATAAGCTACCACCAAAAGCCTTACATGTTGCAGAAACGACCAATAGCCTTCCCTGTTGTAGAAAAGGAGATAGACAATGAGCGGAAGCAAATTTCTCTTGTCCACTGGAAGAAGGTAAGCATCCTGAACTCATCTCCATCAAGGTCACGACTGGTAAGCTTAACCTACAAACGAGATTTGTGAGGCCCACCATAATGCGTACATGACAGCCAAGTGCTAACCCATCCGTTGTAGGCACTCCCCCAAGTTTTCCTTGGAGCCCAAAAATCAGGCTAATGTAAAACTCATGTCAGCCACATGATGCAAAACTCCCTATTGTCAAATGTGTTGGTGCTACAATTTGTTCCACTTGTGCTCCAATCTTTAAAGTTACCAATTTTAGTCATTGAGTTTGCTATTTGTTCTAGACACCAATGGATTGGTACCTTTTAAGTTGGTTAGTCATGGTCCTCAATCATGGATGTTTGGGTGACCCCATTCAATCCATGCCATCCTCTTTCCATTTGGGTCGACACGTGGAAAGGCATAAAAGTCATTGCCACTAACTAATACTTTTGGTTCTAAAAGTTACAGAATCCAAAAGAAAAGAGTCAATGGCAGCAAAATTAGTATATAAACAAAGGTGCATTTGTTGTATAGAAATCGGTGTTACCCACTTACCCTAACTACGTGGGGCCCAAATTGATGTATTTGTTGTATATCAACACTTTCCATCTTTTTTTTTCCATATCATTTTAGGACAAGATACCAAAATTTAAGAAGATTCAAATATCAGGTGAACCATTCCACTAAAAACAGTGATGAATGACCATTAAAAACTATTTGTAGGCCACAGAACAGAAGGAAAACAACCGATTTGAACCTGGCCCAATCCGATCCGACTCGATTTTCCTGACCAAGACAGACTCAGATCGGTCCAGGTCAGAATGGTTTAGGATCGGATCAGGTCAAAGGACCCGGACTCAGTCCCGGATCGAACCGAGTTTGGGTCAGACATGCGGAACTTGGACCTGGTCGAGTTGGGCCCAATCCGATTCGACTCGGTCCAATGCCCAACTCTATTAGTGGGGATGGGGTGAATGCTCCAATCTACCCCCTCCTACACTTTTTTCCCTTCTCCTCCTCTATCCCCCCTCTTTTTGCAAGTGAAAATTGTATGAGAGTGAGAGAGTGAGAAGTGAGGGCTATTTATAGTGACAGAATGTGCACAAATAGCCCTGGTGCCCATTTTTCCATTAGACTTGTTCTGAGGGAAGTTGTTTCTTACTTACAAGGCCTCAATGGAGGCCCATAAGCCAATCTGCACCAGAGGTGTAATGCCCTGAAAATTGGTGGTCGTGCATACGCTCGACTCCCAAGTTCCTGGGTATCACTTATAACTAATGTTACTATTTGTGTTTAATCCTGTTTAATGAGCATCATGGAATTACTTGAAACATGAATCACAACACAACTAGCCTGCTAAAATAGAAGTAGCAAAATATATATATACATGTCCAAAAAAATATATTAGTGGGTCGCACAATGCGTTGTCTAGCAAAAATATAAAAAATGATAAGTCCAAAAGAATATTTCGCTGAGTCCACCACTCAGCGATCCAAAATAGGCTGCTAATCTATGGTGAGCCGCCCATCAGCTGGAAGTAGGACAACTCATCCTCCTCGTCAATGCCAGCGCCGCTCGGCTCCTTGAACTTATCGCCACCTGCAACTACTGAAGAGTCTGGTTGGTGTTTTAAAACACCGTCCCAAAGTGGGAGTGAGTGATCAACTTAGTGGGTACTATTAGTCTTAAGTTACAACAAACATCAATTATATTATGAATTTAATAAAAGACATACATTCACAGACCTCTAACTACTCTTGTTAATGCACATGCATGTATTATGATATGATGCATGCCCTCGCAACAACACTCCCTCGAGCGACTCCGTCTAACGATCGCGTATGACCAACACTCCCTCATTGTGACCTCAACTGCCGAGTCGCCAACCTAACTAGTGCGATGCGATCGTGATAGTGTTAGCTGAGTTCTTAATTAATTCATTTCATCCAACAGATTGAGAAAACTAGTACACCCTACGTATCATTGCCCTCAACTGGTTGTGAGGCTAAGGCCCCTCAACGTGGGAGGCCAGGACCCCGCGATTCTTGATCTTATCGGGTTCTCCATCTCTGACTTCAAGCACATGGGGAGTGCTGAGCAGAGGGATTGCTCGTGGTCCCTACGGGGAGGCTCGTCACCCCAGCGTACGCCGACAGCTCGGACATAGTGTCCCATTCCACCATGCCCGGCTCTCGAGTCAGTGGATCGGTTTCAAATGGTTATTAATGGGCTTCAATGGTTGAAGGGTGCTCTAGGTTTCATACAGGCATGAGTAGACAGGGTTAACAAACATGGTTGGCCAGTAAGTGGACCAGATCGTGCGAGTTTAGGCGAGTATGTGACGGACAACATCGGGTGCAAGCAACCCATGTAGTCCAACTACTGTCGCCTGTTTACATTCGTCCAAATCCGTTAATCCAGCCTCAGGATAGTCCTACTAATGGGACCACCTTCTCTCACCTCATTTTCCTGACCAACCTATGAATTTGATGGTATTCAATAGCACTTTAATAAGTTAGAAAATATCATCTTATACAAGTAATGTCGTCTAATCATGCATTAAACATATAAATTTAGAATTTGCTATAAATATAAACTATTAACAATATTACGAAATAAATGTGCATGTGTGTTGTGTGGGTTAGTGAGGAATCCAAGAATTTCATATATCTCATAGTACAAAAATGTATAAGGGTTAATGCATCATACATGTTATAAGGACACATCATACAAGAATCGAACAAGACATGAACATGTAATCATCAAATTCATACCCAATCATGTAAGAGACAACAAACATTCCATAACCATTCCATATTGATTGAGAGGATCAAAGGTGAGGTCTTTCCTAGGTTTTCTCTAGATTATCCAAATATATCATCCACACATTTATCATTATTAGATTCATACTAAAATAGGTGCTAGGCCACCTAAGAGTAATAGCCCACAACTATGGATCGTTAAGAGCTTTAGAAAATGATCTAGGGTTGCCAAGCTCGCGGGTGGATTCGTAGAGATCATGAGTCAAATGAACTTACATGTTAGGATTACATGTAAATCCTCTCTCAACATAAGGATTTTTAAAAGGATGAGAGATTTAACTACCCAATCGGTGGAGAGGGGTTCTTCCGGTTGTGGGTGAGGGAATTTTTTGAGGGAGAGGTACGGAGTTGCAAGATTGAACTCCCTTGGGCCCCACTTTTAACTATGGTCCACCTTCACTTCCTCCTTCACTCTCTCCTTTCTCTGTCTCTCTTCTCTCTCTACTCACCCCTTTCTCTTTTATTGTTGGAGTAATGGTGGAAGTGTGAGAGAAAGAGGCTTAGGGCTTTATTTCCTAGGTTTGGGCCCATTGGCCCTAAGTTTCAACAATTTTCCTCAATGGCCCTGTGGGGGCCCTTTTTATCTTTGGGATAGCTTTGTCACCCCTTTGGCCACCAAATTTGGTTTGTAGGTGTCTCATAGCCTGATGAGGGGTTGTGCAAAATTTGAAGACAAACGGACGTGCGATTTTATCATATGATTCCGATCTTTAAATGGCCCTACGGGGTCCATTCTGGTTGTTAGGGTAGTTCTGATGGCCCCCTGGCTATGAAACTTATACGAAGGTGCTTCATGGCCCGATGAAGGACTATGCAAAATTTGAAGGCAAACAGATTTAGGATTTTACTGTACAGGGCTGATTGGCGATCAACGGTCACCGTCACACGATCGGGTTCTAGATTTTGTGGACAAGCGTAGAAAAATACTTTAAGCCCTCACCATAAATGTAGAAGAGATTCGATGGTTGCACAGCCTGATATCTCAGTTTTATTTAAAAGTGTCAGATTTCAATTCTAGCTTTTGGGTCAATGCCGGGGTGAGTTGCGTTTGGCAAGTGCCATTGGGAACGGCGATGATAATTAATTTCTAGGCGTCTACTGAGTCTGTGGTCCGCGGTCCGCGATGGACCATAAGACCAGTGAGATCTACGGTTTCTCCAATTTTTAGATTTTTCTGACCTTCCTTGGCTGCTGCACGGCCCGCACAAGCTGTTGCCGAGTACAAATGGGCTATCTGGCTTGGCGGCCCGCACTTGACTCGAACTCAACCAGACTGGTCCACTTTAATGGGATAATCTTGGGTTAATTTGTTGTGGTACCCCACACACGAGCGGTTTAAGCGAACGGTCCTGCGGTAAATCCTACGTGGACGCCTCAGGACATGATTCTCATATTGCGCTACGGACATCCCTCCTTGTTGGAGGCGCAGGAATTCATTCTCCCTCTTATGCCAATATGTCTGTGGTAGGTATTTCTGATTGAAGCGGGCCTCAAAGGCTTCCCACGTCCATACGTGGTTCTGGGGAACAGCCTTAAGAACACTCTCCTGCCATAAGTCAGCCTTTTTCTCTAAGAGGTAAGAGACGAGTTCAACATTCTCCGCTTCGGAACAGTGGAGAGGCCAAAGCAACTTGGTGACTCGGTTGAGCCAGTATTCAGCTTCCTCTAGGCGGTGGGTGCCAGCAAAAGTAGGCGGCCTAAACTTCTGAAACTACTCGAATAGGTTGCTTGTGGTGGCTGCAGGCGCGGCCATGCCGGGTTGCTCCGGTTGTGGCATACCTGTGTTGTGGGCCATGGCTCCCATCATAGTAGTTTGCATCTGTTACTGTTGTTGCATAAGAAGCAACATCTGACCCATTTGATCCATAGCCGGCGTCAAGGGAGGTGCAGGTGTCGTGGCTTGTATTGGCGGCATATTTGGGACCGCTTCCTGGGTAGTACTACCCTTGTTGTGGGAACCGGTCACCCCTTGGTGGCCTTGTTGATCATCAGGAACTTAGTCCCTCTTGACCAGGCCGCCGTGAGGTAGGCGAACAAAACAAGCATCACCCCTAGAGCGCATTTCTGGATAGACGTTCCTTAGAGTGTTAATCACTAGAGCATCGCGTAAACAATGCATATAAGACTTATAGGTTAAATTCACGAGTATAACAGCTATAATACAAGGCATTCACAAGTAAGAAGAAGACTTCAAGACAATCCATGCATTCATATTAAATCTAAAATGCCATTAGAATAGCCAGTTACACCTTACAATATAGATTACATGTGTTGCTAGACATCCTAAACATAAAGGAAATACAATATAATCAAAGCGAAAGTTCTAACTATCCTTCAATACATGGAAATAGTCCTAACCGACTCAAAATAAACTAGTAATTATCAGTAAAGTTAAGCTACTATTCTTCTGGGTCGAACGAGGATGGGGTGCTTCCTCCCCTTTGCTGCAGCAAATCAGGGTCTTTATGGCCTAATATTTCTTTTTCTTCCATTTCTCCTGCTCTGCTTAGTGCTTTGCTTGATTTCCTCCATCTTAGTCATTCTAGCATTAAGTGCATTTAAGCGCTCATGTATGTCTGGAGCGACAAGCGATCCACCGCCGACTCCTTCGGCTTCCTCAGCTTCTTCAGCCCCTTCGGCATTTTCAGTTTCTTCCTCTTCCTCATCGCTTTCGTCACCTACCTCTTCTCCTTCATCGGCATCCCCAAACTCCTCAATGTAAGCCTGTTGTTGTTTTAGTCCCAAACCCATAAGGTTTAACATCTTATCACCCAGGACTTCCATTGTTACAGGGTTCCCGTTTGATCCACCTATCCCATACTGTCAGGCCAGATGGCACACTAGGCAGCCATAGGAAAGACTACATCCTTTCGTATCGCCTTCGCGGCCTTCACAATTTAGTGAAGTACTATGCTGGGGGGGCACACATCCGCTCCATGACCCACTTCATACAAGAACTCCACCATATAGTGGGTGCCCTCGGTACGGTTCTTCAACCTCAGGTATATATTGTAGGTAGTAATGTGGTGAAGTACCCAATATTCGGGCGCTAGGGCTGTCGCATACCGGCCGACATCTCACTTCCATTGGGAAGCTCTGCCGCATGAGAAGCGAGTCCGTTTATCGCGAGCTCAACCCGATTCTAAATTCTTTTCGTCAATTTGCACCTCTCCCCCAATGGCACTCCCAGTATTTCAGAAAAGTCCTCAACCCCCAAGTGGATGTTCTTACCACGTACTATAATATCAAATCCTAAGGGCGTGAATTGAGGGTTTATAATTCGAGTGTAGAACACCCTAGCCTGCCCCTCATCGGCCTGCTCACCCTCATAAAACATGGGACCCTAATCCTTCTCCATAAGTTGGTTGAGTGAAGAGTAATTAACTAGCAAATGTTCCTCCACGAAGACCTCAAAGGCGACCTGGCGCACGCGAAAATTTTTCAAATCTTCAACGGGCATTTCGTCTAATTGGGAATCATTTCGTCTCTTGGATCGGACCTCTGAGCTTGGTTTCCCTTTCAGATCGGTCGCCTTTTTGCTTCGTCTCTCTCGACTCGGCCCCGCCTCCTCGGGAGCTGGTCTTTTCTTTCCCATAAGGGAAAGAACCACCGGAATGGAGAAGAAGGAGGCAACGGTTGCCAAGAACGTCATTTCCCTCGGCTAGGATGAAAGGTGTGTGGGTTTGGGGAAAATATTTGTGAAAGGTTTGTTTATGATGGGTTTTGGAAAAATTGAAGTGAGTTGGAAATGGATGTTGAGAATGAGTTTGAAGAAATGAGATTTGGGAAACGGAGTTTGATGTTGTGTTTTAGAAGTGGGTTTTGAAGATGAAATTTGGAGAGGGTTTGGGAATGGATTTGAGGAGTGTTGGGAATGGGGTTTGATGTTGGATTTAGGAATGGGTTTAGAAAAGAGTTTGAAAATGGGATGTGGAATGTGAGGATTTGGAAGGTGAGTTTTAGGATTTGGAGAGGGAAAGGGGTTCTTTAGAAAGTTTTGGAGAATAGGTTTTGGGAGATTTGTTGGAGGATTGAGGTTTTGAAAATGGTTGGGAGAGAAGTGTTGAAGGTGAGGTTGTTGGGTGGGTTTGAGGGTTGGAGGGGAGAAGGTTTTTCTCTCTAGGATTGTTAGTAGTGTGGTGAGAGTGTAATGAGAGAGTGGAGAGGGGTGGAGGCCTTTAATGTACAAGACAAGTGGGCCCCACATTAGATTTTGGTTGGAAAAAAGGGCCAGCAGCCGGTGGTCCGGCGGGGGCCACGCCTATCCGACAGGGGCAACGCAGTCCGCTGGACGAAGGGGCATGGGCCACGCAGGTAACGGCGGGGTCGACGTGGGCAGACGATGGGGGCCACGTGGGTAACGGCAGGGGCCACGCGGGTCCCTGCCAATCTGGGCGGGGGCCACGTGAATCTGCCAGGGGCCACGTGGGTCCCTGCCAATTCGGGCGGGGGCCACGCGAATCCAGCGGGGGTCACACCGGCCAGGAGGGCCGCATGCCTTTTGGCATTCTCGGGCATAGGTAAAGCCCCTCGGGATGTGCCATATATGATTTTAGGGTAGGACAAGCCAATTTACGCAATGAGTCTAGTTGTTTCACGAGATCCCTCGGTTAGCGGTCAAAATCCAACTTATTCAGATTTTTAGTATTTTCGGTAAATTTTTCATTTACTCTTAGATCTCTATCCCCAAATGGGTCGAAACTATCGAGTTTGGCACGGTATTCGCTCATTTGGTATAGGACGACGGTTTCGACTGTCCAATTATTCGGTTCCAGTTTGTTTCTATCGACAGGCTGAGGTATGATAAGACTCTTGGATCCATTTCCTAGTGACGCTACACTTTCTTGCTCCCCGATCCTAACTCTTTGGAAGTCTTACCTTCCATTTAAGATTCATCGATTCAGGTGTCTGGGTGGTTCCTATCATTTCAGTATCGCTATTGTGTCTCCTCCTAAGTCAGCGGATGCGTTAGTGCGTTCATGACCCACGGCCGAATTAATTTCAAGCCATTGCTTTGATATCAACTTGTAATAACCTGAAAATTGGGGGTTGTACATACGCTCGACTCCGAAGTTTTTGGGTATCACTTATAACTAATGTTACTGTTTGTGTTTAATCCTGTTTAATGAGTAGCATGGAATTACTTGAAACATGAATCACAACACAACTAGCTTGCTGAAATAGAAGTAGCAAAATATATATATACACGTCCAAAAAAAATATCAGTGGGTCACACAATGCGTTGCCCAGCAAAAATACAAAAAATGATAAGTCCAAAAGAATATTTCGCTAAGTCCACCACTCAACGATCCAAAATAGGTTGTTAATCTATGATGAGCTGCCCATCAGATGGAAGTAGGATAGCTCATCCTCCTCGTCAATGCCACGCTGCTCGGCTCTTCGAACTCATCGCCACCTACAACTACTGAAGAGTCTGGTCGGTGTTTTAAAACACCATCCTAGAGTGGGAGTGAGCGATCAACTCAGTGGGTGTTATTAGTCTTAAATTACAACAAACATCAATTATATTATGAATTTAATGAAAGACATACATTCACAGACCTCTAATTACTCTTGTTAATGCACATGCATGTATTGTGATATGATGCATGCCCTCATAACAATACTCCCTCGAACGACTCTGTCTAACGATCGCATATGACCAACACTCCCTCATTGCGACCTCAACTACCGAGTCGCCAACCTAACTAGTGCGATGCAATCTTGATAGTGTTAGCTGAGTTCTTAATTAATTCATTTCATCTAACAGATTGAGGAAACTAGTACACCCTACGTATCATTGCCCTCAACTGGTTGTGAGGCTAAGGCCCCTCAACGTGCGAGGCCAGGACCCCGCGATTCTTGATCCCATTGGGTTCTCCATCTCTGACTTCAAGCACATGGGGAGTGTTGAGCAGAGGGATAGTGTCACCCCAGCGTACGACGACATCTCGGACATAGTGTCTCATTCCACCATGCCCGGCTCTCGAGTCAGTGGATCGGTTTCAAATGGTTATTAATGGGCTTCAATGGTTTAAGGGTGCTCCAGGTTTCATACAGGCATGAGCAGACAGGGTTAACAAACATGGTTGGCCAGTAAGTAGACCAGATCGTGCAAGTTTAGGCGAGTATGTGACGGACAACATCGGGTGCAAGCAACCCATGTAGTCCAACTACTGTCGCCTGTTCGCATCTGCCAAAATCCATTGATCCAGCCTCGAGATAGTCCTACCAACAGGACCACCTTCTCTCACCTTATTTTCCTGACCAACCTAGGGATTTGATGGTATTCAATAGCACTTCAAAAGTTAGGAAATATCATCTTATACAAGTGATGTCGTGTAATCATGCATTAAACATATAAATTCAGAATTTGCTGTAAGTGTAAACTACTAACAATATTACGAAATAAATGTGCATGTGTGTTGTGTGGGTTAGTGAGGAAGCTAAGAATTTCATATATCTTATAGTACCAAAATGCACAAGGGTTAATGCATCATACATGCTATAAGGAAACATCGTACAAGAATCGAACAAGACATGAACACGCAATCATCAAATTCATACCCAATCATGTATGTCACGCCCCAAACTCAAAAATTGGGCTCACAAAATTTCTGATTGATGAATCCGGTACCGATAGCCTCCGTAGTACCCCATTCTCGGCTCCTAGCGTTCATACACCAGATTCTGATCCTGGGATCCTATAAGGAGGATTTTTCAACGTACATTTGTCATATACGAAGCATAACCACAAGTATACCCAAATCATAAAGGCACCATCATCATCACATATCCACTAATATAAGCATTTGAATACAATGTTGAAAGATAAATACACATGTTAAAAATCAAAGCTCCAAAAGACAGTTGCACGCTCCAGGCTTAATGCTGCTACAACCTAACGCCACCTGCATGCATCTATCGTGCATAAGCTTATAGAAAGCTTAGAGGGTGGTGAAAGTGTGTGCATAAGATAAGTGCCAAGTATGCAATATCAGAGTAATCAGGGTAAGCGGAAATACTGATAAGCCCATAAATCATACAATATTAGAAATATTGGCAAGATCATAAATCATACGATATTAGGGCAAGCAATGCAGATCATAATGAGGCAAATATTGAAGAAGTAATGTAAATCAGTTATGTAATGCGAAGACATAGTAAGCCAAGTATTCAATATAATGTCATAAACAGTCAAGTATCAAATGTCGAGGATGCAATGCAATATGCGGAGCAAATGAAATGACCAAGCTGGAGTGAAGTCGGGATGATAGTACGTAATATCGCAGGCTATGGGGTCCATCACAAGGGAATTCTATCTAAACTATTCTCATGCCTAAATTTGGATAGTCAGACTCAATGTGGTAAACTCCTGATCTCAGGTTAGTCGCGTGCCCAACCGAAATCCTTGTCATGCGAAGGTACATGTAACAAATGGTTGCGCACCACTAGCCCGAGTGGATAGTGAATGAATGAATGAGTATACACTGCTGCTCAATAAGTCCACATATCAGTACGGTTCCTCTCTGGGATCATCACCGGGGTCTAGTATACTCTACATACAAATCACCGCCTACTGACGCGCGACCATGCAAGTGAAAGAGACCTCACCATCCACTGGCCAGTAGTCAGCCAATATCTACCCGGCACGTCGATAGCGGACCCATTCACAAGTTGGTCAAACTCAGCCTAGCAATGCCCCTACCCTCGGGCGGGTAAGGCCACACCCCCTCTCAACTGACCACGATACAGTGGGAGACGCAACCTCCTAGTATTCGACCCTCGTGTGCTTATATATATCCACTCGGTCTCAATGTTGGGGCGTCCTCTAGTACCAAGAGGGTTTAAGGATTTTCACTCAGGGCCATCTATGGCAGCTCGATACTAGTAATAAATTTTCGGTGTCTCATCTAGCCATTCATGATATGCCTGTGAAGGCTATGGCCCTGATGTCGCTAGGGCGTACAGTAATCACAACACACAATGCAAGATGCATGAGTCATACAATCCAGTCATGCATCAATCCTGCACATACCGTGCGCTTATATGAGACAATCTTCGCCTATCAGGGACTCTCATAATAACCTACCCAATGACATATGCAATGGTCAACCACATCTCATAACAAGCATGCAGATGATGCGTATGGGTATGTATTATGATACTATGTTATCACATACTCATAATCGGTACCAGTAATCGACACTAACAATTGGCCTCGACAATGTGAACATTTAACCAACATTGCCCTAAGGAATAACCTACATATAGCCTAACATATAGTGGACCCATGGCCTCGCATAAGGGCCTAATATACAACACCATGAGCCTTACTCAAAAGCTTAATACACATCACGATGGGCCTCTCATATGGGCCTAATATACATCACGATGGGCTTCATCGCCTGGCCCTCAAATGCATCACAATGAGCCTCATCACATAGATCTCATATTCATCACATTAGGCCTTAAACACGGGTTGTATACAGATCACAATAGGCCTCAAATACGGGCCGCATATACATCATATAGGTCTCGACCCTTGATAATCGGAATCGGCCTCGACCCTGATAATCGAAATCAATAATCGGCAATCAGAATCGGCCTCAACTCTGATAATTGAAATCGGTGATCGGCAATTGAAATCGGTCTCGACCCCGATAATCGAAATCGGTAATCAGTAATTGGCAATCGGAATCGGTCTCGACCCTGATAATCGAAATCAGTAATTGGCAATCGGAATCAGCCTCGACCCCGATAATCGAAATCGGTAATCGGCAATTGGAATCGGTCTCGACTCCGATAATCGAAATCAATAATCAGTAATCGGCAATCGGTCTCGACCCTGATAATTGAAATCAGTAATTGGCAATCGGAATCAGCCTCGACCTCGATAATTGAAATCGGTAATCGGCAATCGGAATCGGCCTCGACCCTGATAATCGAAATCGATAATCGGCAATCGACAATCGAAATCGGCCTCAACAATCGGCCTCGACAAATCGGCATCGGCCTCGACAATCATCATCAATGAGAATGGGCCTAACAAGGCCCAAGGAAAGGTCACAATGTGGACATTCAACCATCATTGCCCATCAATGTGGACATTTAACCAACATTGCTCCCAAGGAGTGGCCCACATGAACATCATTACATACTTCGTGGCAAAATCACACATCACATCGGGCCTTGAATACACAATAGGTGGGCCCTGCACCTAGGCCTTAAATACATCACATGGGCCTCTCATATACATCAAGTCGGGCTTCGCCAAAGGTCACAAACACATCACGGTGGGCCTCCTTACGTGGGCCGCATATATACATCAATGTGGGCCTCGCCAAATGGGCCGAATACATATCACAATGGGCCGCTCAAATGGGCCTAATACACATAATAGGTGGGCCGCACCAATGGGCCTCAAATACACAATAAGTGGCCTCAAATACATCCAATCGGGGCCACCGTTTTAGGTGAACTATCTACACCATACATCTATTTTTGGAGATCATTTGCCCAAAAATGAATCATATCAAAAGATCATCTGGACCACACCCTAAATAGTAGTGGAGATAACGATTTCCACTGTTTAAAATCCACAGGGCCCACCATAACGTTTATTTTCTATTCAATCTCCTGTTGCTTAGGCAGTGTGGTTTACTTGATAGATGGACAGTGTGGATCACAAATGTGTCACGGTGTGCCCCACGTAGCCCATCAGACAGACAACATGGAAATAGCACATACATCATGGTATCCCACAAAGCTGACTGGCGTCAACTAGCAGCTATGTGACTGCAATGTCTAGATGGACAGTTAGGATATAACACATATCATGGTGGGCCACAAATGAATGGAGGATAAAACTCATATATCACAATGGTGGTGGTCCACATCCATGGACCGAAAAAAGTGGATAAAACATTTACATCATGGTGGAATCACATTACAATGGGCCTTATCTACATCCCAATGGGCCTCGACCCATAGGCCTCCAATACATCAAATGGGCCTCAACAGACGGGCCACAAATACATGAAATGGGCCCTCATATGGCAAGTGGGCCACATCACATGGGCCAGGTTATATAGGCCGCACCAATGGGCCTCATGTATATCAAATGGGCCACACCAATGGGCCTGACCAACCACACCATTCACCTATATGCTTAAGATCAATTTAGAGCATAACGAAAATAAATCGTATTGAAAGGTCATCTGGACCGCATTCCAAATATAAGTGGCGATAATGATTTCCACTATTAAAATCCCTAAGGCCCACCATAACATTTCATTTCCATCCAAACAGTTGATAAGGTCACACATACCTAATAAAAGTAAATAAATAAATTTTATATTTATCCAAAACCTCTAGACCAGGGGAGTTTCAATGGTAGACGTTCAATTCACCACTGTTGCCAGTAGTGGCCCACCAGATAACTAGATCTATCTCAATGTGCCTCAAGCCTTAAATGAGCTTTCAAAATGGTTGGACGGTTTGGATGCAACACATGCATCATGGTGGGTCCCATAGGATGGACAGTGTGGAGAGAACACATACACCATTGGGGGGTCCCACAGCCCAGTGGAGTGGACAGTGTGGATAGAACACATACAACATGGTGGCTCCTACCGTCCGATGTGGTGCATGGTGTGAATAAATTACATACATCATTGGTGGGTCCCACGTGGGGCCCACTATAATGTTTATCTGACATCCAATCTGTTAATAAAGTCACACAGACCCGGATAAATAGGAAAAATAAATTTCATAATGATCCAAAACTTCATTGACAACCCAAAAAGGGTTTTAATGGCAGACGCTCAATCAACATTGTTTCCAGTGACGTGGGCCACCTGAGTTATGTATATGGTTGATTTTGGGGTGGCCCATAGTTAGAAGGGGGGCCCACCAAATGCATGGTACTGATGTTCCACACACATCATGGTGGGGCCCACGGTTCCACACACATCAGGGTGGGTCGCACCCCGTCTGCCCATGCAGCAGCGTAGGACGCTGCTGCGCATCCTCTGTCAGCAACAGTAGCGCCTGCTGCTGTGTTGTTTATTTTTTTATTTTTTTATTTTTTAAAAAAATAAGAATTTTTGGAGTTTTTCTTACGTGGGGCTCGCATCAGGTAAATCTACTCCAGCCGTTGCATTTCATGGCTCAAGATCAACCAAACAAGCCTAATATTTAGTATGTTTTGGCTCAAGGTGGGTCCTAGTCGATTTTTAATGGTAAAAATCAATATTTTATATGCTATGGCCTGCTAGAAAATTGGATTGGGTTCATTTTTCAGCTCAACGTCTAAAATGAGCTGGGGAATGGAATAGACGGCGTGGATTGGGTTCATACCTCAAGGTGGGGCCTACACGAGTGGCCCACCCAAAAGTTTGGAATCAAGCTAATACTTTTTTTCCAAAGAGCACGTCCAGACGTGCTGGACCTCCCACGGTTGTTCACACTTCACTGGACATCGTCCAGCGTCCCTAGATGGACGACTGAACATGTTTCATCAAGGTGGGTCCCACATGGACATGGCCCAGTTGATTTGGGTCAACCTAATATTTGTGTTTTTCCAACATCCAAAGGGTAGGGCCTACATGGTTTGGACGGCCATAGGGTCCATTTGATGGACGATTTGGACATCACATAACTCATCATGTGGCTACAAAATAAAGGAAGGAGAGAGAGAGGGAGAGACACGTGATGATGGAGGGACCCCGACACTATGGGCCCTTCGTTCCATGCATTCAATCATACATCAAGTGAGTCCTAATACATGTGGGCCCACTAAATCAAAAATCAACGGTGGAGATTCCTTCTCCACCAAAATAGAAGGCCTAGATGACCCCTTTTTATGCAAGAAAATGGGGTCCATGAAGAATGGCCCCATCATAGAATGATCAGGAGAATCAAGGTGGGCCATCGGCCACACCTAAGGTCCAAAGTGAGATACATACCATCAATCGGTAGGCCGCACTTTTTCCATCATCAAAACCATGAAATCTAGGCCTATAGAAACACCCACCTTTGATCTCTTCTTTCTTCTTCCGCCAATGCATGCTAAAGCTCTAATGGAACACGTTTTAAGGGTTGAGATGAAACTTGGATGGTGGAGATGGGAGGTAGGAAGGTGGGCCACACTAGCTCTCTCATGGTAAGCTTGCTTGGACGTTGGAGTTGCTTGGAGAATGAGAGAGAGAGAGAGAGAGAGAGAGAGATATGATGGGAGAGAAGTGATGGGAGAGAGGGATGGTGAGTGATGGGGTGAGTGATGGGTGAGTGATGGGTGTACTTGAAAAGGGATGGGTGGAGAGAGAGAGAGAGAGTTTACTTTGGGTTACTTTTGGGTGATGTGACATGTACTTGATTGATTTGACAAGTTATAGAGATTCTCTTGGAATTGTAAATGGCTGCGTTTTCTCAAACTGAACGCGAGCCCACTTCTCCTGGCATGGGTATCGCCTCGGCGCGCAAGATGCAGCATCGAAATTCCGGCGACGGCGCGGTCACACTGGTACAAGTATTGGGTCGAGCCGACTCTAATATACGGAATATGACTCAGGATCGCGTGAAAATGCCGATAACAGATCGCAGGTCGCCGGAATTCGATCGGAAGAACCGCGGAAGCCTACAGAACGGTACGGGCTAGGATACGGATCTCATAATGTGAGAGACAACAAACATTTCATAACCATTTCATGTTGATTAAGAGGATTAAAGGTGAGGTCTTTCCTAGGTTTTCTCTAGATTATCCAAATACATCACCCACATATTTATAATCATTAAATTCATACTAAAATTGGTGCTAGGTCACTTAAGAGTAATAGTCCACACCTATGGATCATTAAGAGCTCTAGGAAATGATCTAAGGTTGCCAAGCTCGCCGGTGGATTCGTAGAGATCCCGAGTCAAATGAACTTGCATGTTAGGATTACATGTAAATCCTCTCTCAACATATGAATTTCCAAAAGGATCGGAGATTTACCTACCCAATCGGCGGAGAAGGGTTCTTTTGGTTGTGGGTGAGGGAATTTCTTGAGGGAGAGATAAGGAGTTGCAAGATTGAACTCCCTTGGGCCCCACTTTGAACTATGGTCCACCTTCACTTTCTCCTTCACTCTCTCCTTTCTCTCTCTCTTCTCTCTTTACTCACCCCTTTCTCTTTTGTTGTTGGAGTAATGGTGGAAGTATGAGAGAAAGAGCTTTAGGGCTTTATTTCCTAAGTTTGGGCCCATTGGCCTTAAGTTTTAACAATTTCCCTCAATGGCCATTGTGGGGACCCTTTTTAGCTTTGGGACAGTCCTGTCATCCCTCTAGTTACCAAATTTGGCGTGTAGCTGTCTCATGGCCCGATGAGGAGCTGTGTAAAATTTGAAGACAAATGGACGCAGGGTTTTATCATACGGTTTCGATCTTTAAATGGCCATACGGGGTCCATTCTGGTTGTTAGAGTGATTCTGATGACCCCTTAGCTATGAAACTTATAGGATAAGTGTTCTATGACACAATGAAGGACCGTGCAAAATTTAAAGGCAAACGGATATGGGGTTTTACCGTACGGGGCCGATTGGCGATCAACAGTCACCGTCACACGATCGGGTTCCAGATTTTGTGGATGAGCATAGAAAAATACTTTAGGCCCTCACTGTAAATGTAGAAGAGATTTGACAGTTGCAAAGCCTGAGATCTCAGTTTTATTTAAAAGTGTCAGATTTCAATTCTAGCTTTTGGGTCAAGGCCGGGGTGAGTTGTGTTTGGCAAGTGCCATTGGGAACGGCGAGGATAATTAATTTTTAGGCATCTACTGAGTCCGTAGTCCGTGATGGACCATAAGCCTAGTGAGATATGCGGTTTCTCCAATTTTTAGATTTTTCTGACCTTCCGTGGCTGCTGCAGGGCCCGCACAAGCTGTTGCCGAGTATAAATGGGCTATCTGACTTGGTGGCCCGCACTTGACTCAAACTCAACCAGACTGGTCCACTTTAATAGGATAATCCTGAGTTAATTTGTTGTAGTACCCCACACACGAGCGGTTTAAGCAAACGGTCCTACAACAAATCCTACGTGGACGCCTCAGGACACTGTTATGATTGGACAGGATGTTACATGAGGGTAGGTGTCCCACCATGGGATTTATGTTACATAACAAATTTGGTGACAATCAGACGCTTTGATAAACCGTGGGGCCCACTTACGATAGATGGTCGTCGATGATTGATCGGGGTCGCGACTACACAGATATGAGTAGGGATATTTCTTTAACTCATGCTTTGAGTTTGGTTGCGATCTAACAATCGGAAAGCTACAACTTCGTGAAAGAGCGGAAAGTTTATTTCACTTGAGTTTCAGATTTCAGTCTAAGGAATTCGCACGTTGTAAACACTTGGCTTCTGAACCAAGTTGAAAAGTTTTAGGCACTTTCTTAGTTTGTCACTCGTGATGGGCGTTAAGCCTAGTGAGACAGACATTATTCTATAGTTTTGAAACTAGTGGCCCACTAACGAGCGGTCTAGTACTCGTTTGAATAATCAGGGCATTTCTTTAATGAATTAGATATCAAGATTTCTTGTGCGTAATGATTAGAGTTTAGATTAACGATGTTCATAGTGTGGCTTATTCGTAATTAGTGAAAATAAAGATTCAGTTATAATTACTCTAAACCGTTGGTTCATAGGTTAAATGGATAATTGAGTCACTTTGGTTTGTTAATTACGATCCGACCCCTAGTTGTCTTGGCTTTGAGTAAATCTTTAATTTAGTTGTGATCATCTTGATTAGTCAGTGATAGGTCAGCTAGATTTAGGTCCTTGATGAACAAATCACAATATTAGACTTGATGTTTAAGTGATTGAGCGGATTCGTTAACTTTCTATGGTTGATTAATCAAATTTATGCAGTTCTTTATTACCACCACCCCACGTATAGGCTCACCACGAGTATTAAGGGTCAGTTAGTGACAACGCGAGCTAATTATAACGAAAAATTTTCAAGGGTTTTTTGAAAATCCAAAATAATGAAAATTCAGGACGTTATACAATACATATCCTTGGTGTCTCCCGGGCGAAATCGGATTGCGTACCGAGTTACTCAGTATGCTTTTATTGTATTGAGTAAACTCTATTGGGACCAGTGTGAATGTATGTGATTTATCCAAGCCATTCATCCATTTTTTTCAGCTCATTTTAGGCGTTGAGCCCATAATTGAAGCATATCCAAAGCTCAAGTGGACCACATCACAGGAAACGATAGGAATAATGATTTCCACCATTGAAAACTTTGTAGCACCCAAAGTGATGTTTATTTATAATCCAACCTCTTCAGAAGATCAGGTAGACATGGATGAAGGGAAAACACAAATATAAGCTTGATCCAAAACTTATACGCTTAAATCAAGTTTAAATGCGCAGCCTGAAATTTCCTGGAACATAAAGCATAACCACACAAGTCTACTGAAAAGGAAGAGATCTAGTATATATATATATATATATATATATATATATATATATATATATATATATATATATATATATATATATAACGGTGGGCCCTATAGGATTTTAACGGTGGAGTGCTTCTTTTTTTTCTTTTCACACACGCACCCGACACACACCTAAGCCTTTTTTTTTTTTTTTTTTTTTCACACACGCACCCGACACACACACACGCACGCTGTTGTGGGATTTCACCAACCGTGTGTATCGAACCAAAGACTTCGTGTTGAAACTCCTCGGGCTCTTCCACCGAGTTGAGGACTCGAAACCCTTCCCTCCTAGACGCCGACCATAAGATGGCTGGGCCAACAAAAGGACAAATGTCACGTGGATCAAAGCACGTTTATCATGAAAGGTATTAGGGTCCGGCCACTAATCAGCCACCTCCTACCGACACTATCCTTCTAGAGTGTTTTGGCTAAGGTCAGATGAAGCCCCTTGCTTACACGTGGCATGAACCTCAAATCAGAACAGTTCAAATAGCGGGCCCACCCTAAGTTGGATCGCAACCCAAAATTTCTGGTCTGTTTGTCGACAACTAACTATAAAAAAATAATTAGTGAACGTTTCCAATTAGAGAAACGGATATCCAATAGTCAGAGGTCATGGTTATCTAATGAATCTAATTTCATGGGCCTCACCAATCTACATTGATTTCCAGTCTAGACGGCTCAGATTTGAGGTACATGCCACATATATGTAAGGCGGACGGGCTCTTAGGAGAATTCACTACCATCTTCAAAATGGTGGTGACTCATGATTGACTCGGTGCAATCATCAAGGCCACCAAAGCTACGAGGAACATTGTGATTACGGCTGTACACGAACCGAGTTAGCTCAGTTAGCTCGCTCGTCTCCAAAAAGCTTGATCTGACTTGTTCAAAACTAAAGTTGAGTTGATTTTTTGAGCTCGAAAATTGTTTTACTCGACTCAGATCAAACCCCAGCTCAAATTGAATTAGTCCAATAACTCAATTACTTTAATGTTAATGTTGCTCACCAAGCATTTGATGAAATGAAACAATGAAATGTCGGCCGGTGGTAAGAAAGGTATGTATATGAAACAAGTATTATTTTTTCTTGATTTTTATGTTGCATATAAAGTGTTTAATGAAATACTTGTAAAATCAATGCTATTGTTTTAGATATGGTGAAAATTTGAAGATGTAGCTCATATGTTTGTGAAAATGATGCATAGGCGAAATTAGCTCGATTTTGACTTGAACTGGCCTTAGTTACTTATCAAACCGAGCTGAGCTTACTAGTCAAGCTCAATGACCGAAGCCGAGCCGAGTTCAAGTTGGGATTAGCTAGTGGCTGAAGCTTGACTCGGTTCAACTCGTGTACACCTCTAATTGTGATGGACAACATATCTAAAACCATACCCATCAAGAAATCTTATCCGTCCAATTGACGGACATAAAATTAATTATTAAAAGTAATACAATATGCGCGCGGTTCAAATTTGGTGGCAAAATCTGAGGGTGACCACCATTTTGAGGATATCAATGTGTTATGTGGGTGGAATATCTGGTCCCTCCAAAAGGTGGGCCACACTATGAGAATAACCTATTGTAGAGTCAGACCCGGTGTGCCATACCAGCACCAGGTGATTTTATTATCATGACGTTGTGTCCCACTGGATGAGTGGTTGGGATTTCTGTTTCTGAGAACTCGTGTTTACATACAACGTATTGGATGGTGATATAAATGTTCAAACCCTACGTATGAAAGGATTGTATGTATTGGACGGTGATATAATGTTCAAACCCCACGTATGAAAGGAACTCAGTTGCTTTCAAGAAAAAACAACGTTTTTAGCGTTTTATTTTCAAGTACTTGAAAGAGAGGATGGGTGAGATCCTTCAGTCCCATCAATCCAACAGCTATTTTCACGTCATCATCATAAAGAGGTTGGCTTACTCCACACGTCTCGCTCCATACGGACGGGGATTACGTCCTACTCCCGTCCGTCTCCAGCTGGGAACGGATCGGAGCTTCGAGTGGCCACCGTCATGTATGGGTCTTATCCACACCGTTCATTCATTTTTTTCGTATCATTTTAAAGTATAAAAAAAAAAGTAGGCAGATCAAAGCTCAAATGGACCACACCACGGGAAGAAACGGTGAGAATGATTTTCACCGTTGAAAACTTTCTAAGTCCCACCGTGATGTTTATTTGCCATCCAACCTATTCATAAAGTTACATGGACCTGCATGAAGAGAAAACACAAATATCAGCTCCATCCAAAACTCATGTACCCCCAAGAAATTTTCAATGATAAGATTTTAATCCCTATTGTCTAGTTCACTTGAGTCTTGAATCTCCCTCATTTTTTGGATTATATCTTAAAATGATACAAAATTTTGGATTATATCTTAAAATGATACAAAAAATTGAATGGACGGTATGGATAAGACACATACATCACGGTAGCTACTAAAATCTCCTACCCGTTCCCAGCGGTACATGGCAGTGGTAAGACGCAATCCGCTTCCGTTCCACACGCACTCTGTACATGGCAGGGGTAAGGCAAGACGCATTCCGCTTCCGTTCCACACGCACTCTGAGCGTATTAGGTGGGACGCGGACTGCCTCCTGGCCCGACCTGGACAGATAACCGTCCGGGCGGGGCTCTATAGGCCCACCGTGAGGTAAGTGTTTTATCCGCGCCTTTAATAGCTTTTCTCGGATCATTTTAAGGAATTATCCTAAAAACTTTGTAGATAAAAAGCCACCACACCAAAAGAAGTTACAGTGATCATGACACCCACAGTTAAAATCCTTCTAATGGCTACTTAGATGTTTTTTCACTGTAAAACCTATTCATAAGGCCACGTAGATATTGATGAAGTGAAAAAACTAATATCAGCTTGATCTGAAACTTCTCCAGCTCCCAAAACATTTTTAACGGTGGACGTTACTTTGTGATTTACTTACGCCATTTAACTGCCTTCGGTCCTTACTTTTTTTTTGTTTTTTTTTAAAGGTTAGCTTGTTAGTACACACCCATGTCAGTACACACACTCCATGTTAGCCACCCCCACCACGGATCGATACCAAGACCTCCAGTGTTACTCTTGCTTGAGTACTTACTCTTGCTTGGGTGGTACACTCCCTGGAGTTTCAACTGCCAGTCAAGGGTTCAAGTACCCATAGGCGTTGAAAGTCCACTAGCGTGAGTGTGGGGGGTGGGGTGAGTGTAAAAAAACATAAAAAATAAAAAATAAAATCTGCCTCATGTTTTTGACTTATAAGTTAAAATGATTTGCAAAAAGTAATGAACAACGTGTATAAAATACTGACATCACGGTGAGCCGCATAGAGCCCTGCCCGGACGGAATACTGTCCCTGCGGGGTAGGACGCAATCGGCGTCCAGACGGTGGAAGCGGATTGGCTGGTGTACCACGCAGCGGGTAGCAATATAGCTAGGGTAGATACGTCATGTGAAGACGAGCGCCGACGCTCCTCGAGCACCAAATTGTATGAACAATTAAAAGGAGATCAAAGTTACATAACCCATACAATGATGTATTTATTATATCTACACGGTTAATTCCATTTTTTTGAGATCTTTTTAGAGCATTAGATAAAAAAACATGAATCATATTCGAAGCTCAAATGTACCCTACCAAAAATAGCAACTATTTATTTTCCATCCAATCGTTGATAAGGTCACAAATACTTGGACGAAGAGGAAAAACAAATTTCATATTGATCCGTAACTTCTGTGATTTCAAAAGGGTTTCAATGGTAGACGTTCAATCCCCGCTGCTTTTTGTACTGTGGTCTACTTGACCGTTACATCTGTCTTATTTTTAGCGAGCTCGCTAAATGGATAAACAGTTTGGATATAAGACATACTTCATGATGGGATCCACAGAACTTGCATACGTCAATACATCAGCTTTATAGCTGGTGTGTGGTACACCAGCCAATCCGACGGTGAGGTCCTTAATGAAACGGATTCAATTATAAGGTGGACCATACCATTCTCTCGTTCTCTCTCTTTAAATCTCCCTCCATTCTCTTCTAAGTTTCTCATCCAAACATGGCTTTTGCTGCATCCTTTCTCCTCCCTACGCTCACAAAACCACATCCTACAAAGAGAAGAAGCTCTTTTTTCCTTGAACAAAACCAAAACAAACCCAAGACTCGTCGATCGGTCGCAGCTCTTCCGGTAGAGTCTTTTCACCGGCTTTTCTTTCTTGGGTCCCTTTGTTTTTTCATGTCCATACAAAAGATGGTGAGCAGCCAAGGATTTTGGATTTTATTTATTATTTTATTATTTTTTTTTTTTCTTTTTTTGGGATTTTTGTATAGGTTGCTCGGCTTTTCGGGCCAACGGTATTTGAATCATCGAAGCTGAGTGTAATGTTGTTGGGAGTAGATGAAGAGAAGCATCCTGGAAGCATTTCAAGAACTTACACGCTTACACACTGCGACATCTCTTCTAAGCTCACCCTCACCATCTCTCAAACAATCAATCAGACCCAAGTAAGAGAGAGAGAGAGAGAGAGAGAGAGAGAGAGAGAGAGAGAGAGAGAGATTTGCTTGTATCGGATGCGGTTTGGATGGTGATCATCCCAACACCAGCCAGCTACTACCTGGTGTTAAAGCTCCGTGGGACCCACCATGATGTACATATTTTATCCACTCCGTCCATCCATTTTTCCAGATCATTTTATGGCATGACTCAAAATTTAACTGGATCCAAATCTCAGGTGGACCACACCACCGGAAAATAGTATGATTGAATGTCCAACATTAAAAACTTCCTAGGGCCCACTGTAATGTTTATTTTCCATCCAACCTGTATATTAGGTCATACAGGCCTGAATTAAGGGAAAACACAAATATCATCTTTATCCAAAACCTCTGCGGTCCTCAAAAAGTTTTCAATGGTAATCATTCAATCCTCACGGTTTCCTAAAGTGTGATCCACCTGAGATTTTGACCTGACTCAATTTTAGGCTCATGCCATAAAATGAGCTGAAAAAACGTTTGGACGGCGTGGATAAAACACACATCATGGTAGGGCCCACAGAGCTTTGACAGCAGCTGGCTGGCTGGTATTGGGATCGCTAGCCAAACCGCGTCTGCTTGTATCACAGCCCCAATTGGGTCCCACATGTAGAGATGATCTGATGATCTAAACCATCTATACTGTAGGTCCATGCAGTCTACCATAAGAAACTCATGCTGAGTGTGGATTGTTGAAAAGACAATTTTGAATGACTACTAATATTTCACCACACCAATCAATGGTGGGAGTCATCCTTCGAGTACTATAGTTATTGGACAATGGCCCATTAGAATAGCACCTAGATGATGGACGGTTAAGATAATCCAACAATCCCTGTGGGCGGTATGGGGCCGCACATTTCCGTTAGTGGCAATAGAGGCCCATGTTTCATTGATCAAAACCATTGATATGATGAGCTAGCCTTCAAATGGACAAAAGCTAACCCTTCAACATGTATGGTTTTATCAGTTACAAGGATGGTACCATAGATTTCAAAGGGACGAGGTGGTTGCCGAGTGGAAGAAAATCCAAGGGTTGATGTCGCTCCACGTCCATTGCCACATCAGTGGACAGCATTTCTTCCTTGATCTCATTGCCAATCTCAGACGCAATATCTTCCGCAAGGAACTCCCTGTGGTATGTATCTAAACTTCTATATTACACTACTGATAGGCTTCATCTGTCTATAATCACATTATCCAAACCGTTCGTAACGTCCATCTGATGATCTTAACCATCCGATTTGGTCCCTGTTAAACATAGACCATTGCTTGTAATTGTCTTTTTTCTTGCATTGATAGGATCCCAATATGGGAAAAAAACACGGTATGGCCCCTCCCGTGATTGAGCCCACCTGGTGACCCCAACACCAGCCAGCTAGCCGGTGTTAAAGCTCTGTGGGCGAACCACGACGTATCTGTTTTATCCACGCCGTCCATCCATTTTGAGAGACCATTTTAGTGCATGAACCCAAAAATGTGTAAGATCCAAATCTTAGGTGGACCACACCACAGGAAAACAGTGTTCACTAAATGTCCACCATTAAAAACTTCCTAGGCCCACTATTTTCCATCCAACCCGTTGTTAAAGTCACACAAGCCTGGATGAAGTGAAAACACAAATATCAGATTGATCCAAAACTTCCGTGACCCCCAAAAGTCTTTCAACGGTAAGCATTCATTCCCCCACTACTTCCTTTGGTGTGGTCTACCTAAGAGTTGGATCTGTCTCGTTTTTGGTCTCATACCTGAAAGTGAGCTGAAAAATGGATGGACAGTATGGATAAAATATATACATCATGATGGGCCCCACAGAACTTTGACACCAGCTAGGTGGCTACATAGCATCACGTGGTACATCCAAGAAAATTGATAATCCTACATGCACTCCTAGGCTCATGTTCCAGCGTTGGATGAGGCATCCAAGCCGTTCATCGGGTTAGTTGTTCCATAAAATTTTCCTGCCCAGAAAATAAAGCTAGTTCGCTCATCAAGTCTTGTAATTTGAACATTGACCGTTGGTCTGTTCTTCAACCGTCCATTTCTAGCTAGTGCACAATCAGCGACTGGCCTGATATTCGGGTCCAAGATACCAAGGAGGCAGATACTGCGTGATGAACGACTTCGATCTTGTTACACATGTGCCTCGTTGGCATGTATGACTGCGCGTGTAGGATAGAATCATTTTTTACTATCAATTACTTACTATGGTAATGTCTCACACGTAAGCAGGTTTTGAAGGCAATTGCACATGGAGATGGGCATCTCTTCAGAAATTACCCAGAGCTGAAAGAAACTCCTGTTTGGGTCTACTTCCATTCCAATCTAGCAGAGTACAACCAAGTGGAATGTTGGGGCCCACTCAAAGATGCAGCATCTGAAGGTGGAGAATCAATGAAAAGCCAGTTTGGGAAGGCGCCCAAGAACAGTAGGGCCAGGCCACGGCCATGCAGGGTGCGGTGCACGTGTTGTTTTCCTAAGATGAGTCTGATCCCATGGCCCTTAGATTTTGATGATGAGATGGCCCATCAATGCTTAGAACCAGCCATCAGATGTTGATCATGAGTGCACTCGCACACATGCACGATCAGAAATAATCCGCTAGAAAACAACCGTCGATTTGTGGCCAATTAACTTGTGGCTGACAAGACCGCTCGATGAACGGCTGGATCTTGCAAACGTCTCTGCGACTACCCTTCACAGTTTCTCCTTTTGACTGATTATGAAACGGGAAACGGATTGGCTACTCCCTCTGCCACTAGCCCAGTGGCTGATGGTCGGTGCTCAGTGGGCCCTACCATGATGTATGTGTTTCATCCATGCCGTTCATCCATTTTTACAGATCATTTTAGTGCTGGAAACCAAAAATTAGAGGGATATAAATCTCTGGTGGACCACACCATAGGAAAAAAGTATTGATTGGATATCCACCATTAAAATCCTCATAAGGCCCACTGTACTGTTTATTTGACATCCAATCTGTTGATTAGGTCATACATACGATATCAGCTTGATCCAAAAATTTTATGGCCCCCAAAAAGTTTTTAATGGTTGATGTTCATTCAACACACGTTTCCTGTAATGTGGTCCACTTGAGATTGGGATACGACTCATTTTTGGTTTTATACTATAAAATGATCTAGAAAAATAGATGGACGGAATGGATGAAACACGTACATCACGGGCGGCCCACAGAGCACTGACCATCAGCCATTGGCTGGTGGCAGGGTAGTAGCCAATCCGTTTCCTATGAAACGCTCCGGCAGTGCATCATGGATCATACTCGTGATATACCCACAGCACACGTGGAACATGCAACACCATTCAAATTGTGGATCCCTATTTATATGAAGAAAGTTACACTGATTGAACAACCAAACCACTTAAGCGACGGACATGATCAAATGGAAATTGAAAAGAAAACCGATCAATGGTTTATATTCATTTGGGAAAATGTCAAGGTATGGGACATACATGTATTATTAAAGAGAACGATCCACCGTATTGTACCATTGTATTTTACACGGTCAATGAACGAAAGGAGAGCTGTGTGGACAGGATTGGATGGATGTGATTATTTTACGATGATCATAGCTGTAATGAAAACGGTGTATGGTAGTTACACTACGTATCGGTACAAGCGTGTGGACAGTGCTGTCTGTTGTTTGGGTGTCTATGGGTGACATGATTTGAAACAAATCAACCTGATTTTAATGGGTTATTTGTCATGTACCCATCATATATGCACGTGGAACATGTACTGCAATATCGGACCCTTTATCAGGTGGGCCCCACAATGGATGAAATACATCCCACTTATGAAGGCTACGATCATCTGATGGGTGCGAGGGTAGACCTGTCCATTGGATCATACCATGTACACGTCATATACATGTTTGCGACGTACACGTCCTATCCAACGTGTCGGTGCGGCTGCTATTTTTTAGGGGAATCCGGATCGACTCCTGACTATGGGGGCCACCTTGATGTATGTTCCTTACATCCACGCCGTCCATACGTTTTGACAGCCCATTTTAGGGCACGAATCCAAAAATGAAGCAGATCCAACTGTCACTTGCACCACACTAAAGGAAATATTGGTGAGTGGCCGTTAAAAGCTTCTTGTGGGCCATAAAAGTTTGGGATCAAGCTGGTATTTCTTTGGTCCCTTCATCCAGGTCTTTTTTACCCTATCAACCAGTTGGATGCATAATAAAAGGTTCTGGTGGCCCCTGAGAAGTTTTTAATGGTGGATGTTCAATTATCACTGTTTCCTATGGTGTGGTCCACCTAAGATTTTGATCTTCTTTATTGTGGGATCATGCCCTAAAATGAGCTTTAAAAACGATGGACGGCGTGGATGTAAGTCACATACATCTAGGTGGGCCCCATAGTCAGGGATCCACTGAGGCCTCGCCCTAGTTTTTTGTTATGCTCCGTATACATTGTATGAGTCGGTGATTTGGACGGTCTGGATTACTTTGCAAGTAGGGCACTTGTCCTCTGAACAATTTTCTGATGCACGAGACTCAATAATCATAACCTCTCACGCAGGGGCGCGGATCAGGTACTAGCCCCACCTGCTCCGAGCTCGGGACAGACTAGGCTCGGAGGGGCCTACGTCATGTATGGATTTCATTCACACCGTTCATTTATTTTTTTCATATTATTTTAGAACAGGAACCTAAAAATAAGGAAGATCCAAAGCTCAAGTGGACCGCACAGTGAAGATTAAATTTCTACCTTTAGAAACTTCTTATGGGTCACAGAAATTTTGGATTAAGGTGATTTTTTTTTTCCCACTACATCCAATTGTATATGACCATCTCAACATTGTTGGATGACAAATAAATTAAGAACACGGTGGACCCTAAGAAGGTTTCAATAGTAGGCATCCTTATGGTGTGGTTTACTTACTGTGGGGCCACCTTAATATATGTATTATCTATCCACGCCGTCCATCCGTTTTTCCAAATCATTTTAGTGAATTACCCAAAAAAAAAAAATGAAGCAGATCCGATTATCAGGTGGAATATACCATGAGAAACAATGGTGATTGACCATCCTACCATTAAAAACTTCTTAGGGTGCACCTTAAAGTTTACATAATGTTTATTTACCATCCAATCTGATGATAAGATAATATAGGCCTGGATGAAGGGAAATAAGAAATATCAGCTTGATCCGAAACTTTTGTGACCCATTAACGATCAATCAACACTGTTTCCTGTAGAATGCAAGGATAGCGGATTGCATGCCCGGGCACATGGATATACCTGTGCCAAGGGCTGTGTGGGCCCACAGAGATTTCAGTGAAAATTCCACTATCCATCTGTTTTTAAAGACCACAGTAGGATAGGATAATAAAAATCAGGCAGATCCAAAACTTAGGTGGGTCACTACCAACAGTGGGAAATGAAATTTTTACTGTTGAAACCTTCCTGGAGCTGACCTTGATGTTTATCTGCCATCCAAACCGTTCATATAGTTATTACCACTCAGATAAACAGTATGAAGAAATATCATCCTAATACATAACTTCTGTCTTCTCCATGCGTTCAATTCCCATTGTTTGACATGGTACGGCGCAGCTGAGTTTTAGATATGCCTAATTTTTATATTCCTATACTATTGTGGTCTTTAAAATTAGATGAACGGAATGGATTTTCCACGGACATGTTTGCATGCTCTACACAGCCTCAGGTAGAAGTATATCTTTGTGATGGGGCACATGCAACTAGGGTTGTACACGAACGGGTTAGCTCACTTGACTCAACTCGACTTCAAAAAGCTCGATTTGACTCGGTTTAAAACTGAGTTCAAGCTTCTTTGAGTACATATTTTGAAAAAAATTTCAACTGAGTTTGAGCTTGCTCGAGCTCAACTCGTATCGAACCTAACTTGAATCGGACTCAGATCAAACCAATTCAGTGACTCAGTCACGTTGATATTGATGTTGCTTACCATATGTTTGATGAAATGACTCAACGAAGTGTTGAAAGATACCTCGTTTCAACACTTGAGGTCTTGGTATCGATCCCTAACAGGGGTGGCTAACATAGAGTGTGTGTAGTGACATGGGTGTGTACTAACAAGATAACCCGAAAATAAAAAAAAGGTATGTATATAAAATAAATATCTTTTTTTTTTTTTTTTTTTGATGTTGCGTATGAGGTGTTTAATGAAATACTTGTAAATAAATGCTGCTGTTTTCTTATAGTAAGAAATTAAAAGTGCATTCTATGTGTTTGTGAAAATGCCGCACAAGCTCGATCTTGGCTCAAACTCGACTCCAACTGGCCTGAGCTACTGACCGAACCGAACCGAGCTGAGCTGGCCAGTCAGGCTCGAGGACCAAGCCGAGCCGAGTTCGAATGGGGTCAACTAGTGGCCAAGCCGAGTTGTGTTGTATTTGTTTTAAAATAGCATTAAAATTTGAATTTTCAAATTTTCGGTAATTTCCCTCCAATTTTGAAAAGTTGAAGTACTTTTGTGTTGTGGGTTTTGTCCCACATCGGATTTGAAAAGGTAAACTATCTTGTTTATAAGATAGTCTTTTTGCCTAGGGCTTGAGCCCCTTTCAGGGGGCATGTGAATTTGGTCCTGTGGAGGGGTATGCCAATAGCTCTAATCTATGCCATTAACCACACACGCGCGCGCGCGCCGAGCCGAGCCGTGCCGTGCCGAGCCGAGCCGAGCCAAGTCCGAGTCCGTGTCCGTGTGCGCGTGCGCGTGCGCGACGCGACGGGACGGGCTGGGCTGGGCGCGGGTGCGGGTGCGGGTGCGGGTGCGGGTGCGGTGTGAGTGTACTCGTGTGGGTGTGTATATGGGTACTCGCAGGACTGTATATGCGGGAGTGTACTCGCACTTGCGCCTTTTTGTTTTAAACCAGAGAGATGCGTCCCTTCCGGTTGGTCGCCTCTGTTGGGTTTAAACCCAACGGACCTAACCTTTTGAAAAGGGTGCTTATGCACCACTTCGGAGTCTATATAAAGACAACCGATTCCAGTTTCATATATACGAAAAATTCTTCTCTTATAAAACGCTCTCTGATATTCGGTTTTAAGCAATTTTCTACTGAGTTCATCGCTGAGTCAACTCAGCACTTTCGGATTAAACTGCAAGTGGTTCGAGCCCGTGTACAGTGAGTGCACCGCTGGGATCGGGTCATAGTCGTTGTATCACGGAGGCCAGTTTCTGGAAACCTGTTGCACTTGGGACGCTGTCCAAGGGGAGCAAATTCGATTTCAAGCCGAGTGACTCAGTCACGCCTCGACTCATTCAATAAGTTCTTCTTTCTCAAAATTTATTTTCTTTTTTTTGGTTCTCAATTTTTAATAGTCTATTTAATTCAACTAAATATTCCAACAATCTTGAAATCGAATTTTGTTGAATTACATAGACTATGGCTACAGTAACAGTAAATGCTTCTACTGAGTTAGCCAAAATCGAACCGTTACTTGACAATCATTTAAACGGTGGAAACAGAAATTGATGTTCGCTCTGACCACCCCGAAAGTTTCATACATTTTATCTGAATCATTTACTATAGATCCAAGAAATCAAATTGAATAATGATGAAAATAATTGTAAAAATTATATTCTAAATTCTTTATCCAACGAACTATATGACGTGTATGCTTCTTACGTGTCTGCTAAAGACATATGGACTGCTTTGGAAAAGAAATACATATTAGAAGATGCAGGCGCTAAGAAACATGCAATTGCTAATTTCCTTCATTATGAAGTGACAGACGATACACCTGTCACAAATCAGATTCATGATTTTCAAAGTCTAGTTCATGAACTATCGACAGAAGGAATTAAGTTGGATGAAGTATTTCTGTCAGGAGCACTAATAGAAAAGTTACCGCCCTCCTGGAAAGAATATAAGAATAGAATGAAACATAAAAAGAACGGTATTTCTTTGGAAACCACTATCGTACACATACGAATAGAGGAGGCCAATAGAATCAGGGACCAAAAAGAAAATAAAAATGAGATAGATTCAAAGGCGAATCTTGTGGAATCAAGTCGGGCAAATAATAAGAAAAAGGGCAACTGTCATAACTGTGGCAAACCTGGACATTATGCAAATGAATGCAGGCTCAAAAAGAAGAATGCAAACAATCAATTCAAGAAAAAAGGAAACTGCTACAACTGTGGAAAGCCTGGGCATCATGTCAAAACCTGCAGCTTAAGAAAAACAAAGATAAGCCGCAAGCTAATCTTACAAAAACATCCGTTTCCGAAATGATAGTAGCCGTGGTGTCGAAGTCTTCCTTGTAAACAACTTGGAGTGGGTACTGGACAACATTGGTGCAACTAGGCACGTGTGCAAGGATCGTAGCATGTTTACCTCCTATCAAGTATCAGGAGATGATGAACAGGTGTTCATGGGTAATGCTAGAACGTCTCCAGTTGTAGGGAAAGGGAAAGTACTTCTGAAACTCACTTCTGGAAAGACTCTAATGTTGAATGATGTCCTGCATGTGCCCGACATTAGAAGAAACTTGGTCTCTGGTTCACTCCTCAATAAGGCTGGTGTTAAGTTAGTATTTGATTCAGATAAGCTTGTAATGACTAAGAATGGAACTTTTGTTGGTAAGGGGTACTGTAGCGATGGCTTATTCATTATAAATGTATCCAATGATAATAATAAGAAGACATTCAGTTCTGTTTATACCGTTGAACCTTGTTATCTATGGCATAGTAGATTAGGTCATGTGAATATAACATCTTTGAAGAAAATGAAAAGATTAGGTTTATTACCTAATATATCTAATGAAGAATTTGACAAATGTGAAACATGTGTCGAATCAAAATTCATTAGAAAACCCTTTAAACAAATAGAAAGATCATCTGTTCTATTAGAGTTAATACACAGTGACTTAGGTGATTTTAGAAATCATATGTCTAGAGGTGGAAAAAGATATTACATAACTTTTGTAGATGATTACTCTAGGTTCACTAGAGTCTATCTATTAAGAAACAAAGACGAAGCTTTAGATGCTTTTTCTAAATACAAAATTGAAGTTGAAAATCAGTTAAATATAAAAATTAAAAGACTTAGAACAGATAGAGGAGGTGAATATGAATCTTCTCAATTTAGAGAATTATGTGAAAAGAATGGAATAGTTCACGAAACTACAGCTCCTTATACACCAGAACAGAATGGAATAGCAGAACGTAAGAATAGAACTCTAAAAGAGATGATGAATGCTATGTTAAATAGTTCTGGCTTACCCTCAAATATGTGGGGAGAAGCAATTCTATCTGCTTGTTATATTCTAAATAGGATTCCTTCTAAATCTTCTGAAAAAACACCATATGAACTATGGAAGAATCATGTTCCTAGTTACAAATATATTAAAGTGTGGGGGTGTCTTGCTAAAGTAGGATTACCTGAAACTAAGAAAAGAAAGTTAGGTCCTAAAACGACTGACTGTGCATTTATAGGTTACGCACAAAACAGTGCGGCCTATAGGTTTCTAGTTTTAAAAACTAAGGATAATATTCTAGATCCTAATACAATTATAGAAGCTAGGGATGCAGAGTTCTTTGAAAATATATTCCCTATGAAATCTAAATCTATAGGAATAGAGGAAGTCAGTGAATCAGATATTGCATCTACTAGTAAAAATGCATACGAGAAAGTAGTAGAAGAGATACAACCAAGAAAAAGTACTAGGGTTAGAAGAGAAACTAACCTAGGAGATGGTTTTTTCACTTTCTTAGTAGAAGATGATCCTACAACCTATATAGAAGCAATTAACTCTCCAGATGCAACCTTTTGGAAGGAAGCAATAAATGATGAATTAGAATCTATTATATCTAATAACACTTGGGAAATTGTATACCTACCACCGGGAAATAAACCAATAGGTTGTAAATGGGTGTTTAGAAAGAAACTAAAACCAGATGGGACTATTGATAAGTTTAAGGCTAGGTTGGTAGCGAAAGGCTTTAAACAAAAAGAAGGAATAGATTACTTTGATACATACTCTCCTGTAACTAGAATTACAACAATCAGGGTCTTAATAGCGATAGCTTCCATATATAAACTGGTGGTACACCAGATGGACGTTAAGACAGCTTTCCTAAATGGAGACTTAGAAGAAGAAATATATATGGAACAACCTGAGGGTTATAAGATATTAGGAAAAGAAAATAAAGTATGTAGACTAATTAAATCATTATATGGTTTAAAACAGGCTCCTAAACAATGACATGAAAAATTTGATGGTGTTTTAAAATCAAATGGTTATCATATAAATGATGTAGATAGATGTGTATATAGTAAAATTTCTGGAAATGATTATGTTATTATATGCCTTTATGTTGATGACATGCTTATTTTTGGAACTAATATTAAATTAGTTAATACAACTAAGAAATTCTTGTCATCTAAGTTTGACATGAAAGACTTAGGAGAGGCTAGTGTAATCTTGGGTATTGAAGTAACCAGAAAAAATGGTGTTATTATATTATCTCAATCTCATTACATTGAGAAGATATTGAGAAAGTTTAACCATTTTGACTGTTTACCTGTCAGTACTCCTTATGATTATAGTGTGACTCTCATGAAGAATACAAAAAATAGTGTGTCTCAATTGTAGTATTCCAGAATAATTGGTAGCCTTATGTATCTAACAAACTGCACTAGACCAGACATTGCTTTTGCAATAGGAAGGCTAAGTAGATATACACATAACCCTGGAAAAGAGCATTGGAATGCTTTGTCTAGGATTTTGAGATACCTAAAAGGCAGTATAGCCTATGGTTTACATTATAATGGTTTTCCTGCTGTATTAGAAGGATACAGTGATGCTAATTGGATTAGTGATTCAGATGAGACAAAATCCACGAGTGGATATGTCTTCACTTTAGGTGGAGGAGCAGTCTCTTGGAAGTCTACCAAGCAGACATGTATCGCTCGGTCTACTATGGAATCCGAGTTTATTGCCTTAGAAAAGGCTGGATCAGAAGCCGAGTGGCTTAGAAATCTCTTAGCTGATATACCATTGTGGCCAAAGCCTGTATCGGCCGTATCTATTCATTGTGACTGTCAAGCAGCTATAGCGAAAGCAAAGAGTAAAATATATAATGGAAAGAGCAGGCATATTAGACTCAGACACAACATAGTGAAACATATGTTGCGTGATGGAGTCATATCTATTGACTTTGTGAGGTCAGAAAAGAATCTAGCAGATCCTCTGACTAAAGGACTATCTAAAAGGTTAGTCAATGATACATCGAAGGGAATGGGGCTGAGCCTAATATATGAGCTGCCAGTGTCGGCAACCCAACCTATACAAGTGGAGATCCCATGAGATAGGTTCAATGGGTAAACAACAAGACACGAGGTAGACGATTGCATTGAGTTGTATGAGCCTCTTCTATGGTGTACAGTGCGAGCAGCAACGTAGAAGGATGAGTTGTTAGAACTCTTAATGAATCCATAGCCATATATTTGGTGGTGTATACAGTTGCTGCATACACTTGATGGAATTCACCTATATGGGTGTGGAGGTGGAGGCCGCTTCCTATGAGAATCTAGGCGAATTCTCTAGAGCACTCATGAAATCCAGGTAATGGTGTATGGCCGAAACGCACCGAACCGCAGAATCACTTGCAGAGGAAGAGTTGTGTGAGTGGCATGTACTTGCGATCTACATTAAAAGGATTCAGGTTCAAGACTATGGTGTCACCTAATTCCTGTAGACCTGTCTTGCTTACTCTAATGTCGGTTCAAGTCTATGGTGACACCGGCACCATTGCACAACTATTACGCTTTAATCCGAAAGGGTTTTATTTTAAAACATGTGGGGGATTGTTGTATTTTGTTTTAAAATAGCATTAAAATTTGAATTTTCAAATTTTCGGTAAATTTCCTCCAATTTTGAAAAGTTGAAGTACTTTTGTGTTGTGGGTTTTGTCCCACATCGGATTTGAAAAGGTAAACTATCTTGTTTATAAGATAGTCTTTTTGCCTAGGGCTTGAGCCCCTTTCAGGGGGCATGTGAATTTGGTCCTGTGGGGGGGCTATGCCAATAGCTCTAATCTATGCCATTAACCACACACGCGCGCGCGCCGAGCCGAGCCGAGCCGTGCCGTGTCGTGCCGTGCCGAGCCGAGCCGAGCCGAGTCCGAGTCCGTGTCCGTGTCCGTGTGCGCGTGCGCGTGCGCGTGCGCGACGCGACGGGCTGGGCTGGGCTGGGCTGGGCGCGGGTGCGGGTGCGGGTGCGGTGTGAGTGTACTCGCGTGGGTGTGTGTATGGGTACTCGCAGGACTGTATATGCGGGAGTGTACTCGCACTTGCGCCTTTTTGTTTTAAACCAGAGATGCGTCCCTTCCGGTTGGTCGCCTCTGTTGGGTTTAAACCCAACGGACCTAACCTTTTGAAAAGGGTGCTTATGCACCACTTCGGAGTCTATATAAAGACAACCGATTCCAGTTTCAAATATACGAAAAATTCTTCTCTTATAAAACGCTCTCTGATATTCGGTTTTAAGCAATTTTCTACTGAGTTCATCGCTGAGTCAACTCAGCACTTTCGGATTAAACTGCAAGTGGTTCGAGCCCGTGTACAGTGAGTGCACCGCTGGGACCGGGTCATAGTCGTTGTATCCTGGAGGTCGATTGCTCTGGGAACCTGTTGCACTTGGGACGCTGTCCAAGGGGAGCAAATTCGATTTCAAGCCGAGTGACTCAGTCACGCCTCGACTCATTCAATAAGTTCTTCTTTCTCAAAATTTATTTTCTTTTTTTGGTTCTCGATTTTTAATAGTCTATTTAACTCAACTAAATATTCCAACAAGTTGAGTTGTGCCAAGCTCAATTCGGTTCGACTCGTGTACACCCTGGTATGCAATCCGCTCTAGAATGCAAGTGGGGGAGTGGGCCCGTGGGGTGGGGTGTTCGCTGTTACCATTGCTTCTAGTTTGGAATGCAATATGGAAGCCGGATTCTCTACAATGTAGGAGAAGTTTATTCTACGACTCTGTTTGTGGGGCTTACTGTGGCCTGTGTACAGAATCCATCACTCCAGAAGGGTTGCCTTGTCAAGAAAGTGGGACTTACAGATATATGGCTGATCCAACCGTCACGTGGGACATCATGTGAATTTGGAAGGATTTGGGTGGACGTTCATTATTTTCTATGATGTGGCCCACCTAATTATTGTATTAAGACCTTATTTTTGAGCGTCCTATTACCATTGTGACTCAATGCACGTATTGAATTGGATACACACGGCAAGGTGGACCTCTCACATACAGTTGAAAAGCATTTACACGTAGGTGTGGCCCACTTTTTAAGTATTTGATCTGCTACTTCATCGGCTCACATCATAACGTGCGCTGGCTCACCTGTTTGATGTAACACGTGCATTACAGTGGAACGATGAGCTTCTATCAGACAACAGCTACCACGGGGAGAGATTTCATGCAACTGTGGACCAGAGCATGAAATCTTCTTTTAATATGACAAAATCATCATGAAGCGGATTAGATGCTGTACCGCACACCAACTTTGCCCGTGTATGTACGGAACGCGGATTGCGTCCTATCCTCGCCCGTCTCCAGCTGGTAACAGTCAGATTCTTTGGGTGGCAAATGTCATGTACGGGCCTTATCCATACCGTCCATCCATTTTTTTCATATCATTTTATGGAATAGGCTAAAATATGAGGTAGATACCAGACTCAAGTGGACCACACCACAGGAAGCAGCGTTGATAATGATTCTTGCCGTTGAAACTTTTTTAGAGCCTACAGTGACGTTTATTTTCCATCTAACCTATTCATAAAGTTACATAGACCTGGATGAGGAGAAAATGCAAATACGAGCTCCATTCAAAACTTCAGTGGCCTCAGGAAGTTTTCAACGGTAAGAGTTTAATCTCGATTGTGTAGTCAACCTGAGCCTTGGGTTTGGATCATTTATAGGCATGTGACCTAAAATGGTATAATAATAATAATAATAATAAATAAATGGGTGGTGTGGATAAGCCCCATACATAAAGGTGGCTACTCAAAGCGCCTGTCCGTTCCCAGCTAGGGCAGGGTTGGACGCAATCCGCGTACATACGCAGAAGGGCAGTTTGCATCCTACCCCGCTTGAACGGTAATCCGTCTGGTAGGGCTCTCTGTAGCCCTACCGTTCATCATTTTTCTCGTATCATTTTAGGGTATGAGCCAAAACATGATGTAAATAAAGGGCTTAAGTAGACCATAAAGTGGGGATTGAACTTCTGCCATTAAAAACTTCTTGCAAGATGGAGAAGTTTCAAATCAAGTTGATATTTATTTTTTCAATTCATCTGCGTCCACATGATCTTATAAATATGTTAGATGGTAAAAAAAATATATATCACGATAGCCATTAGAAAGGTTTCAACCGTAGGTGTCATTATCACTGCAGCTTCATTTGGTGTGGTCTGTTTCATTTTTAGGATAATATCTTAAAATGATCCGAGAAAAGCAATAAATGGCTTGGATAAAACACTTACATTAATGTGGGCCCCATAAAGACGGGTAGGACGCAATCCGCGTCCATGCAGAGGAGATGGGGAGTTCCCGACCCCACCAGGTACTAACAATGGAAAGAAGATCAAAGTTTCATAGGCCCATCATCACGAGGTATTTATTATATATAAAACGTCCATCCATTTGGCCAGATAATTTCGGGAGATAATTTCAGGGCTAAAACATTTGTAAGGCACATTATAATATTTTCTCTCCATCCCATTTATTCATGAGCTTACACAAATATGGATGAAATTTTAAAAAAAAAAAAAAAAAACAAATATCAAATTGATCTAAAACTTCTATGACCCCAGCAAAGTTTCAATGGTAGATGTTTAATTTTCCACTGCTTTCTGCAGTGTGGTCCATTTGATCTTTGGATGTGTCTTATTTTTGGGCCCAACCCTTGAAATGATCTCGAAATATGAACGGACGGTTTGGATATATAACGTAGCTCATGGTGGGGCCACACCAGCGAGGTGGCTGGTGTGCGGTACACCAGCCAATCTGCTTCCATGTCATTAAGCATGTTGACGGTTCATATGTCAGCCCAACTGCAGACAGCCGGTCTATCTATACCATCTCCCGTAACTAACCACATGATGGGTGAGCCAACAAAAGGACAAAATGCCTGGTGGATCAAAGCATGTTTATCGTGCAATGTATTGGGTCCCTCCAAAATTCACGCCCCCAAACGACACAATACTTGTTTGTGCTTGCGTACAGATGAGGCTTCTTGATTGCACTTGGCATGTACCTAAAATCAGAATAGTTTAGATAGTGAGCTTAACAAGTTCCTAAAATCAGAAAAGTTTAGATAGTGAGCTTAACAAGTTCCTAAAATCAGAAAAGTTTAGATAGTGGGCTCACGGTAAGTTGTAATGAAACTCAAATTTTACATTAAAATATTGTTAAGGCCCCTAATTTCAGGGTTGAGAGCATAAACTCAACCTTTGAAATTCTGAATGTGATTTTTTTTTTTTTTTTTAAATACGGAAGTATGATTTCTTTGTAGAATTATATTAATATCCAAGCATTCATAGGAGATAACCTAAAAAGTGTATATCAATTTAATTATAAATGCGCACAAGATGAAAATTCAAAATATACATTCACCAATCATTATCTCGCAGAGTGTCCACACATATATGGGACCTGATAAACATGTCCAGAGGAATAATAAAGTGTATCATAAAGTGTTCCCACCAAAGCATCAAAATAAAAGCCCTAGCGATCGCCCGCATCGATCTATGAATGGTCGTCCGACACATGAAAGCACGAGAACTCCTTTGTGGAGTTCACGTACTCTTCGAATGCACCCGCCTCTACAGTACCTGTGTCAGTGAAATCATCCAGTTGGTGTTTTTAAACACCGTCTCAGGTGGGAGTGAGTGATTAACTCAGTGACAACTATTATCCTAAGTTACACATGTTATCAACACAATTAAACATAAGTAATAATACATTACAAAACAAGAAATTTCTTAAACTCTAGTTAATTTAATGTTTGTATGTCATGATATATGAAAACCGATCTTAGGAATAGAATAAGGGTCGTTCGAATGCTTTGGCCTTTAATAGTCAGCCAGGCACCCAATAACCAACACCATGGCCTTTAACAGTAAGCCAAGTACCAAATGAACAACACCCTGGCCTTTAACAGTTAGCGTAGTACCAAATGAATAATATCATGGCCTTTAACAGTAAGTCAAGTATCCAATAAGCACCCAAGCAAGAATGAGGGTGCACTGGCCTTTAACAGTCAGCTAGGCCCCCCTATGAATGAGGATACACTGACCTTTAACAGTCAGTCAGGCACCGTATAAATAAGGATACACTGGCCTTTAACAGTCAGGCATGCACCCTATAAATGAGGATATACTGGCCTTTAACAGTCAACCAAGCACCATATATGACCACATATATGTGTATGCTTAGCCCAACCTTTATTAATCCATTTTCATATAGTAATGTTGGTGAAGACAGGATACTGTCATCATATCACTAGTCTCTACTCAAATCACATAGCTCGTTGCAGCACGAGGCGACTTCTCACCAGTGTTACTTGATCCAATTTAGGATTTGTCAGCTAACACAAACCAAGGAAAAAATGACTTATCACCCAATTCTCATAAAATCCTGGTAGGTTGTCACCGATATCACATACAACTAAATATCCTAATGTGATATGTCACATCACCTCTAGTAGTGCTCAAAAGATACTACGAGGAGGCTCGTCACCGTAACTGTCACGCCTCAAAAATTGACACCGGAGTACAAAGACCCCGGTCTTGAGTTCCCGGGTATGAACCAAATGAAATTGTAATGCCCAGCAAAATTGACTCCCGAGTACATAGACTCCGGTCCCGAGTTCCTAGGAGTTAACTTAATAAAATGCACATATGTCCTCATTCATATTCAAATTCATTTCACACACAGATAATTAGAGTTGCACAATTCAACTTAGAGGAACCAAAGTGAGGTAGAGATAACAAAAATCCATAAATATAGGGTTAAGAGTCAAAAATAAAATTCCAATAGTGATGATCGCCCAAAATGGGGATCATATAAGCCACAACGAACATGTGACAAAATTTACATATAAAGTACTCCCGATCGAGGACTCTAACACATACATGCATAAAACTAAAATAAAAACAAGATCTTCCAGCTTCACCCGACACTCCTAAGGCATCAAAGCGAAAATGCAAGTCGACCAAAGTCTACCTGCCAGAGGCCTCAGTGAAACCTGCATCAACAACAATGCCTGGTTAGTGTTTTAAAGCAGCGTCTCAGGTGGGAGTGAGTAACTAACTCAGTGGTTCCATTAGTTCTAAGTTACACATGTTATCAACTCAATCAGAGCAGTTAATGACAAACGAGAAATCAAGGATTTCCTAAATACTCTTGTTAAATGAACAATTGAGATTATGAAATGATGCATGCGCCTTACAATCTAACACTCTCTCACAAGCGACTTCAACGCCTATTTCACAAATGCCAACACTCCCTCACAAGCGACTCCAACACTAAATCGTAACCTATCATATGGTATGCATGATTAGCCGAGTGATTATTAATTACAATTCATACAGCCGATTGGTGAAACTAAAATACCAACGTTATATCACAAGTCCTTATCCAGATCACGTGGCTCGTTGCGGCACATAGAAGCCCCTCACCAGTATCTTTTGATCCAAATTTAGGTATCACCCGTTTTTCTTATAAATCGAAGATTCCAAAAGTACGGGATGATACCCAAATGTATGAGGTTCAACTCGATATGAGTTGTCACCCAAACACTAAGTATGATCATTCAATTCTGATGTGTGGGCTTGTCATATAAAACTAAATTACCACAAAGGAAAGGGCTCGTCACCCAATTCCATTCACACACGGGTTGTTCGAATGGTACTCTAGCACAAAACCATCGGCAGAGTAATTTGATAGAGACCATTCAAACAATAATCTATCACCTCCATTAGTGTTCGCTGGTCACTAAGGGGAGACTCCTCACTCCAGTGTAGGCCGACAGCTTATATACAGTGTCCTTTACTACCATGCCCAGCTCATGAGTCTTAGTAGGATTATATCGAACTAACGGTTATGAATGGACTTATCCATTGGGAACAAGGTATCCGAGATTCTATTTGGTCGTGTCACACATTTGAAACATATATGATCAGTTGGCTAGTGGACTAATTTAATTGACGTGGGAGAACCCCAGCGCAACCAGCATTGGTTGCAAGCATCCCGCGTAGTCCAACTACTGTCGATCGTCTGTGTTTGATTCGGGTCGATCGAATAAGCCTAGGGTGGCCGACCTAACTTGAGTCACCCCTTGGTTTGGGCAATTTACCGACTAACTCAACATCGTAAGCAATTTTAAACATCGCTAATGACTAACAATTCATCATATACTCACAAAAAGATTTCATACGAAACATAAATTTAACAATACAACCACCTAAGCATTTCATCGAACATATGAGCATTAATAAAACCATACATTCACCTAGGCATTCCATTAAATATGTAAGCATCAATAAAATAATACATTCATTCACTTAGTGTAACACCCTAAAAATCGGGGGTCGTGCATACACTCGACTCCCGAGTTCCCGGGTATCACTTATGACTAATTTTTATTAATTTGCATTTAATCAGATTTAAATGCGCAGCCTGAAATTTCTTGGAGCATGAAGCACAACCACACAAGTCCATTGAAAGGAAAGAAGATCAACATATACAGGTCCAAAAGAATGTAAAAGGGTCGCACAAGGCGTTGCCCGACAGAATTATAAAAATATGTCCAAAAAGAATGATAAGCTGAGTTCACCACTCAGCGATCCACAATAGGCTGCTAATCTATGGCGAACCGCCCATTAGCTGGAAGTAAGACAGCTTATTTGCCTCGTCAATGCCAGCCCTACTTGGCTCCTCGAACTCATTGCTACCTGCAACTATTGAAGAGTCTGGTTGGTGTTTAAAACACCGTCCCAGAGTGGGAGTGAGTGATCAACTTAGTGAGTGCTATTAGTCTTAAGTTACAACAGGCATCAATTAAATTATGAATTTAATGAAAGGCAATACATTCATAAGCACCTAGCAAATCTTATTAATGCTTGTGCATGATGGATGATATGATGCATGCCCTCGCCACAACACTCCCCCGAGCGACTCCATCTAACGATCATGTATGAGCAACACTCCCTTAGAGCGATATCGACTGCCGAATTGCCAACCTAGCTAGTGTGATGCGATGATAATGTTAGCCAAGTTCTTAATTAATTCCATTCATCCAGCAGGTTAGGGAAACTGATACACCCCACGTATCAATGCCCTGAATGATTGCGAGGCCAAGGCCCCATAATGTGTGAGGCTAAGACCCCGCGATCCTTGATCCCGTCGGGTTCCCCATCCCCAACTTCAAGTACATGGGGAGTGCCGAGAGAAAGGGATCGCTCGCGGTCACTACGGCGAAGCGCGTCACCCCAGCGTAAGCCGACAGCTCGGACACAATGTCACATTCCACCATGCTCGGCTCACGAGATGGTGGATCGATTTCAATTTGGTTATCGGTGGGCTACAATGGTTATAGGGTGTTTCAGGTTCCACACATATGTAAGCAAACAAGGTTAACAAACAAGGTTGGTCAGCCAGTAGACTAGACCGCACGAGTTCAGGCAAGTTCGTGGCAGAACGACATCGGGTACAAGCGACCCATGTAGCCTAACTACTGTTGCCCACACGCACTCGCCAAAATCCATGGGTTTAGCCTTGAGACGGTCCTACCAATGGGGTCGCCTTCGCTCTCCTCATATTCCTGACCAACCCAAGGGTGGGGTGGTAACTCATAACATGCCAACTATCAATGAATCATCTAGCATACACAGCATCATATTCTCATACTTCTCAACATATAATTCAGATTCTCCTAGCAAACAAAGTTAGCAATATCATGAACAAGGTTTGTGTGTGTTGTGTGGATTAGTGAGGAAGTTAAGCACTTCCTACATCCCTTAGAACCAAAATGCACAAGAATCAAAGAATCTTACATGCTATAAGATACATCATGTGAGAGATCAAGCAAGACAACAGCATATAATCATCCATAGTAGCCGAATCATGTGAGAAGCATGAACAATATCACATAAGAACTAAAAAAGCAAACAATCCCATACAATCCTCAATCAAACATCCAAATCCTAGGGTTCCTCTAGATTCTCTAAATATAGCATCCAAGTAATCAAAATCATTAGACTTGTAATAGAATTGGTGTTAGGCCACCTAAGGATAATAGTCTGCACCTTTGGATCGTTGAAGACTTAGAAAATGACCTAGGAGCGTGGATTTTTAGGGTCGAACGGCCGGAATCCCTAGAGCACACATTTGTATGTTAGAATCCCATGTAAATCCCTCTCATCTCAAAGATTTCAAGAAAAAGGGGTGATGGATCTTACCTAGACGATCAACGGAATGATTCTTGTGGTTGTGGAGTAGGGTTTTCCTTTGGAGAAGGGATAGAGAGTTGTAAGATTTAGTTTGCTTGGCCCCACCTCGATCTAAGGTCCACCTTGCTCTTCTTCACTCTCCCTTCCTCTCTTCTTCCTTTCTTCTTTCTCTCTTTTCTCTCATCTCTTTCCTTCTTCTAGGGAAAAATCGTATGGGGAGATGGGTGCCTCAAATGAGGCCCTTTTATAATGCCAGATTTGGTGTCAATGGCCCCAAGTGTTGGGTTTTTACTATATTAACCCTATGGGAGGGTTTTTCTAGCCTCTAGGGCCCACTATGGGGTGTATAAGTCGATATACACCGTTGGATAGTTGGCTTTATTGATGATCTACATATGGATATAATCAGCCCGCCATTTGGATGCACCGATCGACAGATATGATTAGAAGTCTGTTCAACGATCATCGATGGTCGATCGGGGGCGCGGCTATACGGATTTGAGCAGGGAAATATCCTTATTCTACATGTAAAGTTTGGTCATAAACCGATGGTCTAAAATCCTCAACTTTGCGTAAGAGTAGACGATCCAATTCACTTAAGTTTCAACTTCTTCCCTTAGGGTATTTGCACTTCTCGTGCACTTGTCCTTTGGCTCAAGTTGAGTGGTTCTGGATAGTACCCAGGTCCAACTCCCGTGATGGACGTCAAGCCCAGTAAGAGAAACATTATTCTATAGTTTTGTTACTAGTGGCCCATTAACGAGCGGTCTAGAGCTTGTTCGAAAAATCGGGGTATTTCTGAAACGAATTTGGTAGTGAGATTTCTCGTGAGTAATGATTAGGGTTTGGATTAACTATGTTCATAGTGTGGCCTATTTATAACTAGCGAAAGTGGAGATTTGGTCATGATTACTCTAAACCATCGATTTTAGGCTAAAAGAGTAACATGGTTGATTTGGTCTATTAGCTAAGATCCGGGCCTTATCTGACTCGGCTTCAGTTAGATCTTTAATTTGGTTATGATCGTCTTGATTAGTTAGCGATGGGCCGGTTAGATTTGGGCCCTATGTGAGTAAATCATGGGGCTACACCTGATGTTCAAGTAATCGGGCGGATTCGTTGGCTTTCTATGGTTGATTAATAGGACTTATGTAGTTCTTTACTAGTACCAACCCTGTATAAACTAACATTGAGTGCTAATGGTCATTAAGTGGTATTATAAGTTAATTAATAAAAAAATTCAAGGATTTTTGAAAATCCAAAACAGTGAAAATTCAGGATGTTACACTTAAGCATTTTATCAAACATGCGAGCATCTACACGTGTTACAATCAAATTGAAATTTAAACATGTTAGCATACATCAACCTATCTATAAATAAGAAAATCATTAACTGAGACCCTCAAGGATCGATAAATGATAACTTAGGAATAATGGTCATCACCTTGGGTTGATTCGTCAGATTCGGACTCACTCCTAGGTTTAGGACTCTGTGGAACGATTCACTGATGCCCTATTGTTGAGGGTCAAATATTGCATATTATCCCTCATTTATGTCTTGGTTTTATGAACATAATAATGCTTAATGTTCTATTTTACTCATGTTTATATTGCAAGGTGAATTTAAGAGCTTGGATTGAAAAGGGTGTTAAAAGCATGGATTTGATGCTCAAGAATCACCAAGGCAAGGGATGAATCTTAGGAGACCAAGATTGAATAATTTAAATGCCAAAGATCTAAGAAAACTAAGTGAGGAATGAAGAGAATCAAAGATTTAAAGTGAAGAAAAGAAATCTTGAAATCATCCCAAAAATTCATATTCTGAAACTCTGGGTCATTCTGTGAAATTGCACAGAGTGAAGTCTATTTTGAGAAACTGCACAAAGTGAAGTCTATTTTGAAAAACTGTGCAGAGTGAAGTCTATTTTAGCAAATTTTGTAAATTTGAGGTGGTTTCTAGAGTTTTCCAACTAGGTGCGAAAGTTGGAGTTCCACAACTATAAATAGGACTCCTTGGGATGTTCGTAGGCATCTTCTAGGGTTTAAGGAGTGGAGCAAAAGGATGGAGAAGCTATCTCCAAGAGTTTTTCTTCTTCTTCCTTAGTTGTTTTCATGTTTTTCTTAGGGCCTGTTTGGCCGGGCGGATTGAATGGTATTAGGTTGGATGGGATTAATTTTAAGGTAATGATGGCAGCGTCAGTGGATTGGTGCCAATCCCATGGTATTGATGTATCCCATAGCCAAAAATCCTACATGTTTAGGAAGCCTGCCTTATCCAGGGATGCCAAACAATTGTCCCGTTTGACTGGGCATGGGATTACATGCAATCCCATGGATTTCAAAGGTTGCCCGTTTGGGCAAATTGGGTTTAGGTGGGGCGGGATTCAAACTCATATATGTCACTGCCCAGGCCAGACAGCCCATCAGGGTAGGGCTCTGTGGGGCCCCCTGTGATGTATTTGTCTCATCCACGTTGTTCATCGCGCCATTGGACTGATGTAAATACATATTTCAGAAAATGAAGTAGGTCCATATCTGTAACACCCTGAAAATTGGGGGTCGTGTATACACTCGACTCCCAAGTTCCCGGGTATCACTTACAGCCACTGTTACTGTTTAACGTTTAATTAAGTTTAATGCGCAATATGGAATTACTTGAAACATGAATCACAATCACCACGAGTCTACTGAAATGAAAAAGATTAAAAGTATACCAGTCCAAAAATATAACTATGGGTCACATAAGGTGTTGGCCAACAAAATTACAAAAAAATAACATGTCCAAAAGAAAGATGTGCTGATTCCCCTACTCAGCGATCCAAATCCACCCGCGATATCTACAGCAAACCGCCCATCAACTGAAAATAGGACAGCTCGTCCTCATCGTCAATGCCAGTGCCATTTGGCTCCTCAAACTCAGTGTCACCTGCAGCTATTGAAGAGTCTGGTTGGTGTTTTAAAACACCGTCCCAGAGTGGGAGTGAGTGATCAACTCAGTAGGTGTTATTAGTCTTAAGTTGTAACAAACATCAATTATATTATGAATTTAATGAAAGGTAGATATTCATAAACACCTAACTAATCTTGTTAATGCAGGTGCATGATAAATGATATGATGCATACCCTCGCAACAACACTCCCTCGAGCAACTCCATCTAACGATCGCGTATGACCAACCACCCTCATTGCGACCTCAACTGCCGAGTCGCCAACCTAACTAGTGTGATGTGGTCATGATCGTGTTAGCTAGGTTTTTAATTAAGTCCATTCAAACAATAGGTTGAAAAAACTAGTACACCCCGCGATGTCAATGCCCTAAACTGGTTGTGAGGCCAAAGCCCCCAACGTGTGAGGCCAAGACCCCGCGATCCTTGATCCTGTCGAGTTTCCCCATCCCCGACTTCAAGAACATGGGGAGTGCTGAAATGTGGGATCGCTCGCGATCACTACGGGGAGGCTCGTCACAACAGCGTAGGCCGACAACTCGGACACAGTGTCCCATTCCACCATGCCCGACTCTCGAGTCAGTGGATCGATTTCAAATGGTTGTCAATAGGCTCCAATGGTTGAAGGGTGTTAAAGGTTTCATACAGGTGTGGGCAAACATAGTTATCAAAAATGATTGGTCAGTACGTGGACTAGACCTTGTGAGTCTAGGCGTGTATAAGACGGACAACATCGGGTACAAACGATCCATGTAGTCCAACTACTGTCGCCCATCCATACTCGCCCAAAACCGCCGGCCTAGCCTCATGGTAATCCTACAAATGGGACCACCTTCTCTCACCTCAGTTTCCTGACTAACTTAGGGATTTAATGGTATTCAAGAACACTTCAACAATCAGGGTTTATCTATTAACACAAGCGATATCACGCATTCATATTTCCAAACATAAAAATTCATATTTTTCTACAATGCAAATGCTAACAATATTATGAAATAAAGGTGCATGTGTTGTGTGGGTTAGTGAGGAAGCCAAGCATTTCATATATCTCATAGTACAAAAATACACAAGGGTTAGTGCATCCAATATGTTATGAGGAAATATCGTACAAGAATCGAGCAAGGAATGTACAAGCAATCATGAAGTTCATACCCAATCATGTTAAAAAATATCAAACATTCCATAATCATTCCATATTGATTTGGGGAGGACCTAAAGTATAAAGTCTTGTCTAGGTTTCTCTAGATTACCCAAATACATCAACCAACAAGCAAAATCATTAACTTCGTATTAAAATTGGTGCTAAGCCACCTAAGAATAATAGTCTGCACCTATAGATTGTCGAGTTCTTGAGAAACAACCTAGGAGTGATCGGATTTGGGGTCGATTGGCCAGAATCCCTAAGGCAAAGCATTTGCATGTTAGAATTTTATGCAAATCCCTTCTCAACACAAGGGGGTTTCAAGAAAAAAATGAGAGATTACCTACTCAATTGGTGGAGAGGGGTTCTTCCGGTTGTGGGTGAGGGATTGTTGAGGAAGAGGTGAGGAGTTGTAAAAATCGAACTCCTTTGGGCCCCACTTGAGCTATGGTCCACCTTCACTCTTCTTCACTCTCTCTTTTTCTCTCTCTCTCTTCTCTCTTTCTCTCTCTCTTCTCTCTTTACTCTCTTCTTTCTCTCTTGTTTGTTGGAGTAATGGTGGGAGCATGAGAGAAAGAGCCTTAGGGCTTTGTTTCCTAGGCTTGGGCCAATTGGCCTTAAGTTTCAACGATTGCCTTCAATGGCCCTCTGGGACCCCCTTTTGGCTTTGGGGCGGCCCTATCACTCCTCTGGTCACCAAATTTAGTGTATGGGTGTCTCATGGCCTGATGAGGGGCTGTGCAAAATTTGAGGACAAACGAATGTGGGGTTTCATCGTACGATTCCGATCTAAAAATGGCCCTGTGGGGTCCATTCTAGTCGTTGGGGTGGTTCTAATGTCGCCTAGCTATGAAACTTATAGGGTAGGTGCTCCATGGCCCGATGAAGGACCGAGCAAAATTTAAAGACAAACGGATGTAGAGATTTATCGTATGGGGCCGATTTGCGATCAACGGTCCCCGTCACACGATTGGGTTCCATATTTTGTGAATGGGCATAGAAAAATACGTTAAGCCCTCACCGTAAATGTAGAAGAAATCCTACGGTTGCAAAGCCTAATATCTCAGTTTTATTTACAAGTGTTAGATTTTAAGTCCAGCCCTCGGGTTAAGGCTAGGTGAGTTGCGTTTAGGAAGTACCGTTGGGACGGCGTGGATAATTAATTTCTAGGTGTCTACTGAGTCCGTGGTCCGCGATGGACCACAGGCCTAGTGAGATCTGTGGTTTCTCCAATTTTTAGATTTTTTTAACCTTCCTTGGCCGCTGCATGGCCCGCACGGGCTGTTGCTAAGTGCAAACGGGCTATCTGGCTTGACAGCCCGCAGTTGGTCCAATCATAACCAAACTGGTTCACCCTAATGGGCTAATCCTAGGTTAATTTGTTTATGGTATCGCACACATGAGCGACTTAAGCGAATTATCCTGCGGCAAATCCTACATGGACGCCTCAGGACATTGTTCTAAATGGACAGGATGTTACAATATCTCCAGTGGACCACACCGAAGGAATGTGTGGTGATAATCAAAACTCATATACGTCACTACCCAGGCCCGACAGCCCGTCCGGGTAGGGCTCTAAGGGGCCCACTATGATGTATTTATCTCATCCACGCCGTTCATCGCGCCACTGGACTGATGTAAATACATATTCTAGAAAATGAAGAAGGTCCATATCTCCAATGGACCACACCGAAGGAATGTGCGATGATAATCAAAACTCATATATGTCACTACCCAGGCCCGACAGCCCATCCAGGTAAGGCTCTGTGGGGCCCACTGTGATGTATTTGTCTTATCCACGCCATTCATCCCACCACTGGACTGATGTAAATACATATTTCAAAAAATGAAGCAGGTCCATTTCTCTAGTGGACCACACCGAAGGAATGTGCGGTGATAATCAAACCACTGTTGAAAACATTCCATGGCCACTGTTATTTTGTTTGTTACCATCCAAAAATGTAGTGGGCCACACTCTAAAATCTGGTGTATACAATCAAAATCACTCTCACGTGGGACATGTCCATGTATCTAGTGGACCACACCATATGACAGTGGTGTGGTACAGAAATATCGAGAGAATATGAAGCAGTCGATAATGTAAATGATCTCCACGGCTCATATGGCCGATGTCATCCTAAGTCATGCACCACAAAGAGACTAAAAATGACAAGTAATAATCCCCAAGTTACAATACCAATAATATCTAGAATTTAAAAATAACAATCAAGGGAAAACAAGAACCACGACGACAACCAGAAGTGCACAAAATCTCTCTCTATCTGATGGGGCAGGATCATCATTCGACATGGCCCTAGAAACCATGGCCCGGGTCGTCTGGGTTGTCTGTTAGATTGGCGAAGTCGAAGAATGGTGGATGTCCACCTCATCAGAATATGCGGCAACCTGAACCGCAAGAGATTCTGTGCGAGGTCTCGACAGTGCATTGGCCTTACTGAAGTGATCGTCCCAACATGCAATAGCTTCCATTTCTTGAAGGCTCGATGTCTCCCTCTGCTAAATCCCTCCACCTCCAATCTAGCATCCTCCCATGTCAGATATATACCTGGCCGACGTCCCACCAAGACAACATAGTACTTCTCCTTTCCCATCTGCAATGACATGGAAGGAATTGGTATGAGATTCGTGTTTTAGAATAGGATCGCGAAATAGAAAACATGCATTATTGTCCTACCGAAAAAAAGAAGTACAAAAAATCTTAACTAATTTTTTTATAAAAAAAAAGTTGTAAGTACATACCCTTTCTCCAAGTGAAGTGTGTGGTCCTATCTGTCTTAATGTGCAAGATGCAAGCATGTGATTACAAATATGAAAGATGTTATATAACAAAAAAATTTCATCATCGCAAAAGTCATAATGGTATACACTAAATATATACCAGCATATATCAATCCCAAAATAAAAAATAAATAAATAAAACAATCATCATGTCTAACAAAGTTATTACATGCCTGGATAAGAAACAGAAAAACATAACCAGGGACCAAACCCTGTCAGACGGACCCAACACCTCCATCACCAAAGTTATCATGGTGTGTTTTCTTCAACCACTCCACGCGGTGCTTAGGTCAAAGATTGACAAAGAACGATGCTAGCTTCTCGTCTTTACTCAAGAGCTGACTAACTTTGATAAACTCTAAGTTGGTCAAGCCTTGCACCTCTTCTAATACATCAAGTACTTTAGTAGTACGATTCACCTTTTTACCAAGGCCAAAATCACACATAGCCTCTGCAACGATCTAGAGAAAGGTGTCGAGTACATCACAGGGACGAGGAGGGCGCGATCGTTTCCTTGTTGTGGCCCCACCTCGGCTACCATTGGAATTAGCAGTGTAAGTAGGAGTGCCACGGGAGCCGCGATGTTCCATCAAAAGACTGTCTGACGAAAATGGAATGGTCCCTGTGGAGTCTGCTATATGATCCTCTGAGAGGTCAATTGTATTGTCAATATCATCATCGAGCTCTCTCTATGTATTATTGAGATCTCATTGAAGACGAGATGATGATGCTGATGTGACCATACTCTTACTACCTTACACATAACATCCCATGGCCTGGTCGGATCTGACGATAACTATAAGGTCATCCATTCTATCGATGCGTTTTCCGTAGAGTCTCAAAGTTGTTACTTCGGGATTAAATCGTTCCGGCTGTGATCTCAGTATTTTCCTACAGATTTTAGGCACCGGATCATTTTCTCCCAATCCACTCATGAAGTTGCAACTGATATTCAACTTTGTGAAAAACTCCATAAAGGTCTCATGCTCTTCCATTCTGAGACTTTCGAACTGTGAAGTCATGAGTTGAAGTTTAGATCTCTTCACAGTGCTTGTGCCTTCATGGGTTGTTTCCAATAGATCCCATGCTTCTTTGGATGTCCCACACATACTTATTTGATTGAAAATATCTTGGAACACGGCACAATATGTCACGCCCCAAACCTGAAAATCGGATTCACAGGAATCCCGATCACCGAATCCGGTGCCAACAGCCTCCGTAGTACCCCATTCTCGGCTCCTAGGGTCCATACGCCAGATTCCTATCCTGGGATCCTACAAGGAGGATTTTTTTTATATACATTTAACTCATAATAAGCATAACCACCAGATTACCCAATTCACAAAGGCAACATTATCATCACATATCCACTAATATAATCATTTGAGTATAATGCTGAAAGGGAAATACATATATCGAAATCAAAGCTCCAGGAGACAACTGCATGTTCCAAGCTCAACGCTGCTGCAACCTAATAACACCTGCACGCATCTATCATGCATAAGCTTATAGAAAGCTTAGAGGGTGGTGAAAGTGTATGCACAAGGCAAGTGTCAAGTATACAATACAATGCCATGAATCAGACGGTGGAATAAATAGAAATACTGACAAGATACGATATCAGAGTAAACAGAATTGTACTGGTATGCCCATGAGTCATACGATATCAGAGTAAGCAATTCAGATCAGCCATATAAATGAGGAGTCAAAGAGAGCCAAATATCAGATACCGAGGGTACAATGCAAGATGTAAATCCTGTTAAGTCCGTCTAGGCCATATAAATGTAGAAACATAGTAACCTAAAATGCTAAGTACTACAGATGCAATGTAATATACGGTGCGAATGTAATGACCATGCTGGAGTGTGAAGTCGGGATGATAGTACATAGTATCGCAGACTACGGGGTCCACCACAAAGGACTTCTATCCAAACCAGTCTCATACCTAAATTTGGATAGTTAGACTCAATGTGGTAAACTCCTAATCTCAGGTTAGTCACGCGCCAAACCAAAATCCTGGTCATGCGAAGGTACATGTAACAAATAGTTACGCACCACCAACCCGAGTGGATAGTGAAGGAATGAATGAATGAATATGCAATTCCTGCTCAATAAGTTCACATATCAGTACGGTTATTCTCTGGGGAATCACCGGGGTCTATTACACTCCAGACCAGATTGCCGCCCCATCGCGCGCAACAAGGTGAGTGGAAGAGACCTCACTATCCGCCTACCAATATCGGGCCCGGCTCGTCGATAGCGGACTCATTCCTCGAGCTGATCAGACTCAGCCTAGCATTACCTCCTCCTCTCGGGCAGGTAAGGTCGTACCCCCTTCCAATCGACCACGACACAGTGGGAGACACGGCCTAACGGTATACGGCCCTCATGTACTCATGCATCCACTCGGTCTAGATATTGGAGCAACCTCTGGAACCAAGAGGGTTTAGGGACTTTCACCCAGAGATATCTATAGCACCCCATGTAAAATAAATTTTTGGTGTCCCATCTGGCCATCCACAAAATACCTGTGAAGGCTATGACCCTGATGTCGCTAGGGCGTATAGTAATCACAATACACAATGCAAAATGTATGAGTCATACAATTCAGTCATGCATCAATCCTGCGCATACCGTGCACTCATGTGAGACAATCTCCGCCTATCAGGGAGTCTCATAACAATATACCCAATGTCATATGCAATGGTCAACCACATCTCATAACAAACATGCAGATGATGTGTATGGGCATGTATCGTAATGCTATGCTGTCATATACTCATAATCGGTATCTATACTGGCACCGACAATCGGCCTCAACAATGTAGACATTTAACCAACATTACCCCCAAAGAGTGGCCCACATAAAGCCTAATATATAGTAGACTCATGGCCTCACACAAGGACCTAATATATAACACCATGGGCCTTACTCAAGGGCCACATATACACAACAGGTGGGCCCTGCTCATAGGCTTCAAATACATGAAATGTGAGCCCTACACATGGGTCACGAATACGTCAAATGCGTCATACGTCATGGGCCTAATACATATCACAATGGCCTTACCCATAGGCCACGAATACACTATAATGGGCCTTGCCCATGGGCCATGAATACGTTACAGTAGGCCTCGACTACGGTTCACATATACATCATATAAGTCTCGACAATCGGAATTGACACTCGAAATCGGCCTCAACAATCGGAGTCAGCCTATACAATCGACCTTGACAATCGAAATCGGCTTCAATACTCGGCCTCGACAATCGGGATCAATCGATAATCAGAATCGGCAAATCGGTCACAACAATCGAGATCGATCGATACTCAGAGTCGGCAAATCGGTCACAACAATAAGGATCGATCGATAATCAGAGTCGGCAAATCGGTCATGACAATCGAGATCGATCGATACTCAGAGTCGGCAAATCGGTCACGACAATCAGGATCGATCGATACTCAGAGTCGGCAAATCGGTCACGACAATCGGGATCGATCGATAATCAGAGTTGGCAAATCGGTCACGACAATCGGATCGATCAATAATCAGAATCGGTAAATTGGTCACAATAATCGGATCGATCAATAATTAGAATCGGTAATCGACCTCATTGCAAGGCGAAGTCCATAGATGAACGGCCGATGATGGATCAAACAATATCAATGGCGCCAAAGCGTTTGGGTTAACCCACTAGAGAGCAATGAGAATGGGCCTATCTAGGCATAAGAGAAGGTCACAATGTAGATATTTAACCATCATTGCCCATCAATGTGGACATTCAACCAACACTGCTCCCAAGCAGTGGTCCACATAGAGTCAAACATAAGGTGGGCCCAAATATCCAACAAGTGGCCTCAAATAGTCATCACAGGTGGGCCTTACACATGTAGCACGTGAGCTTACACATCACGATGAGTTGATACATTGGGCCGCACCATTAGCCTAATATACACATCACAGTCGGCCTCTAACACAAGCCACATATACATCACCATGGACCACATATACATCACATTAGGCCACTCCCATGGGCCTCGAATACATCATAATGGGCCTCGCCCATGGACCTTGAATACATAACATCGGGCCTTGCCATTTGGGCCGGAAATACATCACAATGGGCCACAACCCATGGGCCTTAATGCACAATGGATGGGTCCTACACCTGGGCCTAATATACATCACAGATGGGCCCTACACATGGGCCTCATACACAACAAGTTGGGCTTATCAATGGGCCCTAGGGAGAGTCGTAATGTGGACGTTTAACCAACATTTAAACGTGCAATGTGGACGTCAAACCAACATTGCTCCCAAGGCACGACTGTCATAAACATTATTACATAAAACATGTTGGGATCACACATTGCAGGGATCACACATTGCAATGGACCTTAGGTACATCCCATTGGGCCTTAAATACATCAAATGGGCCAAATCACATGGGCCTTATATTCATCAAGTGGGCCACATCAATGGGCCGCACCAATGGGCCTTATGTACATTGCAATGGGCCTTAACCCGTAGGCCTTAGAATGCATCAAATGGGCCTAATCTCACGGGTCTCATATATGTGCCAAGGTGGGCCTCAATGGATGGGCCATAACTACATTAAGATGGGCCTCCTCAAATGGCCTTATAAATATCAAGGTGGGCCTCAATGGATGGCCACAAGTACATATATATATATATATATATATATATGAATCATATCAAAAGATCAACCGATCTTCACTTCAAATAACAGTGGTGGGGATCCACTTGAACCATAGGTCTAACTCATTCTTTAGCCCCTGCCATAAAATGAGCTTTCAAATTGGTTGGACGGTTTGGATGCAACCTATGCATCATGGTGGGTCCCATAGGTGGATGGTGAGGGTAAAATAGGTGGGGCCCACATAACTTGGTGACGTCACATACACCAGCTACTTAGCTGGTATGTTGCACGCCAGCCAATTTGCTTCATAAGGTGGGTCCACATGTGTGGCCCACCATAACATTTATTTTCCATCCAACATTAATAAGGTCACACAAACCTGAGAAAAAGAAAAAAATAAATTACATAATGATCCAAACTTCAGTGAAAAACCCGAATGGATTTCAATGGTTGACGTTCAATCCACTCTGCTTTTGCGGGGTGGCCCACCTGACTGACGGCTGGATGGCAAGGATAGAACACGTACATCACAGTGGGTCCCACCGTCCAGTGGTGTGGATGGTGGGGCAAGGACACATACATCATCAGGTGGGTCCCACCGTCCAGTGCTGTGGACGGTGCGGACACAGCACATGCACCAGGGTAGTTTCCACCGTCCACAGCCGTGGACGGTGTGAATAGAACACATACATCAATGGTGGGTTCCACATGGGGCCCACTATAACAATTATTTGTAATCCAACCCCTTAATAAGGTCACACGGACTTAGATGAAATGGCAAAATAAATTTCATGGTGATCCAAAACTTCTGTGGCCCACAAAACGGTTTCAATGGCAGAAATTCAATATCACTGTTTCCTGCAGTGTGGGCCACCTGAGCTGTGGATGGAGCTGAAATTTGGAGGGGGCCCACTTCTGGGAGTGGCCCACCTCGTGAACGGGTTGAGTGAAAAATAAACATCAAGGTGGGGCCCACGGCTAGAGCCGTGGGTTGCTGTCCGCCCGCCCGTCCGCTGGTGCGCAGGCAGTGCCTGCTGCCTTCTGACAGCAGCAGCGCAGCTGGTGCATCTCTTCTCTTTTTTTTCACGATATTTCACGTGTGGGGCCCACATTAGGGGAATCCACCCCGTCCAATGGCCTCCCATGGCTCAAGACAAGCAAAATAAGCCCAATATTGAGCATATTTCGGTGTATAGAAACATGGAGGGTGTTTCAACGATAAATACATTATTTACTATGCTATGGCCCACCAGAAAATCAGATTGGTCCCATTTTTTCAGCTCAACGCCTAAAACAATCTAAGGAATGGAATGGATGGCTTGGATGGGCTCAATGCATCAAGGTGGGGCCTGTATGGGCGGTCCACCTAAAAGATTAAAAAAAATAAAGTACATATATATTTTTTTTACACTCACTGTCTGCTCACACTTCACAAACCACGTCCAGCATCTCTGGACGCTGGACGGTTGAATATAATACATTATTTAAGGTGGGCCACCACAAGGTTGGATAATGTGGATAAGACATACATCAATGTGGGGTCCATCCGAGTGGGCCACATGACCACACCATCACAAAGAAATAAGGAAAGAGAGAGTGGGAGAAAGAAGCACCCACCTTCAGAACTACTACTCCTTCTTCCGCACTAGGGCAATCTAGCTCCAAGGAGAAAGAATCAATGGTTGAGATTGGATTTTAGAGGTTGGATGATGGGGTATGAAGCTTCATGGTGGGTGGAAAAATGGAGGAAAGCTTGGACGTGAGTTGCTCTCATGGAGCTTGGGAGAAATGAGAGAGAGATGAGGAAGAGAGAGAGAGGTGATAGGTGAGAGATGTGAGTGATGGATAGGTGTACTTGATGGGTGGAGAGAGAGTTGTGTGTTGAATTTAGAGGTTGCTTGGGGATGGGTGTTTGTACTTGACATGATGGGATAGAGTACTTGACACTTGATGCGATTGATGGGACACTCTTGGGATTACAATGCGCGGCGTTTCTCTCGAAATGAACACGGGCCCACATCTCCTAGCTCGGGTATCGTCTTGGCGTGTGAGATGCGGCATCGGAACCGCGACGACGGCACGATCGCAGAGGTACAAGTCTTGGGTCGAGTTGACTTTGGTTGACGGCGAGTGAATCAGGGTCGCGCGCAAATACCGGTTGAGGGTCGAAGGTTGCCAAAATTTGACCGGGAAACTGCAGAAGTCTATGGAACGGTACGGTCTAGGATACGGGGCTTACATAGTAGATGGCGTTCATAGCTTTAGCTTTAGCAGTCTGTTTTTCTTTATCGAACGTCAACCACTTTTCTTTCGGTTTGGGTTTTGTGATGGTTGTACCACTATCAAATACAACTTGTTCAGATGGTGGCACATATCTACTTTCAACTATATCCCAAACATCATGATCCAAAGATCTCAGAAAGTAGTGCATCCTAGCCTTCCAGTATGCATAATTTGATCCATCAAACACTGGAGGTCTAGTGACCGATGAGCTCTCACCTTTGGCCATATTCCCAACTTCAATCAAGATCACGCTCTAGGCGGTGAAGCCCTTAAAGAGAGACCCGCTCTGATACCAGTTGAAATTGCGGTGAGGACCGCTTTAGTTGAAGTAGGAATATGCCAATATGTCCTAAAGCGGGGTGAATAGGACTTTTTAAAGTTTTTATGATTTTTTAAAAATCCTATTACACTAATCCTAACAGAAGATACTTATCAGGATTACTCAAAAGTAACTCTACTGGCTTCCAAGCTCGGTAGAGGATCCAATCACAAACTATTCAAGAAATGAACAATATGTAACCTAATTTATGATGGATAGACTGTGTATGTCTGTGAGGTGTGATCTCAGATATGAAAGTATTAAATTAAATCACATAATCAAAAGAATAATAGTCTCAAACACAGTCATTTTTATAGTGGTTCAACTACTTATCTACTCCACTCCCGGTAACCGCACTCAACCCTTGAGTGTACCGGATTTCACTAAGGAGGTTTCATAGCGGTTCACCTCAAACCTAAGGTTTTAAATCAGGTTCACCTTCAAGCTTTACAACCTACACTGAGGCTGACTGTTTATGCTCTCACGAGCAAGGGTCAACACAACACACCCACTTTTAGGCACACTAGCCAAGGATCTTCCATAAGACCCTAACTAAGGTTTCACACGGTTCACCTCTAACCTAAGGTTTTAGACAGGTTCACCTTCAACCGGATGTTTATGCTCTCCATAGAGTATGGTTCTACACAACGCACCCACCACGTACACTCCCGTGGCAGGCCTCCTACGAGGGCTTGTAAGGGTGAGAAATACCTTATACCCAATCCAACAGAGGAATGATCAAAGGGTCCTCTGGACTCTAGTTACTTACAGATAAGTGGATGAGTCTCATTCAGCTCGTTGATGAAGATCTCCTCCTTTGTTGATGAAGAGTCTTCTACTTCCTTGATCCGCAACTCAAATGATGTACCAATATATGGCGACGGGTTGGGTCAAGGTTAAGACAGAATCCTACTCTATAAAATATTTTCCTATAAGGAAGATAGAGTGATTCCGATTATGCATTCAAGGCATCCCAGCTTAATGATTTGCCATTAAGGTAGTAGCTGGAGGATCCTTAAATGCAGAAGTTCATTCCCCAATCCACTCTATTTAATATCAACGATGAGGGTAAATTGGAGGATGAACTTTCCTGAGAGAAAGGGCTTTGAGTATATGATCTAAGGTAAAATACTCAAAAGCACTCTCTTCTTTCTCTACCAGCAACAATAGACAAGTCCTCTTTATATAGGCAAAAAGTTCCAACGGATATAAAACGGTCACATTTATGACAGAATTCGATATCATCAAGCGGGGTCGATATCATCGAGCGTATACTCTCGATTGCATCGACTGTCCGCTCGATAACACAAACTCAAATATCATACGCTTTTGAAACCTAATGCCAGCTGGTCGAGGGAATCGAAGTATGTGTCGATGTCATCAGATTTTGAACTCCGATATCATCGATAAGAGGTTCGATTCATCGACACTTGAAAATGAGAGAGACTTGCTATAAAATATTTCAGGTTTACAAGAATGATTGAGGGACCTTCGAGATCATCGGAATTTGAATGTCGATGATATCGATAGCTGTGTCGAGGCATCGATAAATCCAAAGGATTTTTCATTAAGCTTGTTGGACAGTTTATGTCCATGATCGATGCAATCGATTTAGCATCGATATCATCAATATTTAAATATCGATTCTATCGAGGGGCCCTCGATCAAAGATAAAACATCCTGAAATATTTGCTAGAAGACAAGGCACCCATGACCGATAACATTGAGAGCCTTCCGATATCATCGAGATTTGAATTTTGATGATATCGAGAAGAGTTTCGATATATCGATGCACACATGATTTTCTTAAGTAAAACAGGGGCACCGGAGATCTGTCTGTCGATATTATCGAGTCACCATCGATGGACTCGAGATTCAAATATCGATGATATCGATAGGTATATCGATATATGGATAAATCCGTCCAGAGATATATGCGATTGTTGGACATATTTTGTCCTTATTTCGATGATATCGTTTAAGTATCGAGGACATCGACAACATAGGTAGATCATATCGAGATGTGTATCGATAAAATTGACAAAGCAAGAAAACTTAGAGAATTTTCTGAGTTTTGAAAAAGTTTTCTCAACTTTAAAACCCTATGATATTCTAGTTTGTTTTAAGGGTTTATATACCTGGTGTTTTGGGACTTGGGATGTGAGGCTTAGATTTACCTGAGGCGAGCTTGCACACATCCCGGTTGAGATAGATGCTTGAATTGATCTTCCTACGAGGCTCTGCAGTTTGTCCGACTCAACACTCACGTTAATTGACAAACCAGGGTACTTTCAATCTCCTCCTTTGTCAATTACGTAACAAAATACCAAAACACCCTAGAACAGTATGTAGACAACCACATCCTAAATTGTGTGTACATGCTTTTGACACAATTTTACAATTTTTAATGAAACCATGTACATAGCCTAGTATCTGCTCCCCCTAACTGCAAGCTCCCCTTTTCTTGGTGCAACTGCTCCCCCTAACACCTACAACATCATTTAAGCAGATATATATTTTTCCGTTCGGTATGTTTGAACTGTTCTCCCCCTTTTTGTCGGTCATTGACAAAGATATAGCAGTTGATATTGACTGAAGTTTAAAGACATGTCGGAGAACCAATATTCATGGAATATGCATATATCAGATAGATATATAATGGTCAAACAGTTGATTAATTAGACATCATTTGTAGTAACTATGTATGCATAGCAGATAACATAGAGCAGTTAGGATAATCATGAGAAGAACATCACATGCCTTCCATTTGTCAGAAACTGAATAAACCAAGGGACAGATGAGACATAAGCATGGCAGTAAAAATATTGAATTATAACAGCCATATCCAAATATCCAAAACACATACTCCCACAGACAGCAGTAAATTTTACGGGCCCCAATGCCGAAGTATATTCTTTACTTAGAGGATATCAATAAAAACTATTCACACTTGGTGGATTAGTAATGCATAACACACATATATATGAGCGAAGAGCATTCAAAATGACATTTTATGCCCTTAACATTTCAGGGAGATTCCAGGTATGTGATGCATTGATCATACGTTAGACAATCAAAAACCTTTACTGTGCTGGTAAGGCATCGAGAATTTGTTGAGTAGCATGTTGTTGAGTTACTAGTAAGGTTTTGATCTCTAATAGACAAGCTTCACAGTCATCCAGCCGCTTCATGATGTAGGATTGTGTCTCAAGCAGATCCTGGATAGTATCTTGTTCGGGGATAGCCTGAATGTTCTCAACAGAGATGGGGAAATGCACAGGATGGCCTTTGTCTGAGCTTGAATCGATTTTTCTCCCATGAGATGAGTTGGCAACGATGTTGCAGATGTCTTCATGATTAAACCAGACGCATGAGTGTGGAAGATCATTAGTAGGAGACAGCCCAAATTGTCGTGATAGCTTGGACACAAGACATGGGAATGGAAGTGTAGTGATGGATTCATCTGAAGACACCCGAATTAATTGTTGAAGAATGAGGGTGGGTAGGCAGACGTGAATACTAAGATGAACATCATACAAAACATTTAGAATGTATGGAGAAAGCTTATTTCCAGAGACTTCACAGGGATAGACATTTGTGCTGAAAATGCTATGAAGGATTTTGTATGCGGGATTAAGGTATTTAACATGAAGAGCATTCTTTGCATTTCTCGGTATAGTAGTACCATCACATAGTCGCGAGTAACTTCTCCCCATACACCAAGACCATTCATATTTCGTTCTGATACAGGTATCCTAGTGACCGCTACCCTAATCAACCAGCTTATTAGTCTAGGGGTGATGTGATCCGTCCGATTTATGATAGTGACTGAAATGATTGGAGGATTATTCTCAACATTGTAGATCAAACTCAAAAACTGATGCACCAGATTATGCTGAAATCCTCCACCAAAATTCATGATATTCCTCCACCCGATTAGTTCTAAGATACCAGGAATCCCAAAAGGTTCAATGCATTTTCTCTGAATAGTTTGTTCTGCCACAAAGTTTAAGTTGAGACAAGGAGATGAGTCAGTTGCACTCTTCTTACCTTTCTCGTCCTCTGTTGAGACATGTTGTGTCGGAACCCCGCCTTTAAACATTTTTGCTTAAGAAGAGAAACCTGTTCTGAGAAATGCAATCCCATCCTAAGATCAACCAGTGAGTCTCTTTTTCCATTCTTCCATTTTTAATTCAGCGGTAACCGTCGATATAATCGAACATCGTTTCGATGACATCGGGGAACCCTATTTGATGTTTTCAATGAAGATCAGAGGGAAGTCCAACCGTCCCGATGATTCAGCTTCTCGAGAGTTCGTTGATGGTATCGATTTATGGTCGATGTAATCGAACCAATCACTCGATGTATCGACAGGTATCTCACAGGTGAATGTTTTCAATTTTCAGTATTCAGACAACCTTTCATGTATACTATTAGTATATCTATGTATCGACAGTAAAATTTTGTACAAGCATTGTACAAATCAAAATTATAAACATGAGGATGTTTATATACAAAAAAAAAAGATTAAGGTGAGAAACCTCAGATATATCATTAAAAGCTCATCAGAATTGCATTATTTTATCAAAAATATCCAGATCTTGATGCATGACCTGGATTTGTTTTCTCTATGTTCAGTATTTATAGCCATAAGGATCATCCTTTCCTTTACCTTTGATGACATAGCAATGGTTATTTGTGCGAGAACCCTTCATTATTGATTTTCCTAAGAGGTCCAGGATTTCACATTTTTCCTTGTTGAATGTAACCACATGCTCAGTGTCACATATTTGAGAAATGCTTAGAAGATTGTGTGTTAATCCTTTTATGCAAAAGGCACTCTCATTTTTAAGCAACTGGATCCCTTTAATGATTCTCTGTCCAATTACCTTAGCGGTGCTTCCATCTCCATAGGTGACTATCCCATTATTAAGATCTGAATAATTTGTAAGAAGGGATTTGTCACCTGTGACATGTCTTGAACACCCACTATCTAGATACCACTTAGTTTCATTGCCTGGCATATGGTTTGAATGAGTAACCAGACAATTCTTCTTTTCTCTTGGGACCCATTTTGTGACAGGATTTTTAACAGTGGTAGATTTTATTTTCGTGTTCAATTTGACCACTTGATTCAATTGATCTGTGTTAGTCATTTTAGGTGGTGGTGGATGTGAATCTATTTTATCCATATTCCTAGGTGGACTCATGACATTTTGTACTTTTCTGGTTGGTTTGAATTTTCCAATAAGCTTTTGACCAGAGTAATGTTGAGGCCTCCTAAGTGTTAAGCATTCAACCTGATAATGACCCGAATCACCACACAAACGACAAACTGGAGTAATTCTTCTATTACTACTTGAGGCAGCAGATTTTCCAGTTGTTGGTGCTCTATTTCCAATCTTTGTTTCATATCCTAAGCCGCTCTTGTCTTTTCCAGGTTTTCCCAGACCTAAGAGTTTTTCTAACTTCTCACCACTCTGGAAAAATTTGTAGTTTATCTTAGCAATTTTTCTGGATTCCTCTAAATCAAACAGGAGTGTATGATTTTTGTTATGAAGGAGCATGTTTTTGTCTTTTAATTGCTCAACCTGTTTGTTTAGTTTTTTAGACTCGGATTTAAGGAAGGTGTTAATTCTTTCAAGTCTATCATTACCTGAGTGAGATTGTTGTAAATCATTGATTAGGTGTGTATTAATTTCCAGAGTTTTATCCAAATCTTTTTGCAGCAATTCTTTTTTATTCTCAGATATTCCAAGTCTTTTAATAACTTTGATGCTATGAATGTATGGTTGATTGTAAGCATCTTATAGCTTGTTCTGTTCTTCTTCTTCTTCCTTTTCAGTTCCCTTATTATCTGACGGAAAGGATTCAGTAGCTTGCTGTTCTTTTTCGTTCTCAGATTCACTGGGAATGATTGGAGTAGTGGAGACCATAAGAATTTTCAAGGATTTCTGGTCTCCATCCCTCTCTGAGTCACTAGATTCTGAGTTTGACTCTTCTGTATCATCTCATGTGGCAGCCATAGCCTTGCCCTTAGTTTTTTTATTTGGACATTCAGTAGATAGGTGTCCATACTTCTAACAGGCATAACATTGTGGTTCTTTGGTCTTTCTACTAAATTTGCCTGTAAAGGGTTTGTTGTCCACCTTTCTACCTTTGGAGAGACGACCACGATTCTTCTGAAAGAATTTCCTGAATCATTGTGCCAGCAAAGCCACTTCCTCATCTTCATCTTCTATCCTCATTTGTTGTTTTCTTTGAAGTTTTTAGGACAGTATTTTTAGATTTTTAGGTTTGTTTGAAGTATAGTTCAAAAGTTTGTAGGGAACCTACCAGTTCTTCTACTTTCATTTCATCAATATTCCCACATTCTTCAATAGTTGTTACTTTAGGATTAAACCGTTCCAGCAGTGATCTCAGTATTTTTCTACAAATTTTAGGCACCGGAACCTTTTCTCCCAATCCACCCATGGAGTTGCAAATGATATTCAACTTTGTGAAAAACTCCATAAAGGTTTCATGCTCTTCCATTCAAAGACTTTCGAATTTTGAAGTCAGGAGTTGAAGTTTAGATCTCTTCACAGTGCTTGTACCTTCATGGGTTGTTTCTAATAGATCGCATGCTTCTTTGGATGTCCCACAAATACTTATTTGATTGAAAATTCTTGGGACACGGCACAGTAGATGGCGTTCATAGCTTTAGCTTCAGCGGTCTGTTTTTCTTTATCGAACGTCGTCCACCTTTCTTTCGGATTGGGTTTTATGATGGTTGTGCCACTATCAAGTACAACTTGTTCAGATGGTGGCACATATCTACTTTTAACTATATCCCAAACATCATGATCCAAAGATCTCAAAAAGTAGTGCATCCTAGCCTTCCAATATGCATAATTTGATTTATCAAACACTAAAGGTCTAGTGACCGATGAGCCCTCTCCTTTGGCCATATTCCCAACTTCAGTCAAGATCACACTCTAGGCGGTGAAGCCCTTAAAGAGAGACCCACTCTGATACCAATTGAAATTGCGGTGAGGATCACTTTAGTTGAAGTAGGAATATACCAATATATCCTAGAGCGGGGTGAATAGGACTTTTTAAAGTTTTTATGATTTATTAAAAATCCTATTACACTAATCCTAACAGACGATACTTATCAGGATTACTCAAAAGTAACTTTACTGGCTTCCAAGCCCGGTAGAGGATCCAATCACAAACTATTCAAGAAATGAACAATATATAACCTAATTTATGATGGATATGACTGTGTATGTGTGTGAGGTGTGATCTCAGATATGAAAGTATTAAAGTAAATCACACAATCAAAAGAATAATAGTCTCAAACACAGTCATTTTTATAGTGGTTCGACTACTTGTCTACTCTACTCCTGGTAACCGCACTCAACCCTTGAGTATACCGAATTTTACTAAGGAGGTTTCACAGCGGTTCACCTCAAACCTAAGGTTTTAAATTAGGTTCACCTTCAAGCTTTACAACCTACATTGAGGCTGACTGTTTACGCTCTCACGAGCAAGACTCAACACAACACACCCACTTTTAGGCACACTCGCCAAGGATCTTCCATAAGACCCTAACTGAGGTTTCACACGGTTCACCTCTAACCTAAGGTTTTAGACAGGTTCACCTTCAACTGAATGTTTATACTCTCTACAGAGCAAGGGTCCACACAACGCACCCACCAACTACACTCCCGCCAGAGGCCTCCTACGAGGGCTTGCAAGGGTGAGAAACACCTTAGACCCAATCCTACAGAGGAATAATCAAAAGGTCCTCTAGACTCTAGTTACTTATAGATAAGTGGATGAGTCTCATCCAGCTCATTGATGAAGATCTCCTCCTTTGTTGATGAAGAGTCTTCTACTTCCTTGATCCGCAACTCAAATGATGTACCAATATATGGCGACGGGTTGGGTCAAGGTTAAGATAGAATCATACTCTATAAAATGTTTTCCTATAAGAAAGATAGAGTGATTCCAATTATGCATTCAAGGCATCCTAGCTTAATGATTTGCCGTTAAAGTAGTAGCTGGAGGATCCTTGAATGTAGAAGTTCATTCCCCAATCCACTCTATTTAATATCAATGATGAGGGTGGATTGGAGGATGAACTTCCCTGAGAGAAAGGGCTTTGGGTATATGATCTAAGGTAAAACACTCAAAAGCACTCTCTTCTTTCTCTACCATCAACAATAGACAATTCCTCTTTATATAGGCAAAACGTTCCAATGGATATAAAACGGTCACATTTATGACAGAGTTTGATATCATCGAGCGGGGTCGATATCATCGAGCATATACTCTTAATTGCATCGACTGTCCGCTCGATGACACAAACTCAAATGTCATACGCTTTTGAAACCTAATGCCAGCTGGTCAAGGGAATCGAAGTACATGTCGATGTCATTAGATTTCGAACTCCGATATCATCGATGAGAGGTTCGATTCATCGACACTTGAAAATGAGAGAGACTTGCTATGAAATATTTCAAGTTTATAAGAATAATCGAGGGACCTTCGAGGTCATCGAAATTTGAATGTCGATGATATCGATAGCTGTGTCGAGGCATCGATAAATCCAAAGGATTTTTCATTAAGCTTGCTGGACAGTTTATGTCCATGATCGATGCAATCGATTCAGCATCGATATCATCGATATTTGAATATCGATTCTATCGAGGGGCCCTCGATCAAAGATAAAACATCCTAAAATATTTGCTAGAAGACAAGGCACCCATGACCGATAACATCGAGAGCCTTCTGATATCATCGGGATTTGAATTTTGATGATATCGAGAAGCATTTCGATATATCGATGCACACGTGATTTTCTTAAGTAAAATAGGGGCACCGGAGATCTTCCTGTCGATATTATCAAGTCACCATCAATGGACTCGAGATTCAAATATTGATGATATCGATAGGTATATCGATACATCGATAAATCCGTCCAGAGATATATGCGATTGCTGGACATATTGTCCTCATTTCGATGATATCGTTTAAGTATCGAGGACATCGACAGCACAGGTCGATCATATCGAGATGTGTATCGATAAAATCGACAAAGCAAGAAAACTTAGAGAATTTTTTGAGTTTTGAAAAAAATTTCTCAACTTTAAAACCCTATGATGTTCTAGTTTATTTTAAGGATTTATATACCTAGTGTTTTGAGACATAGGATGTGAGGCTTAGATTTACCTGAGGCGAGCTTGCACACATCCCGGTTGAGGTAGACGCTTGAATTGATCTTCCTTTAAGGCTCTGCAGTCTGTCCGACTTAACATTCATGTTAATTGACAAACCAGGGTACTTTCAGTATATATATAACAACATTTTTCAACCTAAAAAGCAAATCCTAACATGTACATTCGTGTAACAGTCTCCTCAATGTTACATAAATCGCATCCTTACGGCCTAAATTAATTTCAAGCAAACAAGACTTCCTACATAAAAGCAACCCTTCCTCTAGTTAAATTTGCACTATCTTAAAATCAAGCACTAAGCTGTAGAAGGCAAAAATATACAATTCCAGTTCAGCCAAGGACAAAGATAACATAAGCGATGTACCGGGGGTGATATCACCTTTTGCTAACGCTAATTGCTAAAGAGTAACCAACAGAAGAAGTGACAAAAAACCTGGCCGAAATAACAATTAAATTCCAAAAGTGTTAATTCATCATCTTATAAATTCAAACACATACATAAAAGTAATTCCATGTTGCATTTGTAATTGAACTGATGTGGACCATTAAATGCAAAAAGTGGCTAAAGTAAGAGTTACATTCATCATAAATTCTCAAAATGGTCAAGACTAATGGCAACAACATATGGCAATCCAAACGACCAAACCTATTGTGTATGGATCTTAGCCCAAAAATTAGACTAAATGGGCAATCTTAACCATTTAATTTCCCATTGCTTTTGCATTGGTGAGCAATTTATTTAGCAGTCCCCACCAATTGGACAATCAGGAAGATTTAATCACAGTGCAAGCAACTTTTCAATTAAATGAAAAATTTTGGGAGCTAACCTCCTTTTCTGAGAGAAATGCTCCTTAAAGAAAATGTTAGCTGAAAACTCTGAACTAAAACCTCATGGCTTGACGTCTGCAAAACCCAATGTATTATAAGATAGAGTTTCCATACAAAGACAATAGAGACTTGTCAAAATATCGATACAAGATGGGATCTGAATCAATTTATCAGAACAAGTAGCAAGGCAAGCATTTGTCATTTCATCCAGAGCCACTGTGCAATGAAATTCTAACAAGATGTTAAGAAATGTAAGACATAAAAATAGTAGGCACTGGAGAATATATAGATGAAACATGGTTGGCAAAGCATGGTAAAGATTACCAAACATGCTAGCTGAAAACTCCGAACTAAAGCCTCAAGGTGTTTTCTATTTAGTGTAAGGAGTCAATTGCTTTAATGACTGCTTTTGTTTCAAATATCCCAACAGTCACTTGATATCAATCTTTAGCCCCTGGACTTTATAATGACATATTGAAATATGAATATATGTGACTATTTCATCAGAGCTTTATTCTTTTAAAATGTATGTGCTATTGTGAAGCTCTTCTTGTAGGTCTATGTTGTTTGTGTTAGAGCTATTTACCTAATGGTACTATGTGCACACCTCTAGCTTTAAATCGAAATCAAACTGTAATGAGCATTATATCCAATACTACAACTATGTATTGGTTGAATATAAATCCTAGTTGTCATGACCATGGGATTATTAAAAAATTCAGTTTAGGGGTCTGGCCACAATGTATATTTCAGAAGTTCCATGGTTGCAGTATTCTAAGAAATAGATTTCCATGGTTGCTGTGTTCTAAGAAATAGATTTCCATGAAACTTTCTAGAGTGATCAACCAAATGTCATAAGTGGGAAGCTGCATCCCATAAACAAGCTGTCTTAACTAACCTTCATCATAAACAAGCTGCATCCCATAAACAAGTTGCATCCCTTTCATTTCATCTATTTTCTTCATCATTGCATTTGATCATGAGATACAACAACACTCTCTACTACCCCATCACCCGAAAGAACAAAAAGCAAACAATTGTTGACTAGTTTGTTCACTCCATGTGAATTAAAGTGGCTAAAGAAGTGGAAAAATTAGATCTTTTACAACATATGCCTATGGAAATGAATTAGATGAGACAGTCGACTAGCCATCCATATATCAATGAATCTCATGTACCATGAAAAGATTAAACACTGTGAAGTTGATTGGTGAGCAATTTGATTGAATTTTTGCTAAAGAAATTCCCATTCCATGCTACAAATATAGATAATAGTTGGCTAAATGTGTTCACATTCTGAGAAACAATAAAGTGAAATAGATGAGAGTAACCATACCAGAGATCTATAACAATTCTAGTGATGAGATCAATGAACTTCAGGACAATAAAACGCTGCTGCGAGTAACCAACAGATCTCCAAAGAAAGCATGGAGCATTAGGTTTATAAAGTCAGTTTATTTGAAGTATAAAGAAGGAATCCAACTGCACATATCTATCTGGAATCCAAATGATACACCAAACCACAAAAGACAACAATTTTCATATATACTGACCAAAAAGAAAACAATTCTTCCTCTATATAAACCAAGAAACTTGTTCCAGACTAAACTAAATGTGAAAAACATGATACTTAAGAATCTTTACATAAACAAACCACTTGATAGATGCAACTAGATGAATGTGACAGCATCATCCCATGTCATAAGTTTTCAAGGTTGGGAAAGTGAAAACGGGATATTTACTGAGAATACATTACACCAAAAAATGAATTCATCTCATTTTAGTTAACAGAACCCACAAATGGAAATCTTTCAGCAAATGAAGATAGCTCTAGTAACCAAAGATTAATATACGTAGTTTAAATAAAATTTTATAACTTGAATCCAAGGAAAACCAACACTAGTAAATCCATCTGAGATCACTAGTAACAAGAAGAAAAAGAACGATTTTCAAGTCCAAGGGATTGACATGTGAGATCTACCAAAGTAACTCTCCAAGGAAGTAAAGAGAAATCATGAAGAACAATCCACGGCAAATTCAGAGAAATTACTAGATTATATGACATTCTGAGTAACAGTAAAGCAAAATAGATAAGAGTAACCATACCAGAGATCCATAACAAATCCAAGAGATGAGATCAATGAACTTCAAGTCAATGAAACCATGCTACGAGTAACCAACAGATTTCCACAGAAAGCTTAGAGCATTAGGTTTCTAAAGTCAGTGAATTTGAAGTATAAAGAAGGAATCCAACTGCACATATGTATCAGGAATCTGAAGGATACACCAAACCACAAAAATTAGATAAGAGTAACCATACCAGAGATCTATAGAAAACAAAAAACCAACAAATTCATTAACAAACTAGACAAAAATTTCTTCCTCTAACTGTTCAAAAAGAAAACAATTCTTCTCTATATATAAACCAAGAAACTAGTTCCAGACTAAACTGAATGTGAAAAACAGGATACTTAAGAATGTTTGCACAAACAGACCACTTGATAGTTTAAATGGTAGATACCTCTTGATAGGCTACAAATTCCACCATCATCCAGGCTACAAATGCAACTAGATGAATTTGCTTGCATCTACCTTTTGCTTTGGTGGACATAGAAGCCTTGCATCAAGTAGGTAACCATGGAGATGACCTGATCCATCAGTCTTCTCAACTTATAAGGTGGGCCACAAACAGAAATTATTGGACTGTTTAAATGTAAATAAATTGCATTTTAGCTACATCCACATAGGGAGCCTACCTCATGTGTGGATTGGATTTCTCACATGTTTAAATAAAATTTCATAACTGGAATCCAAGGAAAACCAACACTAGTAAATCCATCTGAGATCACGGGTAACATGAAGAAAAAGCGGAATTTCAAGTCCAATGAATAGACATGCGATCTACCAAAATAACTCTCCAAGGAAGTAAATAGAATTCATTAACAACAATCCACAGGAAATTCATAGAAATAACTAGATTATAAGAACTATAACCTTTATTTAAATTAAAGAAAACCCAAATAATCAAAATCCACAAATATATTCAGAGAACCCAAAACCCCCAAGATCATGATATTGCAAAGAATCTAAGAAACAAAATCCAAATACCCTAAATCTGAGAAACAGTAAAGCGAAATAGAAGAAAACCCATACGGCCATACTCCTGCAACAAATCTATCATCCGAGATCAATGAACTTCAAGACAATGAAACGATGCTGGGAAATACATCAGATGTACATAAGAAATCTTAGAGCATTAGGAATAAAAGAACAGTATATATGAAGTATAAAAAAGAAATCCAACTGCACATATCTATCAGAAATCTCGAAGACATGGCAGCCAGCCAAACAGGCCAAATGCATCTCGGAGGACCTGTTTCGCCAGTGATGACAGGGGTATATCACAGGCATGAAAATTCATCGTGGCCCTCTCAAACACTACAAAAATAAATATTTTCTTAAACATGCAGGACCTCTGGACACTACACCAGGGTGTTTCTAAAATTGCAGTAATGACCACTTTAATCGAAGTGGGAATATGCCAATATATCCTAGAGGGGGTGAATAAGATTTTTTTTAATATTTTATGACAATTTAAAATCTTATCACTCTAATCCTATAAGTAAGCATGCATCAGGATTACTACAGCGTAACTCTGCTGGCTTCCAAGCTTGGTAGAGGATCCAATCATAAAACTATTTGAGAGATAAATAATATGCAAATCAGTTTATGATGGATGTGACTGTGTGTATGAGGTGTGATTTCAGATAATCAAGTATGAAGGTATTTAAGGAAATCACATAAATAATGGAAGACAATAGCAATTTCAAACATAGTTACTTTACTACTTGTCTACTCCACTTCCGGCGGACGCACTCAACCATTGAGTGTACCAAATCTCACTAAAGGAGGTTTCACAACAGATTCACCTCAAACTGGAGGTTTTAAATCAGGTTCACCTCTAACCAGTACAACCTACACTTAGGCTGACACAACGTGTTTACACGACACTGTTTATGCTCCCATAAGCAAGGGTCAACACACAGCACCTGACTTTTAGGCCCCAGTGGCCAAGGATCCACACAAGGAACCTAATGGAGGTTTTACAATAGGTTCACCTCTAACCAGTTGATGCTCTCCACAGAGCAAGGGTCAACATAACTCACCCCCACGTACACTTCCGCCAGAGGCCTCCTACGAGGACTTGCAAGGGGTGAGAAACACCTTAGACCCAATCCTAAGAAGGAATGACACAAGTGTCCTCTGGACTCTAATGACTTACAGATAAGTAGATGGGCCCTATTTAGCACGTTGATGAAGATCTCCTCCTTTAATGATGAAGAATCTTCAGCTTCTTTGATCCGCAACTCAGAATATGTACCAATATATGGCGATGAGTTGGGTCAAGGTTATGATGGAATTCTACTCTATTAAATGTTTTCCTATAAGGGAGATAGAGCGATTCTAATCATCTATGCATTCAAGGCATCCCAGCTTAATGATTTTTCATTAAGTAGTAGTTATAGGATCCTTAAATGTAGAAGTTCATTCCCCAATCCACTCTATTGAATGTCAATGATGAGGGTGGATTGGAGGATGAACTTCCATGAGAGAAAAGGTTTAGGGTATATGATGTAAGGTTAAACACTTAAAAGCACTCTCTCTTTTCTCTATCCAACAACCAAGGGCAAGCTCTCATTAAATAGGCAAAAGGTTTCAACGGATATAAAATGGTCACATTTTTTACGGAGTTCGATATCATCGAGCGTATACTCTCAATAGCATCGACTGGCCGCTCGATGACACGAACTCAAATGTCAAACTCTTTTAAAACCTTTTGCCAGCTGGTCGAGGAAATCGAACGTGCGTCGATGTCATCCGATTTCGAACTCCAATTTCATCAATACAAGGTTCGATTCCTCGACATTTGAAAATGTGAGAGACTTGTCTTTGAAGATTTTCAGGTAAGAGATATGATCGAGCATCACTCGATATCATCGAAATTTGAATATCGATGATATCGAGGGCAGTGTCGATTCATCGATAATTCCAAGGAATTTTCCTATAAGCTTGCTGGACAGTTTGTGTCTATGTTCGATGACATCGACCATGCTTCGATATGATCGAATTTGAATATCGATTTTATCGAGTGACCCTCGATCCGAGAAGAACAACCTGAAAAATTTAGTGATAGATTTGTGCCCTAGACCGATATCATCGAAGGGCTTCCGATATCATCGATATTTAAATTTTAAGGATATCAAGGAGCTCTTCGATATATCGAAGATTACATGTTTTTCCTTAGCAGAACTTGGACACAATAGACCCGATGTCGATTTTATCGAGTCTATTTGATGGACTCGAGATTCAAATTTCGATGATATTGAATACTCTATCGATACATTGATAATTCTGTCTAGAGATTTTTGTGGTTGCTGGACATCTTATGTCCTCATTCCGATAATATCGAGTGAGCTTCAAGGATATCGATAACAAGGTTCGATTTTATCGAACCATGTATCGATAAATTGACAAAGGTAGAAAACTTAAAGATTTTCCTGAAGTTTTGAAAAAGTTTTCTAATCAAAAACCTAAGATGTTCTTTCCAATTTTTAAGGATTTTAATTACCCGGTGTTTTGGGACATAGGATGTGAGGCTAAGATTTACCTGTGGCGAGTTCAGGCACACATGCTATTGAGACAATCGCTTGATCAATCTTCCTATGGGGCTCCTCTGTCTAGTTGACTCAATGCTCACACTAATTGACAAACCAGGACACTTTCAATCTCCTCCTTTGTTAATTACGCGACAAAACACCAAAACACCCTAAAACATCTTCTAGATGAACACCTTAAATTGTGTGTATATGAACTTTACACAATTTTACAAAGTTATCTAGTTTGCACACACACACACACACACACACACACACATCAGTAGTTGCTCCCCCTAACAACAATCTCCCCTTGTCGCTTTGCAGCTGCTCCCCCTAACACCTTCACCACCATCAACAAATAGATACACACAATTTCCTTTGGGGTGTGGATTTGTTCTCCCCCTTTTTGTCAGTCATTGGCAAAGGATAAACGTAACATGTGCTATTGACTGAAGTTAAAAAATATGGGAGAACCAAAAATTCAGGGAGCATAAGCACAATAGATAGATGTAAAAATTAAAATAATAATAATAATAATAATAATAAAATAAAAATAAAAAAATCTCAAGACAGAAACTATGTATGCATAGGAGATCAAGCAGAGCAATAAAATAAGCAGATAATGTGGAGATAAAGGGCAAGCATCACACGCATCAAATCCCATTATCTATATGAATAAGAGAAAACAGAGGATCGTAAAATATGGCGGTAGTGATATATGAGATATAAGTAGCCATAGCTCAAAATATCCAAAAAATATATATACTGCCCAAGGTTGGCAGAAGTATAACATTCATCCCATTTAGTTTTAAAACAACAAAACCATCCAAGTTGGCTTTAACTATGAGCACAGCAAAAAGAGAAACATTTTGTAGACCCGCAGCAACATTGTCCTTCTCAGTTGGCACCTAGCTAACGCCCACGAGGCTCGCCATGTGTGAGCAAGTCCACTACTTGCTGGCTTGTTTGCTGGAGGACGTCGACTTTTTCTTCAATCGCAGTGAGGCGCCTTTCATAGTTGTAAAGACGCTCCTCTATACTAGTCATCTAGTTAAGTAGGTGACGTTCTAGGTGATGAGCCTGGCGATTTGTGATAGACTCCGGACTAAGTAACGACATCCGATTGGATCCCCAAGGTGTAGGAGGATACGAGGGTTGAGCATGTTGGTCAGCCAGCTACATGGGAGGACTATTCTCAGGTAGAGATGAAGTGAGACACAACTGTTGACCCTCCTAGACTGCATCACTGTCAAACCATGCTTCTGGATGAACGACGTCGGATGTGGCAGGGAGGCCCACATAATGAGCGAGTTTACATATGAGTGCAAGAAAGGGTAGTGTATCTCGATGATCGCCTTGGACTATATGAATGAGTTGCTTGAGAAGAAGAGTTGGAAGGTACACTTGGATTTCTTGATACACATCATAGAGAACATTTCGCACAAAGGGAGGAAGATGATTACCCTTTACTTCACATGGATATACATTAGACCCTAAAATGCTATGGAGAATTTTAAAAGAGGGTCCAAGATGATTGATGTGAAGCATATTTTCACCATTCCGAGGGACAGTGGTGCCATGACACATTGCGCGGGTTATCTCTCCCCAAACACCCATACCATTTAAATTCCGATTTGTCACTGGGATTCAAGTGACTTCAAGATTTAAAAATCGTGCAAGAGTGATGGGAGTGATGAGTTTTGAGTGATGCACATGATCGATTCGAATACAAGGAGGGTCATCATGAATGATATTACAACCATTGAAGAATTCATGAATCAAACCTAGTTGAAAAGATCCACTAAGATTCAAGATATTCTACCATCCTATCACTTCCAAAGGAGATCCACGCCAAAGGGCTCATGGCACTATTCAAGACAAGACGTTCGGCAACAGTGGCTGGACATCTTTCTACTGGAATGAGACAATGTTGACTAGATTCAGATTGCTTGTTCTTTGATTTTGAAGATTGAGGAAGAGACTTTCCTTTGCCTTTGACCATGATTTGTTGGCGAGAGGAGTCCAAAGAAAGAAATAGGTGAAGGTAAAAAGAGACAACCAGAGAAGAGAAGGGATGTGTGAATTGAAATCGAATGCACGCTTCTCTATTATAGCAGAGTCGTCGATGATATCGATTCCTCATCTATGGCATCGAAATCACGCTCATAATAACATCAAAGATTGTGCCGTTGACCATTGGAAAGATGCAAATATCTAGTGGAAACTGAGGCAGTCCAACCGTTGGAAAGGACCCGTGGTTATAACGCTGCATTCCCGAGACCCTTCGATTGCATCAATGGTGAATATCGATATCATCGATATTGAATTTTTGATGATATTGAAACTGTCTAGATATCATCGGAAATGTGAAGATTTTACATTTTTGTTCCCAAAGCCAATATGGTTAATTTATGAAGTTTAGATTTATTTCAGACAATTAACCATGAATATCTCATATTGAAGATTTACCTATGTGGATCATTTTTCTTGAGACATCATCAATGATATATACTCCAATTGACTTTTGAAGACCACTGAATCTGTTTGTATCAAGAGGTTTTGTTAGGATATCGGCAAGTTGTTTTTCAGTAGATACATAATCCAACATAATAATCTTATCTTCAACGAGTTCCTAGATAAAATGATGACGAATGTCAATATGCTTAGTCCGAGAATGTTAAACAGGATTCTTTGAGATGTTGATAGCACTTGTGTTATCATAGAAAAGACTCATTATGGGTTGGTCAATCCCATAATCCAACAACATTTTTTTTATCCAAAGAAGTTGTGCACAGCAACTACCTACTACAGTATATTTGGCCTCGACAGTGGACAATGATATTGAATTTTGCTTCTTGCTCTGCCAGGAGACTAGACAATTGCCAATGTAAAAACATCCTCCACTTGTTGATTTTTGATCATCCAAATTTCTAGCCCAATCAGACTCAGAATATCCTGCAATGATGGTAGATGTTTCAAATGGATACCACAGCCCAAAAGAGGTAGTTCCTGCTATGTATTTGATGATTCTCTTAACGCCCGTTGGATGGGATTCCTTAGGATCTGCCTGATACCGAGTACACACTCCTACACTAAAAGATATATCTGGATGACTGGCTGTAAGATATAGTAGGCTTCCTATCATACTCCGATAGAGATGTTGGTCCACACTTTTTCCATTAACATCTTTGGAGAGTTTGAGTGTGGTGCTCATAGGAGTATGATAAGTACGACCAAAATCGAGCCCAAATCTTTTCACCAGATCATTTGTATACTTGGTTTGACATATGAAGATTCCATCATTTAGCTGCTTGACTTGTAATCCTAAAAAGAAGTTTAATTTTCCAACCATACTCATTTCAAATTTTGATTTCATAAGGTCGGCAAAATTGTATGCAGTATCTTCACATGTTGATCCAAAGACTATATCATCCACATAGATCTGTGTAATAAGTAATGAGTCCTTTGTTGTTTGAGTAAATAGTGTTTTATCTACACTTCCTCTGCAGAATTTATGATCCAAAAGAAATTTGGTCAATCGTTTATACCACGCACGTGGTGCTTGTTTGAGACCATAGAGAGCTTTGTTCAGACGATAAACGTGATGGGGATGCTTAGGATCTGAAAATCCCTTAGGTTGTTCTACAAAAACTTCTTCAGCAAGATGCATGTTAAGAAACACACTCTTTACGTCCATTTGAAATAGTTTAAACTTTAATGCACATGCAACAGACATAAGTATTCTAATAGACTCAAGACGAGCTATAGGAGCAAATGTCTCATCAAAATCAATACCTTCTATCTATGAATATCCTTGAGCTACTAGCCTTGCTTTGTTCCTGATCACATTTCCAAATTCATTGGATTTATTCTTGAAGACCCATTTGGTTCCAATGACATTTGTATTGAGTGGTCTGGAAACCAATTGGCATACCTCATTTCTCTAAAATTGTTGAAGTTCTTCTTGCATAGCATTTATCCAGTGTTCATCTTGAAGAGCTTCCACAATATTCTTGGGTTCAATCTTTGAGGTAAAGCAGAAATGACTATAGATATTTTCTATCTGCGGTCGAGTTCTCACACCATCATTAGGGTCTCCAATAATTTACTTTCGAGGATGATCTTTAATGATGGGTATGTTAGATGATGGTTGTGGTTCATTTGATGATAGAGATTTATTATCTGATTTATCTAGAATGCATGAGTTTACATCATCTTCTAATTCATTCACAGGTCTATCTTCTTCGTGAGGTTGGTTATCGATTACCACATTAACTGATTCTTGAACAGTGAGAGTCCTTAGATTGTACACTCTATAAGCACGACTATTGAAGGCATAAGATACCCTCATCACTTTTAGACTCAAATTTCCCTAGGTGATCTCTGTCTCTCAAGATATAACATTTACTTCCAAAAACACGAAAGTATTTCACACTAGGTTGTTTTCCGTACCATAGTTCGTATGGAGTTTTGTTCAAACCTGCTCTAAGATATATTTTATTTATGATGTAGCAAGCAGTATTGATAGCTTCCACCCAGAAACTTTTTGCCATATCTTTTCCATTTAGCATAACTGACCCCATTTCCTGCAATACTCGATTTTTCCTTTCAACGACTCCATTTTGCTGTGGGGTTTTTGGGGCTGAGAATTCATGACAAATTCCTTTCCCCTCACAATATTTTTCAAATCGCTCATTTTCGAATTCCCCACCATGATCACTTCTGATACGATTTATGCAATATCCTTTTTCATTTTGAAGTCGCTTTGCCAAAATTACAAATTCATCAAAGGCATATGATTTTTCTCAAAGAAATGCGACCCAGGTTAATCTGGTGTAGTCATCTACTACCACCAGGAAGTATCTTTTCTTGCAATGGCTTTCCACTTTGGTTGGGCCAACCAGGTCTATATACAGCAGATCCAAAGGTTTTGTTGTTGCTATGGTGGTTGTCTCTTTTTGATCGACTTTTATCTGTTTTCCTTTTAGACATTCTCCACAAACAACTTTTTCTTTTTTTCTAATCTTGGGAAGTCCTCTAAATAAATTTTTTGAACTAAGCTTAGCTAAATTTCGATAGTGAACATGTCCCAACCTTTGGTGCCATAATTTGGATTCACTCTTTACAGCCATATTACACTTTGTGGATAACACACTTTCACTTGTACTTTCAATAACATAATAATTATCACTAGTGCGTAGACCTTTTATGAGAGATTTTTCTGTATGATCTAAGATCCTACACACATCCTTTGAGAAAGTGACCAAATGTTCTTTATCACAGATTTGAGGGATACTAAGGAGATTATGTTCTAGACCTTCTACACGAAGAACATGTTTGATTTTTGGAAGGCCTGGTACATATATCATTCCTTGTCCAATAATTCTGGCGGAGCTACCATCTCCAAATGTGACTGATCCTCCATCAAAGTCTGAATACTCACAAAATTGAGTTTGATCACCAGTCATGTGTCTGAAGCATCCACTGTCAAGGTACCATTTTGAACTATTACCAACTTTCAGAGTAATATGGATTACTAGGCAATTGTTCCGTTCTTTCACACCCTTTGAGACATTTTTGGTCATGATTCCAACTTTAGTCAATATCACTTTCTAGGCGGTGAAGCCCTTAAGAGAGACCGGCTCTGATACCAATTGAAATTGCGGTAATGACCGCTTTAGTCGAAGTGGGAATATACCAATATGTCCTAGAGGGGGTGAATAGAATTTTTTTAATATTTTATGACAATTTAAAATCCTATCACTCTACTCCTATAAGTAAGCATGCATCAGGATTACTATAGCGTAACTCTACCGGCTTCCAAGCCTGGTAGAGGATCCAATCATAAAACTATTTGTGAGATAAACAATATGCAAATCAGTTTATGATGGATGTGACTGTGTGTGTGAGGTGTGATCTCAGATAATCAAGTATGAAGGTATTTAAGGAAATCACATAAATAATGGAAGACAATAGTAATCTCAAACACAGTCATTTTTATAGTGGTTCGACTACTTGTCTACTCCACTTCCGGCGGACGCATTCAACCCTTGAGTGTACCGGATCTCACTAAAGGAGGTTTCACAACAGGTTCACCTTAAACCGGAGGTTTTAAATCAGGTTCACCTCTAACCAGTATAACCTACACTTAGACTGACATGACATGCCTACATGATACTGTTTATGCTCCCATGAGCAAGGGTCAACACACAGCACCCAACTTTTAGGCCCCACTGGCCAAGGATCCACACAAGGAACTTAATGGAGGTTTCACAACAGGTTCACCTCTAACCAGAGGTTTTAAACAGGTTCACCTCTAACCATTTTATGCTCTCCATAGAGCAAGGGTCAACACAAAGCACCCCTACATACACTCCCATCGAAGGCCTCCTACGAGGACTTGCAAGGGGTAAGAAACACCTTAGACCCAATCCTAAGAAGGAATGATCACAAGTGTCCTCTGGACTCTAATGACTTACAGATTAGTAGATGCATGGCGACGGGTTGGGTCAAGGTTATGATGGAATCCTACTCTATTAAATGTTTTCCCATAAGGGAGATAGAGTGATTCCAATCATCTATGCCATCAAGGCATCCCAACTTAATGATTTTCCATTAAGATGGTAGCTGTAGGATCCTTGTATGCAAAAGTTCATTCCCCAATCCACTCTGTTGAATGTCAATAATGAGGGTGGACTAGAAAATGAACTTCCATGAGAGAAAAGGCTTAGGGTATATGATGTAAGGTTAAACACTCAAAAGCACTCTCTCTTTTCTCTATCTAACAATCAAGGGCAAGCTCTCATTAAATAGGCAAAAGGTTTCAACGGATAGAAAATGTTCACAATTTTTACGAAGTTCGATATCATCGAGCGTATACTCTCGATAACATCGACTGGCCGCTCGATGACACGAACTCAAATGTCAAACTCTTTTAAAACCTTTTGCTAGATGGTCGAGGAAATCGAACATGCGTCGATGTCATCAGATTTCAAACTCCAATTTCATTAACACGAGGTTCGATTCCTCGACATTTGAAAATGTGAGACTTGTCTTTGAAGATTTTCAGGTAAGAGATATGATCGAGCATCACTCGATATCATCGGAATTTGAATATCGATGATATCGAGGGTAGTGTCGATTCATCGATAATTCCAAGGAATTTTCCTATAAGCTTGCTGGACAGTTTGTGTCCATGTTCAATGACATCGACCATGCTTCGATATGATCGATATTTGAATATCGATTTTATCGAGTGACCCTCGATCCTAGAAGAACAACCTGAAAATTTTGCTGGATAGATTTGTGGCCCAGACCGATATCTTCGAAGGGCTTCCGATATCATTGATATTTAAATTTAGAGGATATCGAGGAGCTCTTCGATATATCGAAGATTACATGTTTTGCCTAAATAGAACTTGGACAGAACAGACCTAATGTCGATTTTATCGAGTCTATTCGATGGACTCAAGATTCAAATTTCGATGATATCGAATACTCTATCGATACATCGATAATTCTGCCAGAGATTTTTGTGATTGCTGGACATCTTATATCCTCATTCCGATAATATCGAGTGAGCTTCAAGGACATCGATAACAAGGTTCGATTTTATCAAACCATGTATCGATAAATTGACAAAGGTAGAAAACTTGAAGATTTTTCTAAAGTTTTGAAATAGTTTTCTGACCAAAAACCTAAGATGTTCTTTCCAATTTTTAAGGGTTTTAATTACCTGATGTTTTGGGACATGGGATGTGAGGCTAAGATTTACCTATGGCGAGTTCGGGCACACATCCTATTGAGACAATCACTTGATCAATCTTCCTATGAGGCTCATCTGTCTAGCTGACTTAATGATCACGCTAATTGACAAACTAGGGCACTTTCAGTTTCATGCTCGGGAGCGAAGAAGAAGACCTATCTCAGCCCTTAGACACCGTCAGCTCACGATGGCAGCTCCCGATTAATGAAAACAGCCATCGCAACCTGAAGGGAGCCCTTAAAACCAAATTTCAGGCTAAAAACCCTCCTCCCGCCATCTCTCCCACCAGCAAGAAACTCTGTGAAATCCTATCCCGCAGTCCGTACGATGGACTACGAATGGGCATGGGATGGGCTTAAGGAGGGATCGAACGACGAGATTTCCCCAGCTCAGGATTTCATAATCCCTCTCAGGATTCCCGTCCGAATCCTGTGAAATCTGCAGGAGATATCAATCCCTCATCGTCCAAACAGACAACCATATGGAAGGGATAGGATTTTACAATCCTATCCCGCCTACTCCCTCTTAAGTCTCCCATCCAAACACACCCTTAAGAGACTTTGGTCCAATATGTCTATGGTTGGCTAAACCTCTTAGCTAGGGTTAAGAGGTGAAGCTTGTAGCATGATGGGACGTTTCTCTTGCTTTAATTCATGTTTATGTTGAACCTTCTTTGATTCTAATTTGATATTTATGGAAAACTTTCAATTTTTCATGGTTTATTGTGACTCAGATTACAGTAGATCTGCAATAGCTTTGAGTATCTTCTTTTCCTGATTTTGAGATTGTGGGATTGGTAAATCCTGTTGTTGGCCATCGTCCCATAGGCATGGTTTGGTGATGGAATCTCTTCCAGTTATCACAGTTCTCCTCCATTAAGAATTAGGTCAAGGAAAGTTCAAATTTGATCTTAATTGTTATACTTCCAATTGGGTAGGATAGGACTCCAATTCCAATTGTGGTACTTGAATCAAGTAAGGGAGCTCCCTGATCACTGCAAGTAGATCCTTGGCACTCTAGTTCACTTTTGATATTTGATAAATCTTTCAAAATTACTCTCTTTTATTCCATATTTAAATGTAGATCTTTTTCTAGTTCTGCTTCTAGTTGCTTTCAGAATACTCATGAGATTAGTCCTTGTGGATTTGACCTCAGTCTCACTGAGATTATTACTACATCGCGACCCTATATTTGGGGTTGTGAACACCTATATCATTGCAATTCACTTGTAAGGATCCATTAATTTAACCTTCAAGACTCAAACCTCAAAAAGTAGTTTCATTTATTACCTCCAATGGTCGTCGGGGTGACTCCGGCGATACGGTACGGTCGCGACTATGTTGCCGGCTAACAGGGACGGCGCGAATCCTCCAGTCAACCCTCTCCCACACTTCTTCCCCCTCTTCTCTCATCTCTCTCTCTCTCCCTCTCAAATTTCAAATGAAAAAAATCATATGGGAGTGAGAGAGTGGAAATGGGGGGTTATTTATAGTGCCAGAATGTACACAAATAGTCTCGGTGCCCCTTTTCTTAATAAAACTACCCTAGGGGAGGTTGCTCCTGACTTATGGGGCCTTCCGAGGGCCCACTGACCTATCTACACCATGGAACAGGTGCCTTGCTGTATGATTTATGTTTGGTTACAACTGAGCAATGATCAGACACTTTGATCAGCCGTGGGTGTCCCACGTACGATTGACGATCGTCGATAATCAATCGGGGTCACGGCTATACGGATATAAGTAAGGAAATATCTTTAACTTGCACCTCAAGTTTGGTCACAATCTAATGGTCAAATAGACACAACTTTACAAAAGAGTGGAATGTCTATTTCACTTAAGTTTTAAGCTTCAGCCTAAGGCGCGTATTTCAAGCACTTAGCCTTTGGCCTAAGTTGAACTGTTCTAGGCACTTTCTTGATTCACCACCCACAATGGACATCAAGCCCACTAAGACAAATGTCTATTTATAGCTTTAGTTTTAGTGGCCCACTAACGAGTGGTGTAGAGCTTATTCGGATAATCATGGCATTTATGAAATAAATTGGATAGAGAGATTTATTGTGTGCAATGATTAGGGTCTAGATTATCTAAGTCCATAGTGTGGCCTATTCGCAATTAGCAAAAATTGTGATTCGGCCATAATCATTCTAAACTGTTGGTTCGTAGGATAAATGAGTAGTTGGGTTGATTTGATTTGCTAATTAAGATCCAACCTCTAGTTTTCTTAGCTTTAGGTAGGTCTTTATTTAGTTACAGTTGTCTCAATTACTGAGTGATAGGTCGGTTAGATTTGGGCCCTAAATGAACAAATCACGAGGCTAAACTTGATATTTAAATGATCGGGGTAGATTCGTTGGCTTTCTGTTGTTGATTAATCGAATTTGTACGGTTCTTTACTGGTACCACCCATGTATAGGCTTACCTCGAGCATCAATGGTTAATTAGTGACAACATGAGCTAATTATAACGAAAAATTTTCAAGAATTTTTGGCAATCTAAAATAGCAAAAATCTGAGACGTTACAGAACCGCACGTATGACCTCATTTAGATTAACATTCATTCCACATACGAATTACCAGAGTAGCGTAATTCAACTTAGCGAATCTAAAGTAATGTAGAGATAACAAAAATTCATAAATATAGAACTAACAGTCAAAGTTCCATCCCAATAGTGGTGTCCACCCAAATGGAGACTATACAAGTCACAATAATCAGTCTACAAAACAACTACCGGAGTCCATCTAACTAGGGACTCCAAATATACAAATTTTCAAAATATACAAAAATGAGAGAGGTGAGGCACTCCATCCAAGCCTATCTAATAGTCAACTGGAAGTATGGGGCGCCATCATCGGGGTCCATTATGTTTCATCTAATGTGTTGGTTTCGATAGTACCTGCATCAATAGTTGTAACGCCCTGAAATTTGGGGGTCGTGCATACACTCGACTCCCAAGTTCCCGAGTGTCACTTATAACCAAATTTTAATGTTTTGTATTTAATCCATTTTAATGAGCATTATGGAATTGATTGGAATATGAATCACAATCACAACTAGTCTACTGAAATGAAAGCAACTAATGTATACGAGTCTACAAAATATATCAACAGGTCGCACAAGGCATCACCCGGCAAAATACAAAAAATGATATGTCCAAAAGAATAATGCGTTAAGTCCACTACGTAGCAATCCATAATCCACCTACTAAATCTATGGTGACCCGCCCATCAGCTGGAAGTAGGATAGCTCATCCTCCTCATCTATGCTTGCGCTGCACAGCTCATCGAGCTCAGCATCACCTGCATCTACTGAAGAGTCTGGTTGGTGTTTTAAAACACCATCCCAGAGTGGGAGTGAGTGATCAACTTAGTGGGTGTTATTAGCCTTAAGTTACAACAAGTGTCAATTCTATGATGAATTTAATGAAAAGCATATGTTCACAGATCCCTAACTAGTTTTGTTAATGCATATGCATGAATTATGATATGATACATGACCTCGCAACAACACTCCCTCGAGCGACTTCGTCTAAAGATCACGCATGACTAACGTTCCCTCATTGTGACCTCAACTGCCGAGTCGCCAACCTAACTAGTGCGATGTGATCGTGCTTGTGTTAACCAAGTTTTTAATTTATTCCATTCATTTAGAAAATTGGAGAAACTGGTACACCCTGCGGTATCAATGCCCTCAACGAGTTGAAAAGTCAGGGCCCCTCAACGTGTGAGGCTAGGACCCTGCGATCCTTGATCTCATCGGGTTCCCATCCCCGATTTCAAGCACATGGGGAGTGATGGGAAGTGGGATCACACGCGGTCACTACGGGGAGGCTCGTCACCCCAGCGCAGGCCGACAGCTCGAACACAGTGTCTCATTCCACCATGCCCAGCTCTCAAGATAGTGGATCGATTTCTAGCAATTGTCAGTGGGCTTTGGTAGGCGAGAGGTGTCTCAGGTTCCATACAGGTGTGAATAGGCATGGTTAACAAACATGGTTGGTCAGTAAGTAGACTAGACCGTCCAAGTTCAGGCGAGTACGTAACGGATGACATCGAGTGCAAGCAACCCACGTAGTCCAACTACTGTCGCCCATTCGCATCCGCCCAAATCCGTTAGTCTAGTCACAAGATGGTCCTGCCAATAGGACCACCTTCACCAATCTCAGTTCCTTGACCAACCCAGAAATAGATTGTATTCAATAACACATCAACAACTAAGGGTTCATTTATAGTACAAGTGAAATCATGCATACCATACATGGAGCATGAAAATTCAAATTTTTAATATAAATGCCACTACTCTCAATAGCATGAATTTAAACATGTGTGTGTGTGTGGTGCTGGGTTACCGAAGAGACTAAGAAAAATACATGCCTCATAGTACAAGAACACAACAAGGAACAATGCAATCATGCATGCTACAGGAAAAATCATGTAAGAATTATGTGTGAGATGCACATGCAACACCAATTTCATGCCCAAACATGTTGAAGAATAAACAAGCAACAATTAATCATTTCATATAAATTGGGTGGACCTATCATGTAGGTTCTTAGCTAGGTTTTCTCTAGATTACTCATGCACATCACCCTAACATTCATAATCATTAAATTTATCCTAAAATTAGTTCTTGGCCACCTAAGGATAATAGTCCACACCTATGGATCATTGAGAGCTTGAGGAAACGACCTAGAAATGCCGAAGTCGCGGGTCGATTAGCCAAGATCCTGAGTTAAATGCATTTGCATGTTATGATTACATGCAAAGCCTAGCTCAACACAAAGGATTCTTAGAAAAGATGAGTGGTTACCTCCCTAATCGATTGGAATTAGTGCTTGTATTGATGGGTATGAGGAAGAGGAAGGAGATTCTCCAAGTTTCCAAGTTCCTTCGGCCCCACCTTCTTCTACACTCTCTTCCTCACACTTCTTCCTCTCTTCTTTCTATCTTCTCTCTCTTGTTGCTGGAAAATGGTGAGAGTGGGTGAGAGTGGTGCTAAAGGATCTTATATCCTGAATTTTTAGGCCAAATGGCCTTAAGTTCTATTTATTTCCTTCTATGGCCCTGTGGGACCCCTCTTTGCCTGCTGGGGCTGCCCTGTCACTCCCTTGGCTACCAAATTTGTAGTGTAGGTGTCCCACAACCCGATGAAGGGCTATGCAAAATTTGAAGGCAAACAGAGACAGAGTTTTATCGTACGGGTCCGATCTTTAAATGGCCATGTGGGGTCCATTTCTAACTATTGGGGCTGCCCTGATGCCCCCCCCCCCCCCCCCGGCCATGAAATTTATAGGATACGTGCCCCATGGCCCGATGAAGGGCCATGTAAAATTTGAAGGTAAATGGATGCGACGTTTTATCGTACGGGTCTGACTTGCGATCAACTGTCACCGTTTCACGATCGGGGTTCAGATTTTGTGGACGGGCGTAGAGAAATGTTTTCGGCCTTCATCATAAATTTAGAAGAGATTCAACGGCAGAAATATCTAATATCTCAGTTTCATTAAAAGGGTCAGTGATTTAAAATTCTAGCTTTTTAGATAAGGCTGGGGTGAGTTGCGCTTGGCAAGTGCCATCTGGACGGCACGAATAAATAATTTCTAGGCGTCTGCTAAGTCCGTGGTCCATGACCGACCACAAGCCCAGTGAGGTCCAGGGTCTCCCCAATTTTTAAATTTTTCTGACCTTTCTTGGTCGTTGCACGGCCCACATAGGCTGTTGCCAAGTACAAATAGGCTATCTGGCTTAGCAGCCCGCACTTGGTCCGAACATAACCAAACTCGACCGCCTTAATGGGATAACTTAGGTTAATTTGTTGGTGGTACCCCTCACACGAGCTGTTTAATCGAGTAGTCCTGTGGCAAATCCCACGTGGACGCCTCATGACACTGTTTTGGTTGGGCCGGGTGTTACAGTAGTATTGTATATTTGGTGTTTTAAAACACCATCCTAGGTGGGAGTGAGTAGCTAACTCAGTGGTTCCATGTTCTAAGTTACACATGTTATCAACACAATCAAGCATAGTCAATGATAGCATTACAAAACAAACAATTCCTATATTAATTATTTTAATGCATGGATGATATAATGATACGCGTAATGGTTGGCCCGCAACACAACCTAACAGCATTTAACATGATAAATGCCCAAGATCAATGATACCAATATAGAACCACATCATCGCTATTGCTAGCGAGGACGTCAACATATGTGCAATGGTTGGTCCACAGCACAACCCAATAATGTAATGATATGCATGATTAGCTAAGTAGTTATTATATCTGGTTCAAACAGCAGGTTGGTGAAGCTACTTCTGTCACGCCCCAAACTCGGAAAACGGGCTCACAAAATTCCCGATCGCCGAATCCGGTGCCGACAGCCTCCGTAGTGCCCCATTTTCGGATTCCGGCATTCTCATGCCAGGTTCCGATCCTGGGATCCTACAAGGAGGGTTTTCAGTATAAATTTTTTTTTGTAATAGAGCATAACCACAAGCATAACCAAGTCACAAAACAACATCACCACATATCCACTAAATCAAAAACTTTAAGTACAATGCAGAAAGGGAAATACAGGGTGATCAAAAGCTTCAAAATAAACTGATGTGCACTCCGGCCTCAGCGCTGCTGCTGTCCAACACAACCTGCACGCAACGATCGTGCATAAGCTTACAAAAGCTTAGAGGGTGGTGCAAGTGTGTGTGCAAGGCAAAATCGCTAAGTGTACAATATCAGAGTAATGCGGAAATATGCAGTAAGTCTATGAATACAACTAGCCATACCAAGGTTATGTGATGCAAGGCATGAATGCTATCGGCCATACCAAGGCCATGCGATGCGAGGCCTATGTAGCCAAATGTCATATGCGAGATGCAAAGCAAGCATGTCAGTCCTCATCAAGTACACATATCAGTACAGTTCCTCTCTGGATATCACCGGGGTCTAATACACCTCACACTGACTGCCTCCTCCCTAGCTGCACAGTCAAGCAAGTGGAAGAGACCACACTATCCACCTGACCAGTAGTCTACCAATACCTACCAGGCTCATCGATAACGGACTCATTTGTGAGCTGGTCAAACTCAGCCTAGCTTATAGCCCCCTCACTCGGGCGGATAAGGCCACACCCCCTTCCAACCGACCACGACACAGTGGGAGACGCGGCCTACTGGTATTCGGCACTCGGGCGCTCGTGTATCCACTCGGTCTAGACGTTGGAGCAACTCCTGGTACTAAAAAGGTTCTGGGACTTTCACCCAAGAACATCCTAAGTGCCCACAGTGCTAGAACCAAGTATTTTCGGTATCCGATACGGCCATCCACGATGTGCCTGTGGAGGCCACGGCCCTGATGTCACTAGGGCGTGCAGTGATCAAGTCACACATATGCGGAATGCATGAGTCACATCGTCAAATCATGCAGCAATCCTGCGCGTACCACGCACTCATGTGGGGGCACTCCGTCTCATAAGGAGTCCCGTAAATGTCTCAGCCCAACGGCTTATGCTATGATCAAGCATTCCTCATATCAAGCATACATATGATGCATATGGGCATGTATCATGGAGCTATACTAAGCATGTTATAAAGTAAGGAACTATCAACAAGTATGGGCCTATCAATGGGCCTTAAGGAGAGTTACAATGCGGACATTTAACCAACATTGTATTTACAATGTGGACGTCAAACCGACATCGCTCCCAAGGCATGGCTCGCCATAAAATACCATTACACAAACCATATGGAATCACACATTGCAATGGACCCTAAGGACATCCCATTGGCCTCGACCCATGGGCCTTAGACACATCAAATGGGCCGTATCACATGGGCCTTACATTCATCAAATGGGCCGCATTAATGGGCCTTACCAACGGGCCTTATGTACATTGCAATGGGCCATATCCCACGGGCCTTTGAAAACATCACAATGGGCCTTGTAACATGGTCCTTATGCATGCCAAATGGGCCTAATCATATGGGCCTTACGTATCTCAAATGGACCACACCAATTGGGTCCCATATGTGGATCAAATGGGCCTCATAACACGGGCCCTATAAATGTCAAGGTGGGCCTTAAAAATGGCCACAAATATATATATACATACATACATATATATATATATATATATATATATATATATATATATATATATATATAAATTCATGCCAAAGGATCAACCGATCCTTACTTCAAACAATAGTGGTAGGACCCACTTGAACCACATATCTGACCCACTTGAATCACTTGAATCGTGCCTTAAAATGAGCTTGCAAAAAGGATTGATGGTTGGGGATGCAACACAAGCATCATGGTGGGGTCCACTGTCCAGAGAGTGGACAGTGTGGATAAGCACATAAATCATGGTGGAGCTCACCGTCCACTGCCGTGGACGGCCTGGAGAGAACACATGCGCAGTGGGTTCCACCGTCCCGTGCTAGGGACGGCGTGAATAGAAATACATACATCACTGTGGGTCCCATGTGGGGCCCACCATAACGCTTATCTTTGCCATCCAACTGTTGAGGAGGTCACGCAGACTGGGTTGAAGTGGAGAAACAAATTTCATATTGATCCTAAACTTCGTGGGCCCAAAAATGGTTTCAATGGTAGAGTTCAATCCCTCTTTGTTTCCTTTGGTGTGGGCCAACCGAGTCTTGGATCTGGCTGATTTTGGAGGGGGCCCACTTCGCAAGCGGGGTCCCACCTAAAGGACAGATTGGATGGCAAATATACATCATCATGGGGCCCACGGCACCGACCAAATCCGAGTCCCTTCACCTACCTGTCGCAGCAGGCGCTGCCTTGCATTTGGTTTTTTTTTTTTTTGAAAACAAGTTTTTCAACGGTTTTTCATACGTGGGGCCCGCATCGGTCAGATCTACTCCATTGGTCTCTACAGGCCATAACAAATCCGTAGAGTCCAATATTGGATATTTTTGGCATGAAAAAAGGATTCAAGTGAATTTAGACGGTGAAAACCACCGTTTTGAAAGGTATGGCCCACCAGAAGCTTGGATCAGTTTCATCTTCTGGCTCAACGATTAAAATGGTTTGGAAAATGGAATGGACGGTGTGGATTAGCCCCATACATCAAGGTGGGGCCTACATGGGCAAACCCTTTCCAAAACTCATGAACCAAGCCCATATTTGTATTTTCATTTCAGTCCAAGGACGTCCCTGGATAGGGACGGCCTATGCACAGGACATGCACAAGGTGGGCCTTGCTCCTGTGGGCCACCAAATGGATGAATGGTAAGGATAAAACATACATTAAGGTGGGGCCCATCCAAGTGGGTCACATGGCCACCCCATCACACACAAAGATAATTAAATAAATAAATAAAAGAGAAGGAGAGAGAGAGATGGAGAGAGAGAGAGATATACACGTGTGATGGAGGGACCCCGGCACTATGGGCCCTCCGTTCCAAGCATCCAATCCATACATCAAGTGGGTCCCATTGCATATGGGCCCACCAAATTGAAAATCAATGGTGGAGATCCTTTCTCCACCAAACTAGAAGGTCTAGATGACCATATTTATGTAAGAAAATAAACATCATGATGGGATCCATGGAGAATGGCCCCATCATGGAATGATCTTAAGCATCAAGGTGGGCCATTAGCCACATCAAGGGTCCAAAGTGAGATCCATACCATTGATCGGTAGGCCTCACTTGGCCCATTATAAGAACATGAAAACCTAGCCTATAGAAGCACCCACCGGTCGATCTTCTCGGTCCGTTGAAATGCCGATCTCCTTAGGCTTCACTTCAACGGTGGAAGATGAAAAATGAAAGGCTAGGATGGAAGATTTGGGATGGGAAAGTGGACCACACACATGCACTCTCTCACATGGAGAAGCTTGGACGTGAGCTCTCTCCTTGGTTGCTTGGAGTTGAGTTGAGAAATGAGAAAGAGAGAGGGAGAGATGGGATGTAAAGAGAGAGAGTGATGGATGTGAGTGATGGGTGAGGTGATGTGTACTTGACTAGCATGGGTGTGTAAGAGAGAGGGTGAGAATGGGTTGACTTTGGAGAGAGAAAGCATGGGTTGCTTGCACTTGACATGAGGTGATGGATGGGATTGATTGATGGGATTGATTTGACACATTGTAGAGATTCTCTTGGGATTGCAAACGCGCGGCGTTTTCTTCGAAATAAACGCCGGCTCACATCTTCCTGCCAGGGTATCGGATCGGTGCGAGAGACGCGGCGTCGGAACCGCGACGACGGTGCGGTCGCAATGGTACAAGTCTCGAATTAAACCGACTCAAATCTACAACATACGACTTAGGGTCGATCGCAACGTCGATTATACATCACAGGTTGCCGAAATTCGACAGGAATTATTATATCTAGTTCAAACAGCAGGTTGGTGAAGCTAGGATACCTTCATTCTATCAATTGACACTAAACGGATTCACGTAGCTTGTTACAGCACATAGCGGCCCCTTACCAGTATCCCTTGATCCAAATTTGGGTTCATCACCCAATAGTCGATACAACTCAATTGGGTTAATATTAAGTCTTGTCACCCAAGGACAATCACAACTAAGGTGAAGGTCATCACCCAAACTCCAATTGTGGAGAAGGCATACCGCCCAAACCATTAACAATATGGTAGAATCACGACATTCATCGATGCTTAGTGGTCACTACAGTGAGGCTCGTCACCCAATATGTAACACCTCAAAAATCGGCACTCGAGTATAGAGACTCCGATCCCGATTTCTTAGATGTTAACCTAAAAAAAATGCATGTGTGTCCTCATTCAAATTTAAATTCATTTCTTACATAAATAATTAGAGTAACGCATTTTAACTTAGCAGAACCAAGACGAGGTAAAGATAGCTAGATCTAAAAATATAGGGCTACTACCCAAAAGTTATAGTTCTAAAAGTGGTGATCACCCATCTGAGAATTATACAAACCACAATAATTGTAATAAGAATAGAAGAATAACTACCAAGCGAGAAGAAGCTAGAGGTCTACTAGGCACCCCAAGTGCACCACCGACCGGTCCTATTCTTGAGTTGTCTATATATATATATATATATATAATAAGAGGCGTTAAACGCCAACATCGTGAAAAAATACCCCCAAGATTGTTATTTGGGATATTTTAGTGATTAACAAGTTCACAACAATTACATATTCATACATGTAATACACTTAAGCATGTTACTTTTAATACACAGTTACTAAGCAAGTTGCACATGTTACCAACACAATCAAGTGCAAGTAATAATGGCATAACAAACAAACAATTTACTAATCTAGTTGGTAAGTATATTAATGCTATAATGAAATGATGCATGCTCCTTACAATCCAATACTCCCTCATAAGCGACTTCAACGCCTATTTCGCAAATGTCAACACTCCAGTACAAGTACGCCGACGTCAAATCGCAACATATCATAATGTATGCATGATTAGCCAAGTGATTATTAGTTACAGTTCATACAGTATGTTGGTGAAGCTAGGATACTACTATTATATCACAAGCTATTATACAGATTACTTGGCTCGTTGCAACATGTAGCGGCTCCTCACTAATGTCCATTAATCCAAATTAAGGCATCAACAAGGTACGGGTCATCACCCAATACCAAATATAAACCATCAATTCAGAGAAGCGGGCATGTCACTCAAAGCTAAATCAATACAATGGAAAGGGCTTGTCACCCAATTTCATTCACGCCCGGTCGTTCGAATGATACTCTGGCACAGAACTATCGGTCAGATAATTTTACGGGGGTCGTTTGAACAATATTTTATCATATTTATCAATGTTCAATGGTTACTATGGGGACGCTCATCACCCCAACATAAGCTGACAACTCAAACATGGTGTCCCATACCACCATGTCCGGCTCATGATTCTTTGGGTATCGTAACGCACTAATGGTTATTAGTAGACTAAATTAATGGTAATTGTGGTATCGTAAATTTTATTGAATGTTATACAATCACCAAGAATAAGAATGATCGAGCTCGCATTAGACTGATGTGATCGACTACGGAGTACCCCTGGCAAACCGGCATTAGGTGCAAAGCATCCCGTGTAGCTCGAACTACTGTTGATCATCTGCGTTCAACTTCGGTTGGCCGTATAAGCCTGGGAAAGCCTCCCTAAAGTGGGGCTATCCGTATATTTAAATAATTTGCGAAGCTCAATCCACCATAACAATACAATTCAATCATATTAGCATTTCTAAGTATTCGACATTAAAGAATTATAATATTAAGAATTACACATCATTCAAGCATTTCATCGAGCATGTTATCAATCAAATAGCAAACAACACATTTAGTTATTCAAAAATATCATGTACAAGCTTGAGGGTAGATCTTCACCTGAAAATCGAAATCCTCGTCTCGGATACGGCCCTAGCACTGAAAATTTATGGAAAACACTCCAAACCCTAATTCATTGAAAAATTCATTGTTAATAAAGTGAATTCTAATCTAATTAAATTTTAACTAGGGATTAAAGATTTTACCTAACTTAGTTCGAGCAAACCCAACTCAATTTGAGGCCGAAATTAGGGTACCACGGCATTCACGCGGGGCCACATCTAAGTACGTCTTCCATAATAGCATGAGTCAATCCTAATCAATGTTGAGACCCCAAGTCCTAGCATGATAAAACCCTGATGTTAGGGTTTTCGAGAAACAACGAAAATGAAAGAAGCTTTCTAACCCTAATGGCTCAAAAAAGTGAAAAATGACTGGAAGGGGAGAATGATAGTTAAGGAACCTCTTACCTAGCAAGGGGTGAAGATTTTGACCCGAAATCGATGGATTTTGGCGGTAGAAAGCGTGAAACCAAGCACAAATGCGAGATCTAACAAGATCCGGTGAGCATGACGAGATCTAGCACATGGCTCCACCATTTCTCCCTTCTCTCTCTTCCTCTTTTCCTCTTTCTCTCATTGGCTTAGGAAAAATTCATATGAGGAAAGGGGGTGTCCAAATGAGCCCCTTTTATATAGCCCAAATTAGTGAAAATGGCCCTAACAACCAAGGTTTTGGTGTATTGACCCTATAGGAGGGTGTTTCTAGCTTTCGGGGCCCACTAGGAGGTGTATCGATTAATCTATGTTGTAGGATAGTTGGCCCTAGTGATGATCTACATATAGATGCGATCAGCCCACCATTTAGATGTGTCAATCGACAAGTGTGATTAAAAGTCAGTTCGATGGCCACCGGTCATCTATCGAGACCGCAGCTATACGGATATGTGTAGGACATTACTCTAAGTTAACGTTCTAAGTTTAGTTGTGATCTAATGGTCTAAAAGCCACAACTTAGGCCAAGAGTGAAAATTATACATTTAACTTAAGTTCCCAACAGACTCTAAAAGTATTTGCACTTCTCATGCACTCACCTTGCAAGTCCAAGTTAAGCAATTCGAGACACGATCTTGCCTCGATGTCTCACAATGGACATCAAGCCCATTAAGATGAACATCTTTTTATAGTTTCAAGTCTAGTGGCCCACTAACAAGCGGTTAAGAGCTTGTTCCAATAATCAGGGCCTTTCTAGAATGAATTGGGTAGCAAAATTTCTTCTGTACGATGATTAGAGTTTCAATTAGATATGTTCATGGCACGGCCTATTCATAATTAGCGAAAACGATTATTCAACTTTAATTACCCTAATCAAGAACCATAATTCAACTATACTAGAAACTACCCGAATTTAGAAAATATACTAAAAATAGAAAATCTTAATTTAATCATATACGATAATTCCTAATATGATTGTAATCAATTTCTAAGAAGACATTGAATATAAAAACTCTGAGATGAAAAAGATATGTGCGGTCCATTGGCAACTTGCAGTTGTAGAGATTTTTAGTTTCAATAGGTCTATTTCTTATAATGTTTTTGGTATTTTTAGTTAATATATAATTTTTATATTTTTTATAATAGTTCATCATTAAGTCTACTTTATCCCAACCAAATTTTATTCTATTTTGACTTCTAGAAAAATTCTAAAAATTCTGGAAGTACTATTTTCTTGAAACCAATGATTTTCAGTACAATTTCTAAAATATCCTAAAATTAACCTTATTTGAGTTTTTATTATTTATTTTTATATAAAACTAGACTCATTTAAGCTTCAATTTGACTTTTGAATCATCTCAATCGGAGTTGTAAAATAAAAGATATAAAATTTTGAAGTCAGCACACTGAAACTGTCAAATTTTGAACACTGTTAGGGGTGGCATCACTGCGTACTGTCCAGTTTTGGCGGTGGCACCATCGGGGACTGTCCCAAAACCCATTTTTTTACGGTGGCACCGGGGGTTGTCCACACTCTGTAAAATTTGAACTTCTACTATTTTGGGTGGTTTTAATGGTTCCCGGATTACTCCTTTTAGTCCCAAACATGCGCGAATGCATGCAAGAACATGCATTCAAATCGAAAAATCAAAGGTAATGCATAATGACATCCAATTCCCAGTTGGCAAAAATCAGGGGCGTTACAGAATGTTTTACCTATGTGGCAGACACGTCACCCCAGTGTAGGCCGACAATTCGGACACGGTATCTCATACCACCATGCCCAGCTCGCGAGTCTTTACGAGATCGTAACACACTAACAGTTATGAATGGACTTAATTCAATGGTAATAGTAATATCGTAGATTCCTTGAATGTTATACAACCACCAAATAAAAGAATGATCATGCCATGCATTGGACTGATCCAGTCGACAACAAGGGACCTTGGGCAAAAACGACATTGGGTGCGAAGCATCCCATGTAGCTCCAACTAATGTCAGTCATCTCTATAAGTCCGGGATGACCAACTCAAAGTGGGTCATCCGCTTACTTAACATTTTGCATAGCTCGATCCACACGACTACAAATCAGATTATCAAATACATAAACGTAATCATGAAACAATTTAAAACCACAATAGGGTGCATTAACTGAACATATTTACAAATCAGTATAATTCAATGTATATCAATAAAATCCAATCGTATATCAACATCACTTATCAATTTATACACAAGACTTCTAACAGTAGAAATTTCATCTTGTTGAAGAATTTCATCAAACATGTTGTCTACCATCAAAAAGTAACATTAGGATTATAAAAATATAGCAATTCAAACACAAATTGCATATGACATCTTATAATCAATCAAAAATTATTATCTAATATTATCAAGTATCGATAAAATAAAATATAAAAGATTGTTTGCATTTTTAAAGGTTTAATGTGATCTACTAGCGCTCCATATTAAAATTTTTAGGAAAAAAAAAAAATCATCAATCCTAAACCAAGATATTCTTGTCCACCTTTTGAGGCCCTCGGGAAATTGCCCCCAACAAATTTTCATCAGTAAGAGTTTAATTCCCATTATGTGGTCCACCATTGTCTTGGATTTGCCTAAGTTTGAAGATTATTTTGTGAAATGATAGAGAAATGAATGGACGGTGTGGTAAAACTCATACACGTGATGGCCACTCAAATCTCCTGCATGTCCCCAGCTGGAGACGTGCGGGCGTAGGACACAACCGCCGTTCCATTTTGGAAGGAGATAGATCTGGCGGGCACGGATTTCCTGCAAAAGCCTCTCCAAGGAATTTCCTGCGCAAGGACGTTGGATGGGCCCATCGCCATATTTTCGTAAAATCAATCCCATCCATTCATTTTGCCTCATTCCCAGTGGGATGAAGGTGAAAACACAAAATAATTAGCCTGATACAAAACTTTTATAGCCATAAGAATATTTCAACAGGCTCACCGAATCTCCACTGTTTCTTCTCTTGTGGCCCACTTGAATCTTGGATCCACCTCATTTTTATTAGAATGTCCTAAAAAAACCTCACAAAACGGATGAACGGGGTTGATTTCTCAAAAACATGTTGGTAGGCCCACTAAGCATCCTTACGCAGGAACTTCTTGCAAAAGGCTTTAGCTGGCAATCCGCGTCCGGACCTGCGATCCTGGTGAGATACGATAGTTGAGTCTCGTGCATCACACAGGACAACCGTCCCACTTGTAAAGGAATTCAGACCGTCCAAATCGTGAAGCGGATTGCCTGGGATTCTGTTCGCCTGTGACCCCAGGCACAGAGATATTCCTGTCCCGCGTGATGTCGGAATCTGTGTGGGTCCCACAGAGATGCCACTGAATAATCTACTCCGTACATCAGTTTTGCAAGACAACAATAGAATATGAATTTAAAAATCATTCAGATCCAAAACTCAGGTAGGCCACAGAAAATGAGACAGTGGAGTGGGAATGAAATCGTCCACCGTTGAAACCTTCCTGAAGCTGGCCATGATGTTTATATGCCATCCAAACCGTTCACAGGGTTATTACCACTCAGATAAACCTTAGGCACAAATATCATCCTCATACAAAACTTTTGTGGGCCCGACATAGTTTCCAACGGTAAGCATTCAATCACCGCTTTTTCATGTGGTAGACTGGTAGTATGGCCCACATGAGCTTTAGATCTCCCTGATTGTTAGATTCCTTTTCTATCTTCATCTTGAAAAACTGATGGACAGAGTGGATTTGTCACGATCATCTCTGTGGGCCCCACGCACAGGAATATGGTCCGTCCAACTCCACCGATTCATCCAATACATAAAGAGCATGACCCAAAAATAGCCGCCGCATCCAATGGACAGGTATTCCATGGCACCCTTCAGATGATCGTAGCCTTCGTAAATTGGATGCGTTTTATCCACCGTGGGGCCCATTTGATAAAGGGTCCGATATTGCAGACCTGTACAACGTGCATGCGGGGTACTTGATAAAATAATCACATCCATCCAATCCTGTCCGCACAGCTCTATCACTCGGATGTCCTACCTAGGGGTGTACACGAACCGAGCTAGCTCAGTTAGCTCGCTCGACTCCACTCGCAAAAGCTCGATTCGGCGCGAGTTGATTTTTTGAGCTCGAAAATGAGTTCGAGTCGAGTTCGGGCTAGCCCAGCTCAACCCAACTCGGATCGAATCCGGCTTGAATTGAACTCGGATCAAACCAATTTGTTGACTCGGGTACTTGGCTAGTGGTGAGGTGGTATTGCCCACTAAGTGTTTGATAGGAAGTGTAGCCAATGGCAAGGAAGGTATGCACATGAAATAATTACTCTTTTTTTCTTAGTTTTTATGTTGCTTAAAAGGTGTTTGATAAAATACCTGTAAAATTAGCTTCTATTTTACATTAAGTGGGATTTTGAAGGTACAATCCAAGTATATGTGGAAATGTTGCAATAGTGAACTCGGCTCGATTTTAGCTCGAACTCAACTCGAACTAGCCTGAGCCGCACTCGAACTCGGCTTGAATTAGCCTGAGCTGTTAACTGAACCGAGCTAGCTGGCCAATTAAGCTCGAGGAGTGAGCCTAGCCGAGTTCAAGCTGAGGTCAGCTAGTGGCCGAGCCGAGTCGAGCTCAGGCAAGCTCGACTCGGTTCGACTCAATGTACACCCCTAGTCCTACCCCCCCCCCCCCCCCCCCACATCTCCGGCTGGGAACGGGCTGGAGATTTGAGAGCCATCATGATGTACGGGTCTTATCTACATCGTCCATCCATTTTTCATATCATTTTAGGGTATAAGACCAAAAATGAGGTAGATACAAGGCTCGAGTGTATCACACAATGAGGATTAAACTCTTACCGTTGAAAACTTCTTTGGGGCCATGGAAGTTTTAGATGAACTTGATATTTGTGTTTTCTCTTCATCCAAGCCTAAGTAACTTTATTACGAATAGGTTGGAAGAAAAATAAATATCACATTGGGCCCTAGAAAAGTTTCATCCATAAGAATCATTATCATCACTGCTTCCTGTAGTGTGGTCCACTTGAGCCTTGGATTTGCTTCATTTTTGGTCTTATGCCCTGAAATGATACCAAAAATATATGACCTGTGTGGATAAGACCCATACATCAGGTGGCCACTCAAAGTTCTGCCCATTCTCAGTCAGAGAAAAAGTAGGACACAATCCACGTCCTTATGGTGAGGCCACCTTGATGTACGTATTCTGTATCTACTCCGTCTATCTGTTTTTTCCATATCATTTCAAGGCATTATCCAAGCAGATCCAATTAAGAGGTAGACCGTCCCATAGGAATACCTTGATGTATGTATTCCTATGATATGTCCTACCTACTAGATAATTGGATATGCTTCATATGTATGTATTCCTATGATATGGTCTACCTAACAGATAATTGGATATGCTTCATATGGACGGCGTGGATATAGAATACATTCATCAAGGTGGGCCCCACGGCCGCACCGTCTTCGGTGAGTCCGGGATCTCACCCTAATACGGTGGAGACCACGTGAATCACGTGAAACGCTACAGGATTTTCTGTTCATCCACGTGTATCATGCACGTAACTTCATTAAATGGATGATGAACAACCAAACCATTAATCGACGGACATCTAATGGATAATTAAAAAAGAAAACTGATCGATGGTTGATATTTATTTGGGAAAATATCAAGCGATGGGATGGTTAAGATCTCATACAGGTATTAACAACGAGAACGATCCACCCCACTGTAGCGTTTCACGTGATTCACGTGCTGTGGGTATGTCATGAGGACGATCCATCATACACTGCCGGAGCATTTTCATTATTTGTCCACGGAAGGAAATATTAACGGTACTCGCAAAGCTACACGCAGAGACACGGTTGCAAGATCTAACCGTTCATCAAGCGGTCCCTACAGCTCAAAGGTCATGAAATCTAGAACAACAAGTGGGCCACACGTTAATTGACTACGGATCATCGATTGTTTTTTTGCCAATTATTTCTTTGGCTCACGTGTAGAATAAAAATGAACCGTTGGGCGGGGCAGATACTTCATGGGGCCCTGCCTAATGAATGGTGAGGATCTTACACATACTTGCCATATCTGATCGTGTGTGGCCGAGAGCAGGTGTGCGAGTGCACTCATCAAGATCACATGGCAGGTTCTAAGCAGTGATGGGCCATCTCATCATCAAAATCTGAGGGCCATGGGATCAGATTCATCTCAGGAAAGCAACACGTGCACAACACCCAGCATGGACGTGGCCTGGCTCAATTGCTCTTTGGCACCTCCATTAGAGAATAAAAGGACCCAAACTGGCCTTTCATCGAATCTCCACCGTCAGATGCTGCATCTTTGAGTGGGCCCCACAGTAATAATAATGCAGTTTCAACTTGGAGTAGGGGAGTAACCATCTGATTTTGGGAAACGGATCGGCTACTCACCCTGCCACCAGCCAATGGCTAGTGGTCGGTGCTCTGTGGGCCCACCATAATATGTGTGTTTCATCCATGCGTCCACCCATTCTTCCATATCATTTTATGGCATTATCCCAAAAATGATGTTGATCCAAATCTCAGGGAGACCGCACAGTGTTGATTGAAATCCCACCATTAAAAACTCCCTCAGGGCCACAAAAGTTTTGTATGAAGCTGATGTATATATATATATTATTTTTTTTACCTTTCGTATAAGTCTGTATGATCTAATCAGCAGGTTTGATGCATTACAGTGGGTCCTAGGAAGCTTTTAACGGTGGACATTCACTCACAACTGTTTTCCAATGGTGTGGTCCACCTGAGATTCAGATATACCTCATTATTGGGATCAAGCCTGAAATTATCTTTCAAAATGCATGGATAGCATGGATAAAACACATACATCATGGTAGGGTCCACATAGCACCGACCACTAGCTACCTGATTTCGCGGGTTGAGTATGTACCATCCGAGTTGTACGAACGGTTCAAAGGAGATCAAAGTTACATGGGCCCCACAGTGATGTATTTATTATATCCACACCCTTCATCCATTTTTCGAGATCATTTTAGAGCATTATCCAAAAGATGAATCATATCTAAAAATCAACTGGACCACACCGTAAATAACAGTGGGGATAATGACTTTCACCTTTTAAAAATTCATGGGGCCATCGTAACGTTGATTTTCCATCCAATCTGTTCATAAGGTTACAAGGATCTCAAAGATCTCAAAGATCTGGATGAAGAGGGAAAAAAAAATTCATATCGATCCAGAACAATTTTCATATTGATCCAAAACTTCTGTCACCTCTAAATGGGTTTCAATGGTAGACGTGTCTAGTTAATAGTTAGATCTGTCTTATTTTTTGATTCAAGACTTAAGACGAGATCGTCAAATGAATGGACGGTTTGGATATAACAAATACCTCGTTATGATATCCACATAACTTGCTGACGTCAATACACCGGCTGAATAGCTAGCTGGTATTAGTAGACCAGCCAATCCGCTCTCTCTGATGTTTTGAAGTAGATTTCGGACAGATTTTGTTTTCTTTCTCCGGCCTTTATCTCTGATGTTTTGAAGTAGATTTCGGACAGATTTTGTTTTCTTTCTCCGGCCTTTACGGAGACAACTGTGTTTCCGATTTGGATAGATCAGATGTGACAGCACTTCGTCAGAGATCTAAACTTGGTTGGGGGGAGCGGATTGCCTGTGCCTTTATGGGTCACGTAGATGTCAGTGACAAATCCACTCCGTCTATCAGTTTTGAAATACAACTTTATTACATTACATTAAAAAATCATTGAGACCCAAAACTGATATGGGCCACACCAACAAAATAGTGGGAAAAGCAACGCTTACCGTTGAAACCTTCCTGAGCTGTCCATACTGTTCATGTGCATCCAATTCGTTCGTAGAATTTTTACCACTCAAGAGAACTGAAGAAATACCATCCTGTCACTGTCTGCATTCAATCCCGCTGTTTCGTGTGGTACGGCCCACGTGATTCTGATTTTAAAATCTTGTCCCATGGTAGTATTCCAAAACAGGTGTACGAGTCATGTCAATTAGTCACGGACTTCACCTGTTACCGGGGTCACGGGCAATCTAAACCTTTGAATGGCTTGGAATTAAAGAACTTGGATCCTCTCTTAAAACAAATGAAATTCTCCACATCATCAATCACTTTTAAATTAAATTACACTTTATCGCAACTTTTCTACCCACCACAGAAATGGTCACGACTTAATTCACACCATTAGGGCCATTTGAATATTTATTTGCCATCCAAACCTTCATCCAGGGTCAGTTAACACATCTTTGTTAGCCACCTCCACTAGGGAATCGATACCAAGACCTCCATGTTGAAATTTACCATCCAACCTATTGATAAGATACCACACAAATATCGGCTCAGTCCAAAACTTCGGTGGCCTATAAGAAGTTTGTAATGGTCAATTACCACCGTTTTCAGTACTATGGTCTACCTAAGACTTGAATCTACTTCATTCAAAAGTTTGGTAGCTCAGGATAAGTTTTTAATGGTTAATTATCATCATTTCTTAAACTATAGTCCACCTAAGATTTGGATTGGGCACATATATACATTGAGGTGGCCCAATAGTTAGATCCACGTGAATCCACGTCCTGAAAATATAATCTTGGAAGTGGATTGAGTGGTGACCCAACACCATAGATATACTAGTAACCAAATTCTTGTGAGGGCCACCTTGATATATGTGTTTTATCCCCACCATACATCCATTTTGCTTTCAAGAGCATGAGCCCAAAATTAAAGCATATCCAAATCATGGGGTGCAATATTGATGGAGGGTGGCCCTGTAACACTTGGCCCATACAGAATAGTGTCTCGAGGCGTCCACGTGGGAATTGCCACAGGACCTCACGATTCGACCGGTCGTGTAAGAGATATTGCCAACAAATTAACCCGGGTTATGCCACTAATGCGGTCAAGTCTGATTATGTTCGGACCGAGCTAGACGTTGAACCCAGTAAGACGGACATTATTCTGTAGTAAGATCTGGATGAAGAGGAAAAACAAATTTCATATTGATCCAAAACTTGTGACCTCTAAATGGGTTTCGATGGTAGACGTTCAATCCCCCACTACGTTTTGTTGTGTGGTCTAGTTGATAGTTAGATCTATCTTATTTTTCGTCTGAAGCCTTAAGACGAGATCGCCAAATGGATGAATAGTTTGGATATAACAAATACCTCATGATGAGATCCACAGAACTTGCTTACGTACACCAGCCAATCCGCTTCCACTGATGTTGAAGTAGCTTTGGACGCAGATTGCGTCCTACCCCCGCCCAGACGATAATCCGTCCGGGCAGGGCTCTGTGGCAGTCATCGTAATGTAAGTGTTTTATCCATGCCGTTAATCGTTTTTCTCATAACATTTCAAGGTATGAGCCAAAATATTAAGTAGGTTCACATCTCCAGTGGACCACACCAAAGGAAGCTAGAGTGATAATGACACTCACCGTTGAAACCTTTCAAAGGGCCACCATGATTTTTTTTTACCATACAACCTATTAATAAGGTCATGTAGACGTGGATGAAGTGAAAAAACAAATATCAGCTTGATCCGAAACTTCTCTAGCTCCCAAGAAGTTTTTAATGGTGGACGTTCAATCCCCGATTTGTGGTCCACTTAAGCCTTTTTACTGCCTCATTTTTTGGCTCATACCTTAAAATAATCTGAGAAAAACGATGAACGGTGTGGATAAAACACTTACATCACAGTGGGCCCCATAGAGACCTGCCCGGACGGATTAAGGGTAGGACGCAATCTGCATCCAATAGCTTTCTGACAGATTTTTCTTTTTTTCTCTGGCCTTTACGAAGACAACTGCATTTCCGATTTGATAGATTAGATGTGACAACACTTCGTCAGAGATCTAAATGATGACGTACTTGGTTGGGGGGAGCAGATTGCTTGTGCCTTTATGGGTCCACATAGATGTTAGTGACAAATCCACTCCATCCATCTGTTTTGAAATACAACGTTATTACATTATGCTAAAAATCAGGCATACCCAAAACTAATACGGGCCACACCAACGGAACAACAACGCTCACCATTGAAACCTTCCTAAGCTACCCATAATGTTCATATGCCATCCAAATCAATAAACTGAACAAATATCATCATATCACTGTCAACAGTCAATCCCCGCTGTTTCATGTGGTAGGGCCACATGATTTATGGATCTACCTAATTTTAAAATATTGTTCCATGGTAGTCTTGTGTACCGTCCTGGATTTTCACTATTTTTTATTTAGAAAAACCCTTAAAATTTTTCATTTTAATTAACTTATATTGTCGTTTATTGGTCCTTAACGCTCGAAATGAGCCTAGATATGGGTAGTACCAGTAAAGAACCACACAAATCCGATTAATCAACCGTAGGAAGCCAACGAATCCGCCCGATCACTTAAACATCGAGCTTAGCCTCGGGATTTGTTCACGTAGGGTCCAAATCTAGTCGACCTATCACTGACTAATCGAGACAACCGTAACTAAATAAAGATCTACCCAAAGCCGAGACAAGTAGGGGTCAGATCCTAATTAACAAACCAAATCAATCAGTTACCCCTTTAGCCTAATAACCAACGGCTTGGACTGACTTTAACTAAATCGGCATTTTCGCTAATTGTGAATAGGCTACACTACAAACTTAGCTAATCCGGACCCTAATTATTAAGCACGAAAAATCTCATTACCCAATTCATTCCAGAAATGCCCCGATTATCCAAACAAGCTGTAGACCACTCGTTAGTGGGCCACTAAACCCGAGGCTATTGAAATATATTCGTCGTAGTGGGCTTGATGTCCATCGCGGGACATCGCGCCGAGATCGTGTCTCGAATCATTCAACTTGGACTCGCAAAGCGAGTGCTTGAGTTGTGCGAATACCTTATATGAAAATCTGAAACTTAAGTGAAATGAGTCCATTGCTCTTTCGCAAAGTTGTAACTTTCAGACCGTCAATTCATGGCCAAATTCGGTGTATCGACTAAAGATATTTCTCCACACATATCCATATAGCCGCGACCTCGATCGACTATCAGTGACCGTTGAAAAGACTTTTAATCATATATGTCGATCGACGCATCCAAATGGTGGGCCAATCATATCCATACGTAGATCATCATTAGGGCTAACTATCCTACGATGTATATCAATATATACACCCCATAATGGGCCTGAGAGGTTAGAAAAACCCTCCCATAGGGCTAATATAGTAAAAAAACCCAACTCTTGGGGCCATTTACACCAAATCTGACACTATATAAGGGCTTCATTTGGGCATCCCCTCGCCCCATACGAATTTGTATTTTTCAAAGGAGAGAATGAGACAAAGAAGAAGAGAAAGAAGAAGAGAAGAAGAGAGAGTAGGAGTGGGGGAGGCTTTAGTGTTTCCCTTCATCGGTCTCCTCCAACCAAGGCACTCGCCTCGATCATTTTACTCCACCAAATCCACCCTACTTGCGATTGGGAGGTAAGAAACAAATCTTACTTCCTAACCTAGGTTTTTCTAAAATGAATTGCATGAATCTCATATAGTTCTTGATGTTTATATAGGAATTTGTGATTTTTCTCAAATCCCTAACCCTAGGAGCTCAAAATCAGATATTTCTTCTTAAGGTGCGGACTATTATGCCTAGATTTCCATTTATCGACCCTCGAGGGTCTCAGTTAATGATTTGTTGTGGTGAATGATGTAACACCCGGCCCAACCAAAATAGGGTACTAGGGTGTCCACGTGGGATTTACCGCAGGACCGCTCGATTAAACCGCTCGTGTGAGGGGCACCACCAATAAATTAACCCAGGTTATCCCATTAAGGCAGACAAGTCTGTTTATATTCGGACTGAGTGCGGGCCGTTAAGCCAGATAGGCCATTTGTACTTAGCAACAGCCCGTGCGGGCCGTGCAGCAGTCAAGGAGGGTCGGAAAAATCTAAGAATTGGGAAAGCCGTAGATCTCACCCGGCTTATGGTCCATCGCAGACCACAAACTCAGTAGACGCCTAGAAATTAATTATCCGTGCCGTCCTAACGGCACTTGCCAAGCGCAACTCGCCCCAGCCTTGACCCAAAGGCTAGGATTTAAATCTGGCACTTTTAAATGAAACTGAGATATCAAGCTTTGCAGCTATTGGATCTCTTCTACATTTACGGTGAAGACCTAAAATAATTTTCTACGCCCATCCACAAAATCTGGAACTCAATCGTGAAACAGTGACCGTTGATCGCAAATCGAACCCGTATGGTAAAATTTCCGTCCGTTTGCCTTCATATTTTGTACGGCCCTTCATCGAGCCATGGAGCACTTATCCTATAAATTTCATAGCCAGGGGACCATCAGAACCACCCCAACAGCCAGAATGGACCCTACAGGGCCATTTAAAGATCGGAACCGTATGATAAAACCCACGTCTGTTTGTCTTCAAATTTTGCACAACCCCTCATCGGGTCATGAGACACCTACACGCCAAATTTGGTAGCCAGAGGGGTGACAGGGCTACCCCAAAGCCAAAAGGGAGTCCTAGAGGGCCATTGAAGGAAATTATTAGAACTTAAGGCCATTTAGCCCAAACATAGGAAATAAAGCCATAAAGCTCTCTCTCACACATTCTCACTACTACTCCAACTACAAAAGAGAGAAGTAAAAAAGAGAGAGGAAGAAGAGAAAGAAGGAGAGTGTGAAAGGAAGAACGGAGAGAAAAGTGGTGCCCAAGGGAGGTGAAATCTACAAACCCCTCTTCCCTGTCCTCAAGGAACCCCACAACCACAACTACAAGTGATTTCCATCCGATTGGGGAGGTAAGCACCTCTATTTTTGTAATCTTTTGTGTTGAGTTAGGATTTGTATGAAATCCTAACATGCAAATCATTGACTCAAGATTCCGGCCAATCGACCCGTGGGTTCGACACTTCTAGGTCGTTTCCCCAAGTCTTCAACGATCCATAGGTTCAGACTATTACTCTTAGGTGGCCTAGCACCAATTTTACTATGAATTTATGATTATGAATGTTATGATGATATACTTGAGTAATCTAGAAAGAACCTACCAAGACCCTACATGATAGGTCCTCCCAAATTTCATGAGATGATTGAGTGTTGTTTATTTATTCTTCAACATGATTGGGCTTGATTTGGAGTGGCATATTCATCTCATATATGATTCTAGTATAACCTTCCTTATGGCATGTATGATTGCATAAAATCCTTGTTGTATGTTTGTGCTTGCATAAATCCTTGTCGTATGTTAGTGCTAGCATTAATCCTTGTTGTATGTTTGTGTTATGAATGATGTATAGCTCTTGATCTCTTCAGTAACCCATCAAAATACACATACACATTAATTTCATATTTTTGTTAGTAGTTGCGTTATTGAAAAATCTGAATTTTATGTTTAATGTATGAGTGCATGACTTCACTTGTGTAGAAGATGAATCCTAAATTGTTGGAATATTATTGAATGTCATTAAACCCCTAGGTTGGTTAGGGAGCTGAGGTGGGAGAAGGTGGTCCCGTTGGTAGGACCATCCTGCTTCTAAACCAGCGGGTTTGGACGGATGTGAATGGGTGACAGGAGTTGGACTACATAGGTCGCTTATACTCGATGTTGTCCGTTATGTACTCACCTGAACTCACATGGTCTAGTCCACTTACTAACCAACCATGTTGGTTAACCCTGTCTGCTCACGCCTGTATAGAACCTGGAATACCCTTCAACCACTAAAGCCTATTAATTACCATTTGAAACCGATCCACTGACTCAAGAGCCGAGCATGGTGGAATGGGACACTGTGTACGAGCTGTCAGCCTACACTGGGGTGACGAGCCTCCCCGTAGTGACCGCGAGCGATCCTTCTTCTCGCTTATACTCGATGTCATCCATCACGTACTCGCCGGAACTTGCACGGTCTAGTCTACTTACTGACCAACCATGTTTATTAAGTCTATTGAACCGATGGATCAAGGATCATGGGGTCAAGGATCGCGGGGTCCTGGCCTCGCACGTTGAGGGGCTTGACCTCGCAACCAGTTGAGGGCAATGATACATGGGATGTACTAGTTTTCCTAATCTGCTAAATGAACGGAATTAATTAAAAACTCGGCTAACACTATCACGATCGCATTGCACTAGTTAGGTTGGGGACTCGACAGTTGAGGTCGCAATGAGGGAGTGTTGGACATGCATGATCGTTAGACGAAGTCGCTCGAGGGAGTGTTGTTGCGAGGTCATACATCATATCATATTCCATGCATGTGCATTAACAAGATTAGTTAGAAATTTATGAATATTTGCCTTTCATTAAATTAATCATAGCATTGATGCTTGTTGTAACTTAAGGTTAATAGTACTCACTGAGTTGATCACTCACTCCCACTTTGGGACGGTGTTTTAAAACACCAACCAGACTCTTCAGTAGCTGCAGGTGATGCTGAGTTCAATGAGCCGTGCGGCACGAGCATCAAAGAGGAGGATGAGTTGTCCTACTTCCAGCTGATGGGCGGTTCACCATAAATTTAGCGGATGGATTTTGGATTGCTAAGTGGTGGACTCAGCGCACTATTCTTTTGGAGGTATCATTCTTTTATATTTTTGATGGGCGACGCCTTGTGCGACCCGTTGATATTATTTTGAACTTGTATATATTTAGTCACTTCCATTTCAGTAGACTAGTTGTGATTGTGATTCATGTTTCAAGTAATTTTGTACTGCTCATTAAACCTGATTAAACGTAAAATAGTAAAATTGGTTATAAGTGATATCCGGAAACTTGGGAGTCGAGTGTATGCACGACCCCCAATTTTCAAGGCGTTACAAATGATTTGTAAATAGCTAGCATGTTCATATTTCGTATTTGATTGTAATACGTGTCATTGCTTGTCTATGTATGCTCATATGTTTGATAAAATGCCTAAGTGATTAAACCTGTTATTCTAATGATGCTCACATGATTGATTGAATCTAGATTGAATGCGTTGATTTGTTAATGCTCACGTTTTTTATTATATACTCCAATGAATGTATTACTCTATTGTTGCTCACATGTTCGATGAAATGCCTAAGTGAATGTATTGCTCTATTAATGCTTATATGTTCGATGAAATGTATAGGTCGTTGCGTAGTAGTATGTATGCTATAATCACATGATGTGGTGTTTAGTTCATAGTGATGCTTAGAATTTCTACGATGTTGGGTCGGTCGATAAATCAACCAAATCAACGGGTGGCCCGAGTTAAAGCGACTATCCTAGGCTTGTTCGATCAACCCGGGTTGAACACGGGCGACCGACAATAGCTGGACTACACAGACTGCTTGCACCCAATGCCGGTTGTGTCATGGTTCTCCCAGGTTAATCAAATTAGCCCACTAGGCGACTGATCATGTATGTTTACAATGTATAATACTATTAAATGGAATCTAGGATATCCCGTTCCCAATGGATGTGTCCACTCATAAAAATTAGTGTGATACAATCCTACTAAGACTCATGAGCCGGGCATGGTGGTATGAGACAGTGTCCGAGCTATCGCTTATGCTGGGGTAACGAGCCTCCCCATAGTGACCAGTGAGCACCGATAGAGGTAATAGACCATTGTTCGAACGGCCCCCGTCAAATTACCCAGCTGATGGTTGCATGCTAGAGTACCGTTCGAACAACATGGGCGTAAATGGAATTGGGTGATGAGTGCTTCCTCGTAGTAATTTGGTTTTATGTGACAAGCTCGTACCTCAGAACTGAGTGATCATACTCAGTTTGGGTGACGACCCATACTGGGTTGATCCTTATACATTTAGGTATCATACCGTACCCTTAAAATTGTTGATTTATGAGATAAATGGGTGATACCTAAATTTGGATCAAGGGACACTGGTAAGGAGCCGCTACGTGTGGCAACGAGCCACGTGATCCGAATAAGGACTCGTGATATAACGTCGGTATCCTAGCTTCGCCAATATGCTGGATGAATTGAACTTAATAATTACTCGGCTAACATGATTATTCATTACATCGCATTAGATTAGAATGTGGCGAACTGGCGTGCTTGTCATGTGATGAGGAAGTGTTGTCATTTATGAAATGGGTGGTCGGAGTCACGTGTGAGGGATTGTTATTTGGAAAGGGCATGCATCATGTCATATCTTCATATGCACATTTAACAAGAATATTTAGAAATTATTTGATTTCGTGTTTATCATTAACTGCGCTAATTGTTTCGATAGCATGTGTAACTTAGAACTAATGGAACTACTGAGTTAGCTACTAACTCCCACCTGGGACGGTGTTTTAAAACACCAACCAAGCATATTATTGATGCATGTTCTATCGAGGCCTCAGACAAGTAGGCTCATTTCAGGCTGTGCCAACGCTGTTATGTTTTTGAGAATTCGGTGTAAACTGAAGGCTTTACACTTTAATCGTCTTGGGTATGTATATTATGGATTGTGGTTTGTATAATCCCATTTTGGGCGATCATCACAATTGGAACTGTACTTTTAACTCTTAGCTCTATATTTCTCAATCTATTGTTATTTCTACCTCGTTTTGGATCCGCTAATTCGAATTGCGCTACTCTGATTATCTGTGTGAAATGAATTTGAATCTGAATAAGGACACACGTGCATTCTCATTTGGTTAACACCCGGGAACTCAGGTTCGAAGTCTTTGTACTCGGGTGCCAATTTTCAAGGCGTTACATCTTCCAAAACAGGTGTACCAATCATGTCAATTTGTCACGGACATCTCATGCGAACCTGGCCTCACAACTCATATCTATGTGACCGGGGTCACCGGCAATCCAATCTTATGAATGGCTTGGAATTAAAGAATTTGGATCCTCTACTTAACACAAATGAAATTTTTTTGCTTGGTGCATTGTAATTGGTCGACATCTTCAATAACTTTTGAATTGAATTAAACTTTATCGCAACTTGTGATACAAATCTCAGGTGGACCACACCACAGAAATGGTCATGATTTAATTCACACCATTAGGGTCATTTGAATGTTTATTTGTCATCCAACATATTGATAAGAGACCATACAAATATCAGCTTGGTCCAAAACTTCAGTAGCCCACAAGAAGTTTTTAATGGTTAATTACCACCGTTTCCTATACCATGGTCCAATGAGATTTGAATCTGCTTCATTCAAAAGTTTGGTAGCCCACAAGGAGGTTTTAATAGTTAATTACCATCATTTCTTAGACTATGGTCTACCTAAGATTTAGATCTGGTTCATTTTTTAATCTTGCTTTAAAATGAGTTTTCAAAATGAATGCACCGCATAGACAAGGCACATATATACATTGAGGTGGCCCCACAGTCGGAAACACGTGAATCCACGTCCTGAAAATATAATCTTGGAAGTGGATTGAGTGGTGACCCAACTCCATGATATCCTGATGACCGAATTCTTGTGGGGGCCACCTTGATATATGTATTTTATTCCCACCGTCCATCTATTTTGCTACCTCATTTTAAGAGCATGAGCCCAAAATTAAAGCATATCCAAATCATGGGGTGCAATGTGAATGCAGTGTGGCCCACACCAGCATTGGCATAATAGCTTCGATAAAAACTAATCATATTATCATTAAGTTCAATCAAAACATATAAAGTTTAATTAAAACCTTTCTAACGTTAAAATAGAATTAAAAGTCTTTTAACCATTAAAACAGAAATTTAATGATTGAAAATATTTCTAAATACTTTTAAAATATTTTTAAGTGTTGGGCTAAGTAGAAAAATAACTTAATGACCATCCCATACTCAAAATCTAAGCTCATAAGGGCGTGTTTGGGCAGATGGATTAGGATGGATTACGAGGGATGGGATCACACGATCCCACGTGCCCATCCCATGCGCACGTTTGTTTCGGCTGGGATCCAGACAACCCGTCTTTATCCCACGGTTATTACTCTCATGCGGTGGGATAAGGATGAGAAATCCCATCCCGTCTCACTCGTCTCCTTGAGCCCAACATCCAAATCCTGCGGGATTGCTGGATACGATCTCTTGCTAGATATTTCACCCGTACGGAGATACGAAACGACGACGCCTCCTGCAGCAGCCCGTCCCTGCTTTCAAACCCGTACAAGGCAGAGATGACTGATCTCTGGTATGGGCTTTCGTCAGTGACAACCATCTCCAGTTATATAGCCATGGATGCATGTTGTGGAGCTCCTTTGATCAAAGCAAGGGGAGAAGGTAAGGTCCGGCCTCTCGAAGAGGGTTACTGTTCGTGATTGAGGTATGTCTCCCTATACCCTGATTTTTCCCCCAATCTGTGTCCTAGATATGGATTGGCCGTTTCAGGACTTTCTATTGTTATCCTGACTTGGATCGGATGTCGTCCCTTTTCAAAACTTGTAATCCTCTCATGAATTCATGTTTGGAATGAATTTCATGTGTGATTGGGAGGAGTTGAGTTCTAAAAATCCATTCGACACCCACATGCATTGCAATGTGAAGCTACGGCCATTGGAGCTGTAGCTTGGCATGCATGCACGTTAAAGGCCTCTTTTGGCTGAGAGGAGGACTTGGATAGGAAATGGATTGGGGCATGGAATCCATCATAAAGGGCTTATACACACAATTGTTCCATCTGTTGGTATTTCATACCGTACCAGTGGATGTTGTTAAGCTCGACTTCTTGCATGATGCAGAAATTTATGGTGTATACCTTGCGGATGGACATGGTGGTGCCTTAAAATGGATTTGGTTTAATTAGGAAGTAAAAAGGCTTCTTTTTTTTTCTTTTTTTTTTACAGTTAGTTTTCAAAGATTACTTGATTAATGTTAGTGTCTTCTAGTTTTGTCCTGCTGTCACATAACCGAACAATATGGTTTCCGTGAAGGGCCAAGGACATCTATTGGAACTTAAACTTGATAGATGCTCCATAAAAAAAAAAATTTGTTTTGTTTTTTTTTTTGTTGGTGAAAATGTTCTGATAGCTGCTCTCTATTACCAGCACCAGTTATCTATTTTAATGCGTGGAATTGGATCTGGAGACGGTTTTTGTAGATGGCTTAGACTTTGAAATTTGTTTGGAGGTCTCCTAGTTCTCATTATTATGATCACCAGTTGTACAGGATAGCCTTCTTAATATGCATGTAGTGCATGTTTCATTTAGGATCATGGGGTTGGAGCTGGGATGATTGGAGGCTTGAATCTTTGTTGATTACTATATTAGGACTATTTTTGAGATTCTCATCCTTCTATGGATAAGAAGGATTTAATGTGAGTTTTAATAGTTTGCAACTCATAGTAGAGTTTGATTTATAAGTTCTTTAATTATGTCAAAAGTGGGTATTCCTTCCCTTTCGGCTCATGTGGATGCAAAAAAGATGTTTGTGTCATTTGGGGATTTTATTTTAAAAATCTGTTTCGATGTATGTTTCGTATGGGAACCTATATGAAAACTTGTATTGATACAGTGATCACAAAATCACCGTCTGAAATTGATTCATTGTATATGTTAAAGTGATTTCATCCAATCCAAAAAGTGGACCAATGAGTAGGATGGGCATATTTGTATTTGATCTTGCGCTTTAAGTCAGTTAGCAATACAGTTATGTATGCATTGACTAGGAGAATTAGTGCTACGTCTTCAAACAGATATTGTGAATGCTCTGATTTCACTTTGAGATATATTTTGATGGTCAACTGGTTTAAACACTGTTAATGTTTCAATATTTTTTATTGGCTTTTTACAGATTACACTGAGACATTCACCTATAGCGACACAGCGTTCATATACCTGCAACACGTAGTCCCAGTATGTTCTAATACATTCTACTCAATTTGGACACTGCTAGGTTGATAATGTGCATGGGTAATATGTGAAATTCATGTGCATACTCCTTTGATACTTCTTCTTCTTCTTTTTTACTTCCTCGCAATTAAAAATTTATAAACAGATGCCACCAATTACAAGTTTGTATGCATACATCTTCTGTTGATTGGGTTTTCAAAAATAAAGTAAATGATTTTTTGAAGGTTTGGACCATGTGTTCAAATTTCAAATTTTATTTCTATGAAAATTAAAGTAATTCTAGGGTCTTACTTGGCATGGCCACCTGAGGCCAACTTCATGTTTATATTTCGTGTTATTTGGAGTGTTGCTTTCATGTTAAAACCGAAACTTCACACACTCTTTATTTAGACAGGTTAGCTTATTGTATCTTGAAAGCAGATTAATTATAATCTACAAGATGTTTTCACGTTTCTACCTCCTGTGAATCGCAGGAGGCCAAGATTGAAACATACACAATGGGACTAAAATCAAAGGCCTGATTATTAACTGAGCTAGGCTCAACCCTACTTCCCAAGTAATAACTGGGTTGGAGCTTAGTCTGACCCTAACATGGCACGTTGCCTTCCTTAAGAGTGCTTACATAAAAGATTGACGGTCTACTGCAAGAAAGTAAAGGGTTTGGGCTTCAGGTGGGCTCTTCCATGGTATGGTTCTAAATTTCCTACAATTCACTTTCAAGTGCATGACCCATATTAGCCCATACAGGGTCAAAAAACCAGGTAAATGTGTGATTCAAGTGAGCACACTCCAAGGGAATTGATAGTCAACTAACATTTACTGATTTTCAAAATTATCGTATGTTTGTAGTCTCATTCGCGAGCTGAGAGGTTGCGTGGCAAGCGAATTGAACGGATGGATGATTTAGTGGTGATTGTCGGGTCGGACCAGGCTACAGGCAGATATGCGCAAGGAAGTAGGAACACTGCGGCATCCTCGTCTCGTGTTTATAGAGACCTAAATGAGTGGTGGAGAGAGCTGGACGATGACACGGATGCTACCGTGGACCTCTCTAAGGAAAATCGCTATGAATCACCTAGCAATTATGGCCGATCAATTAACAGTCAAGCAAGGGAAAATAGGCCGTTTCAGGACACTCGTAATCTTATAACCGAATCCGATTGTAGTCGTGGTGGGAGTGCGACAACAAAAAGGATGCGACCTGCTCGACCCTGTGATGTCGTAGGCATGTCTCTCACGAGTATCGCAGAGGCTATGCGTAACTTCGGACTTGGAAAGGAGGTCAACCGAACGAGTAGGGTCTTAGACATACTAGAAGAGGTTTAGGGGCTAACTAATGCTGAGTTTATTGAGGTTGGTCAGCTCTTGAATAAGGATGAGAAGCTTGTATCCTTTTTTGTTACTCTACGGCCGGAACGTCATGTTGATTGGCTTAAAAAAACTCTATCCGATTTGAAGAGTAATGAAGGTGGTGGCTCTGTTTGATGGTTGCTGATCTTTGGGATTTCAAAACTTTGAAAGTTGGGTACGCTTTATATAGTAATTCAGGTGGTCAAACATTTACTACAAGAAACTTTTTTTTTGGCATGTAATAACTTTCACATATTTTTTGTTACGGCTTCTATTTTTGGATTCCTCATATCTGGTAAGGACAGTGTTATACACTGGCCTTGGACTGTTCCTGGGATGATATCCTTGATATGTAATTATTTAATCTAATTCTGGATCAATTGCTTTTGTTATGTAACTTTTTTTCTAATAAGACCACACTTCGTATAGAGAAAAGGTACGCTCCCCAAACATATGTCAAATGGTTTTATTAAATTATATATTTTTCATACGATTGGATGTGTCTCTTTCTTTGTAGATGCATATGACTTTCAATTTGTTACTATTCATTGCGACAATGGACCTCTTTTTGTAGATGGCGAAGGAAAAATACTATGTTGTCCTAGTTGGGCGTCGGCCAAGAATTTATCTTACATGGGATGATGCGCGAGTCGAGGTGGAGGGATACTGTGGGGGCGGCCATTGAGTGTTTAAGAATTAGAGAGAGGCTACGGCATGCTGGAATAGTTTTTTCAGTCTGGCGAGTGCACCGCCGACACATGGACGTGGATCTCCCTCGGGAGATGTGGCCACATCAGTGGACGCAGTTGATGTCCATCATTCTGCAACGCTGTCTATCCAACACACAGCCCAAGCCACTATTTCTAGGACCACGTCTACTGATGATCTCCCCCCTTCAGCCGCAGAGAGATTTTTGGCACTCCTGATTGGAATTATGGTTGTTTTTTTGGCCTTGTATATTACGATTAAATTATAAATATTGTTGGGAATGTTTTACTAAAACTAATACTTTGAACAGCTTGTTTAATTTGGATGATTTCAAGACATTAGTATATTCAAGGTAGGTGTTGTAGTATTAGTTGATATCATAATCATCCATACAGATTTGATATAGTACTTCCACACGTATGCACAAATTTCATACCAAATGTTGCGTATAGATGAGATCATGTGGTGTGGCCGCAAATGATCCAGTAAAACATATGGACGGTTCAGATGAAACAGATACATCATTGTGGGTCCCACAGAGCACCGGCCACTAGCTACGGTGGACTAGTTTGGGTGTGGTAGCCAACCCGGTTTGGACCAGTCAAAGCCGTACGTGCGAACGGCTGATCCCACAGTCTGCAAGGGACCACTCGGACGTCCAAACGCACAGGGTGGAATTGCAGTTGGTTTCATATCCAATCCCATCTACATCCAAACGGGATCACTCATGTGATCCCAAGATGGCTGTGACAATCCAAACAGGCAGGAGTTTTGGTCCCGGGATATAAGAATCCCATTAGACGTCCAACCGTCCACTGACACCACCATCATTACCTTAAAACCCATCCCATCCCTCCTAATCCCATGGGATCGGTCCGACCAAACACGTCCTAAGTGAATTCTTATGAAACTAATTAATAAATCCCTTAATTGATTATGTGAGTTTCAACCTATCCTTAATAGATGCATAGAGTTATACCCACTTTTATTAGCCACACAAAAATCTTGTAAAGCAAGCTAAAACACATGTGATTGATACTTCGAACTCATCATATATCCTCATGTCTAGATATTAATTAATGCTAGTATATTCTCAAGTCAATATAATCCATAAATAGTGGTGTAGACATCCCCACCTAAAATAAAAATAAATTATTCTTTAACTTTTAGCAACGCTTCGATAACATCTCTAGATGACTGGGAAATCATTGAAAGACCATACAAATCTTTAAATTAGTAGATCCCAAAAATAACCAATGGACCAGATCAGCAGATTGGAGGTTCGATCAATCCAATCTTAACCAAACCTCATTGACCTTTTAGAAACTCAAAACGTGCACCACTCCAATAAAACTGTCTCCGGACGATCCTAAAGCTTCAAAAATCCAAATGGATCAGATAAAAAATGTCATCAGCACGACCTGAAAGTGATTGCCAAACCAAATTAGTGGGCTCGCAACTCAATGAAATCATATATCATCTGATTGTATAGCATAGCCGAAAACTTCGACCATGCACAGTCCCAAATGAACTACATGTTTCCAACCCTAAAGACATTAAAAATCCAAGATGATCAGGTAGAAATGGTCCTTGTGCCTCTCGAAGATAATCACTAGACCTGATCAACCAATACCATATCTAGCGAAGAATAAATTGAGGCCACTCATCCTAACTCTCGAAGTCCTAAAAACCCTCCAAGCATAGTAGTTGACATGGACAAAATGGATAAGATGCCATTAAAGGGATGCTTGTCCAAAAGAGCATCTTTCGTTATAGGCTTTTTTTACTTGATTGGTAGAGTCGGAAAAAAAAAAGCCTATAACCTACAAGGGCCACCTATCAAGGTCTATATAAACCACACAGCAGCAAGCTTCGGAGGTAGTTAACAATCAGGTGTGAGGCAGAGAGAATATACGAAAGAGGGTTTTTATAGGGTTTTGGCATGCGGAATACACGTGTCACACCTGTCTGAAGATTCTCAGCTGTGCTAAAACTCTCCCCGACTTAAGATACAATTCCCAATTAAAGAATACGTAAAGGAAGAGTAAGGTTAAGATGGGACATCGAACCATCCCTTTTGAAAGAAAAAAAAGTGTTTGCTTTTTCCTTATGCTTCTCACATCTTAAGTTGATCTGCATTCTATTTTACACATCCCCAAACACATCAGCAGCATACACCCACTTTCTTTCTATTTTTTGTAACATTCTCTCATGTCTATATTCTTTCTTGGTTTATTTTTGTCTACGCGATGTCTTAAACCCTATAAAGTAAGGTTAGGAATTGTCTTTTGTTTTATTTTCACCTACCTTGGGTTTTAAACCCCATAAATTAAGGGTAAGAATTGTCTTCCATTTTATTTCACCTATCTAAAGTCTTACCCTACAAAGTAAGGCAAGGGACTGCTAGTTTTCGTTTTGCCTGTGTCAGGCCCTAAAAATTAGCACTCTAGTACGAAGCCTTCGATCCTGAATTCTTGGGTGTGAACCTAGCAAAAATGCACGTTGGTGAGTTTCCACATACCCGTGCAGTCCAATTAACATTCCCCCATAATCGATAATCATAGTAACTTTAAATCAGCGGTAACAAAAGTTAAACAAAAATAACTAAACCCTATATGACTAATATTTAAAATATACAATTCTAAAAGTGATGTCCACCCAGATGAGGATTACACAAGCCACAATATACATGTCCAAAATGAAAAAATAAAAATGTAAAGCTTTATGTTATTACCCAATGCTTCAAAAAAACATCGCGATAAACTGAGCCGATCTATGCCTGCACGTCTAATACATCGGTGGTACTTGCATCAATAATATCGCATGCTTGGTGTTTTAAAACACCGTCCCAAGTGGGAGTAACTAACTCAATGGTACCATTTTTTAAGTTTCATATGTTATCAACACGATCAAGCGCATATAATGATAACATAACAAAATGCGCATGTAATGATAGCATCACAAAACAAATAATTTCATATCTAGTCCTTTTAGGTGCATGAATGTTATAATGTGACGAGGCATGATCCTCACAATCCAACACTCCACCAACAAGCAACTTTAACGCCTATTTCGCGGAATGCCAACACTCTCTTATCACGTGACTCCAACACTTTTCGCAAACTACATATCCTAATAAGTGTCATGATATTCATTATTAGCCCAATAATTATTAATCCTAGTTCAAACAACAATTTGGCGAAACCAAGATACCGTCATTGTATCACGAGGCTCAATGCAGACGTAGCGGCTCATCACCGGTGTCCCTTGATCAATTTTAGGATTCATCACCCAAGGACAATTATAAATAATGTAAGAGTTGTCACCCAAACACAAATATAGTGAAGTCACAACATCAATTTCATTAACAATACAGTAGGCTCGTGGCCTTCACTAGTGCTCAACAGTCACTATAGGGAGGCTCGTCACCCAATTTTATACCAATATAGTGGGCTTGTCACCTCATTTTTTACCAATACCCTAGCATAGGCCAATAACTCGGACACGGTATCCCATATCATCATGCACGGCTCATGAGTCTATGTAGGATTGTAACACACTAACGGTTATTAATAAAATTAAATCAATGGTAACAGTGGTATCCCAAATTCCCTTGAATATTATACAACCACCAAACATAAGAATGATTAGGCCATGCATTGAACTGATCCGATCGACAACATGAGACCCAGGACAAAATCAGCATTGCATGCAAAGCATTCTGTGTAGCTCCGATTATTATTGGTCGTCCATGTGCAACCTCAGTTGATCGTATAAGTCCAAAATAACCAACTCGAAGTAGGTCATCCACTTAACATTTTGCATGGCTCGATTTATAAGACTATAAATCAGATTATCAATACATAGACATAATCACAAAACAACTTAATACCGGAATAGGGTACATCAACCGAACATATGTACGAATCAGTACAATTTAATTTATATCAATACAATCCAATGTATATCAACATCTCTTATCAATTTGCATACAAGAGTTTTAACAGTAAGAGTTTCATCTTTTTCAAGTATTTCATTAAACATGTTGACTACTAACAACAAGTAACATTAGTGTTGATATAATGAAGCAATTCAAGCATACATAACATATAAAATTCTAATTATAACAAAAAATCGCCAACATGAGTTTCGGAACAGCCTAATTTTTGTCCAGACTCTTCATCCGGGACAGATGAAGGGCATGGATGGCTGAGATTCAATATACGCAATTATGGTCTTAGCATGGAAATCAAGGGTGGGGGTGTTATGAGTTTCGGTTTGGGCTAATTTTTAGGCCCCAACGGTAACATAAGGTGACCCATCGGATAATGTGAATGCATAATGTGGGTCCCACTCATGCCTTGTGAATATATAAATGCAGTACTCTAATTCTGTATACACACATAAGGGGCTAATCAGCAAGAGAACCAATTAACCAAATTAACCAGGAGCATATATTTAATTCCGTATATGCACACGAGCTCTACTAAAGGGCGAGCCAACAAGAAAACCAGTTAAATAAGTGCTTGTGCATGTTACTCGCATACAGGTTTAGTCCCAAGTGCATGTCAGACCAATTTCATTTGGAGTTTGATCACAAATGAGTGCAAATCATTTTAAAGAGCATAGCCTAATCCGCGCCTCAACCCAATGTTTCTCCTGCAGCGGTGGCTCAGCTTCTCTCCACTCGCTCCATGTTATCTTTTTTTCGAAAAATGGCTGTTGTTTTCAAAAAATGAGATCGTTATTTCGTTACAAATTACACACACACACACACACGGAGAGAGAGAAAAGAAAGAAGTTTTTTGCTTGAATGGCACGCTATGGATAACAGTGTTTAGAGACACTTTTTTGGGCTTAAAAGCACGTCATGTTGAGCAAGTGTAAAAGCGGCTGTGCTATTAATTATTATTTTTATTTTTTTTAAGGTCATGCCATAGATAGGTCGACATGTGAATATCAGTTTGTTTAAAATTTTCTGACCTCCAGTTCCAACCACTAGCTTACTGAATTAAACACCCTCGTCGCTTTCTCCACTAAACGTCCACCAAACAGCTGGGCCAAAGGTGCATCTGGTTGCATTAAATATCATGATATTTCCTAATTAATCAGTCTAACTAGGTGAAGAATTTTCACAACATTTCGTTACAAAACCGCAAGAGTACATTGTAAAAGTTTAACTTAATGAAAATAACGGGAATATATGGAAGATGTGAGAGTTCTATAAAAGATCTAAACAAATTACATAAATCTATCTAAATAGCTATGTATAATATCATATACTCTAACATCCCCCTCAAACTCAAGGTTAACTCAAGGTGCTCTGGGAGGAGTAACTTGAGTTTGAAAGGTATAGTAAACATTTACCCTCGAGTGTAGATAAGATGCAAATCGTGCCACCAAATGGATCCAATGGAGTACATGGGCATTTGCAACTACTCTTATTTCCATCCTATGGATCGGCAGTCTATCAACAGAGAAGTAATCATCATTCATGTATGTCTGAAACAGTAGCAAAGGAACAGGCATGTCTTCTTCTCACATCAAGAAAAACAGTTGAAAGAATGATATTAGTATTCAGAGATTTGCTGAATATAAAAGGAAGAAAATGGATGCTGATAAGGCCCCTTGGATCCCCAAAGATTTCCATCTCTAGCCATCCATGTACACTTTAGCTTTTATCTTCATGTACAAGACCCCAGTATGGCCTTCATGATCTACCATCAACGTCGAACCCGGCCCCAGTCCAGCCAGATCCCTGAGATCCTCTCCCCTTTGGCAAAATCATGTTTCCCTTCCCTCTTCCAGGATTCAGAACTCTTTTCTTTCCCCGCCCCTCACCATCAATGGATGACAATTGATTGTGCCCATTTGCATTAGTTGCATGGCCATCATTTCCAGCGGCGCGTACATTATCGGGCACTTGACCAGCTGACTCTGTTGTATGAGGTTGGGATGCAGTGTTTGGCATCATTTTGTTGCCCTGTGCTTGTTGCACTGATATCCCATCCTAATACAGAAATTAGAACACAATTGCAAACTTTTAAAACTAACCCATTTTCCAGGAACATGATATGAAATCAGTATCATGGTTCAAAAACTCTACTTGGCTCGATGTAGATCAGGTTCACTCGAAGACTCGACCCAAATCAACTCGATGTTAATAATTATAATATTAAAAATAATTGAGTTCACAACAATTACTTACAGCTTCTCCCATTGTTATAACTTGTATAAAACACAAAAACAAGGAAGAACCTGACATGCAGTGCACTGGTTAAGGCTTTCACCTCTCTTGGTATAGGTTCTGGGTTTGATTCACATTCACCCCTCTTGCATTTTTTGAAAAAAACTGCCTTCAAAAACCATGTGACTTGGTTCAAGTCACTAACAAGTTGAACGAGTCTTCTGGCTGACTCAGTGAGTCTTCCTGAGTTGGAACAGAGTCTTAGGGCCGAGTTTCCTGATGGCTCAGCTCAAAATCTTGTCCAGTTGACTAAGACCAATTTTCTAGTCGAGCCACCAAGTTTTAGAACTATGCTTGGTATGTGTGTGCATGTGAAGTCACCACCAAAGATACCCGCAAGCATGGCTCCCTTGCAGATCCAGATCATTCATCAAGGGAGCTCCATTGTTAATGCCCTGGCCCAAACCAGACCCCTCCACTCATCCATTTGCCAATGCGTACATAAAAATGGATGGTTAGAAAAGTTTACCAATGATCCACATACAACATACATGTGTTGCCCTTCTGATAAGTGGACCAGCCTGTTTTGTCCAGCCGGATGCATGTTCACGATGCTGTCCACTTGATGAACAGCCCAGATCTTGCATGCATGCCGCATGCACATGTGCCATGAAGAGGAATAACAAATATTTTTACCGTTTATCATGCATGCATGATGCCACATGTGCACACGCATGCACAGTGCAACATAGAAAATGATGAAAGTTGTACCTCACTAACAGGGACACTGCAGGTAGAAACCTTGCTTGGGTTTAAAGCTTCAAGCCGCCGTTTCAGTTCCTCCAGTCTGGAAAATTGAGTGTTGGTGCTTTCTTGGACCTATTCAAGGGGAAAATTGTGGTGAGATTTACAAAGTGCAATTCACCCATCCAAAACCACTTCGTGGAGGGAAAAAAAGAAGAAAAAAGCCATGTACCAGACTGTTTAGATCGTCACAGAGCTTCTTCTTAATTTCTTCCTCATCCTTTACAACCTTTGATGCTTCTTCCCAAACCTGAAATGCATTGGTTCATCCATCAAGTTCTCAAGTTGGTAGGCCAGAAGCAGTGACTTCTATAATTCATCCACAAAACATTCACACAGACACCTCTCCTCCAGGACACAATCATGCTCAAGATCATCATCATCATCATCATCTAAGCCTTATCCCAACTAATTGGGGTCAGCTACATGAATCCTTTTCCCGCCATTATTGTTTGGATTCATGTTGGAAGTTATGCATAAGTTTGGTGCCACTGCCAACTTGACGCAACCCTCCTTTTTCTAGATGGTGAAGAAAACAGGGACAGAATTGGGAAAGAATGAACAAGAAGTAAATCTTCTGCTATCAACTTGAAGAGGAATTAAATGATCCTCAGCCCTGGGATATATGCATGGTATCCTCAACTCTTTAGTCTGTATGAGTGGGTATGGTGATTAGACTGTTGATTTGATACACCCCACATATGGACCATGCCCAAAACCTCCCTGAAGGGACAATCCTAATGCTTCGGTCAACAGTCTGCAAGTAAACAGTTAAGAAAAACGTATTGCAACAGTGCACATTCGATGGATAAAAGGTCAAAGATTGGATGGCCAGGACCTTCAAATCTGGGAGATTTTGGGGCAAGGTCTACACATTGGAGGACCCATCAGATCAACAGTCTGGATTATTAGGCCTTGGTCTCCATGTGTACAGACTCAATCCTCGAGGATGCTAGACATATCATCAAGCCAAAGAATACAATTCTACCAGCTTGAAACCCCTTTTCACCATTCTCTTCTTCTTTTTTTTCCTTTGGAGAAAAGGTGGGAGCACAACACCTGAAATGCATTGATGGGAAAAGAGCCTGCATACCTAAGAGGGCAGGGCATTTATCATACCACACAAAAAGCTATACAAAATCAAATAAACCAACGGTGGAAGTTGATTGAAGAAAAAATCTACAAGAGGGAGTGTAGAGAGAGAGAGAGAGAGAGGCTAGGGCAACTTGTGTTGTATTTGTTAGTTTGATGACTAACACACACGCACGCATTTTACACACACACACACGCACACACGCACGCACACACATACACTTGAAAGAAACATTGCAATGCTCCACAGGAATATAAAACACACACACAAACATAGTTACATGTATTTCCACTCCCCCTCAAGATGGAGCATGGATATCAATCATGCCTAGCTTGGACTACATACAAAGAAGATCATGATGATCACCATGGGTTGTTGCTCCCCCTCAAATACAACATAGAAAGATGCAAGATCTTCAATTGTTGGTTGTCTATAAAATGTAGCTTACTTTCTTCATTCATTGAATCTTTTCTTCAAATAGGAGGCCATAACCAAACTCAACAACCATCAAGTCACTAACTCATCATCCACATTCAAAATCCTCTCACAAACATGTACAACACTGTACAATAAATGAGTGAACTACACTCACAACACTTAAGAGAATATACACACAATAGCAAGTGAGGACATGTGCAACACTATGTCAGTGAATTACACTCACAACTAACAACAAGGGCCTGATAAAGAAAAAGATGATGAACAAAAAAGGAAAGCTCCACTACTTCTAAAAATCCCCCATTTCAAGTTGAGTCAAGCATTACGTCGAAAAGTTTGTGGACGTAGTACCTCTAAGCACGGAAAAAGAACATCAACTACATAATCACCATCAACATGATTCTACATCGGATTTCACAAACCCATAACACCATAACATGGAGGAATAAAGAAATTCTAGCAAAAATCCAAAAACAAGGGCAAACGACACCCATTTCTCACAAAAAAAAATTGCCATAGCACACCCAAATCTTTACAAAACTTCATGATTATTGTTTTTGATGATAGCATGTGATCATCCACACTTACCCCATGTGGAAAATCTACCCAAAAAACTTTTAGAAAAACAACACAACAAGAAAATCAAAATATGAACTTTTTCGATTTTTCTCTATTTTCGCTGAAACACTACCAAAAAACTTCTCCTCCAAAAAATGCGAAAAAACAAATAAATAAACAAATAAATAAATCACCAATATTCCTCCAAAAACATTATCTTTCATATCCCAGAATTTTCAGCTTCAAATGACTGCCTATTTGTACCCTACCGACGTCATCCATACATACGGATAGCGTCAACGGCAGGCCCCACTATCGTAGGATGCGATCACATCTACAAACCACTTTGATACCAAGTGGAAGTTGATTGGAAAAGAAATTTGCAAGAGGAAGTGTAAAGAGAGAGTGTGAGAGAGAGAGAGAGAGAGGATAGGGCAACTTGTGTATGTTAGTCTAATGATTAGCACGCGCACACGCGCGCGCATATAGAGAAATGATCACCTTCGAGCCTTCTTAGGTGAGAACTCATGCGCACCTTTGCACACGTCTCATGGGCACAAAATCTAAACGGTCCATGTGGTGCGACACCCCACGAAACCTCTAGGGCCCAACTTTTAGCCTGATCCAAAACATCGGTGGGCCATAAGAAAGGATAACAGGTTCCTCCCTTCATTTGCCTCTCCCTTTGCTATGGCCCCCCAGAGTTTTAGATCAAGCTAAAATTTCGGCCCTAGGGGTTTCATGGGGTGCCACACCACATGGACCGTTCAGTTTTTGTGCCCATGACATGTTTGCAAAGGTGCGCACGAGTTCTCACCTAAGGTGCATAGTAGTTTTTATATGTCCCACATGTTCAATCTGATGAGCATTTTCAATCCATTCTCCTATAAATCATGTCAAATCAATGTCAAATGATTATAAATCCATGATTCTTCATGTTTTGCATGAAAAATCATGGATTTGGAGCTTCGATTTCGAGATTTGGGGGAGATGGGCCGAGTTGTGGAAGAATGGAAAAAAAAAAAATCCAATTTCTTGAAAATTAGTTGCAATCTATGTCCAAACACAAAATCAAACATATATGTAACCAGATCTAGTGATTCTTGGTAATTTGGGATTTTTTAATTCAAAACTAATTAAAAATGTTTTTAAAAATCAAAATTCCACTTTGATCAGTGGTCAATTGGCCCCCCATTTCAAAGTATTTAGGAGTGTTTGATGAAATCATCATCACATACACTCTAATTTTGGAATTTGGGGGAAGATGGGCCGATTTGAGCAAAATTTGAAATTTCTCCATATTTTCTCAAATCGGAGAGGATGAGTACCAACATTATGGTAGAAAGTATCCTCACTGGTATTATTCTACTATAACATGGGTATAGTATTGTTGGTTTGTGGAGCAATATTACCACGCCCAATCCCGTTGAGATAGAGATGATGATTTTGAGCTACCACATAGCTCTATGTGAGTCTAAGCCACAAACACACACATTACTCACAAGTGTATTTCTAGTTTTCTACTTCTTTTGCTTTTGAATATATTGCTTGTGTTTCCATACATTTCTTACATTTATAAATTATATGAATAGACTTTGAAAATACATGCATCAATTCTGTCAGACCACGTAAATTAGGACCCCATACAAAGGAAACCTATGATGTGCACCTATTTTTGTGATGATTTGATTTCTAAGTGTGTATTGATGTCTTTTTTAACAATCCTTGAAGCTCATTGAAAAGTTCAACCAATTTCCTCATGTTTGCGAACAACAACGATACATTACGCGATACAACCGATATATCCCATGCAATAACCAATATGTATTCATATCCCAAAGGTGCGATACATTACGCGATAACGATAGGGAAAACATTGCCCTCACCCACCCCACCCAATTTTAACAGGTTCCAAGTTGATGGCCCAATCCAAACCCAACTAGACATTATTTTAAACTGGGTCCAAAAAAGGTGAGACCCGAACCAATTTGTTAACGGGTGCCCAAAAAAAAAAAAAGAATAAAGAGGGACCTCCACCCATTAAAATCAGGTTGGGTCCATCAGGTACCCACAGGTCCAGGTACCCATTAAAGCCCATGACCAAAATACCATATACTTGACTATACTAATTTATGACACTTGTGAAGGCTGGGTAAGTTCAAAAAGATGTGGAAAGTGATTTAACGAATAATATATATGCAGAGATTCTTTTATGTGAATAACTCCTCTAATTTTTCTTTTCAAAGGATAGCTCAAAATTGTATTAAAAAGGAAAAGAGAAAAAGAGGACAAAAAGGATGATAAGAGGTCATCCAGCTAGTACTACAAAGAGGAAAAGATTCCCCAGCTCCCTTGGAAAAGCCCCATTAGACAATCGTTAGAACATTCAGTAGGTCTAGCCCTTTCCACTAACATCCATCTTGCCTTGAAAAACATTTGCATTGGAGAGGCCATCTTGTTGTTAAAATTCCTACTGTTGCGGTCAAGCCATATTGCCTAGATGATGGCTAAGAGTGAGAGGCGCCAAATCAACTTCCTCTTCCTTCTTGCCCCGTGAAATGCCACATGGCTAGAAGGTCCCTCATTTTTTTTTGAGGCATCACCCAGGTAGTGTCCTAAGATGCAAGGAACTTTGCCCAAATCACCCTCATAAATTCACAATGAATGAAGAGGTGTCCACCAATGACTCATCTTGCAAACATAGGATGCATCCAATTAGTGAGAGTCATATGCCGCTTCCTCAACTTGTCGATGGTTAGAATTTTATTCTTACCACCAACCATGCAAAAGCCACCACTTTGGAGGACCGCAAATATTTCCATATGTGACAAATGGGGTCTCTAGCATGGACTACAGTTTTATTTGGAGAGTACTATAGAGAGACTTGACCGAGAAACCCCTAGACTTTACAAATCATTTTGTCCTCCACCACTAAAATTCCTTAATTATGCAGTTTCTCCGTCAATTTAACATAATGACCTCCACCATTGAAATTCCTTGATTAAGCAGTTTCTCCATCAAGCGTTTGAGAACGTTTCTTCTAAAAAGTGGATTCCACACCATCAAGCGTTTCTTCTAAAAAGTGGATTCCCCGGTTTGAAGGATATGTGCTCTCTAAACGAGTTAGCCACCCCCAAAATCACTTTTCATGAACAGACAATCTATAGCGAGAAGAAGAGGCGGTGAACCATTTCCCTCTCTCCTCACCATATCTGCATGAGATCACCTTATGCCATCGACTATCCTTTTCCACCCCAAACCTCCACAAACACTTAACTAAGAGATCTAGGTTAAAGAATTTAAGCATCTTATTCTGAGACCGCCTTTCTCTTTAGATTCTAAGCTTTCCTTTGAGAGAAGATTCTTGTACAAATTCACAATAGAATCATCAACCTCCCCTTTCCTCTCCATCCTTACCACATTGATCACCAAGCTATAGATGCGATTTTTCCTTCCCATGCTAGCAAAACCATGGAAGAAACTAGTATTCATATCCCCCTCTTTTAACCACACTACCCTTGATCTTTGCCTCCATTTGACTTCATCTTCTTTGAACCTGTTTATTAGATCTTGCTTCAAAAGCTAACGCTAGATAAAGTCCTCATTGAAAAGAGAAGCTCCTTCCTCCTTTTTGTCCAGCTTTTGAATGGCCTTTAAAAGTCTCGACTTCTCCTCTTCCAATGATCCGAACCTGTTTTTGTGCCACTCCTTTATCTTACTATTAAAAGTCTCAACATAAGAAGGTGACTAGCCCATCCAGACACCGCCAGAGAAAAATTCCTCGTTTTCCAGATAGAAGTTCAAAACGAAACAATTTAGGTCCCCACAACTCTTCTCAAGAGTTAAGGATAATAGGGAAATGATCAAAAATAATTCTAGGGAGACAATTGTAGAGGGAGATCTATCAGCTCATTGCATTCCACCCAATCTAAAAATTACACATACCACTGTCCATACCTGCTGCTGGCAACCACTCATAAGGATATCACGCCATGTTCATATCACCCTTGATGCACCACAGGCCACTCCATCTAGTCCTAGCATCATCCAACTCGGACCAAAAGAGAGGTCTAAGATTAGGGTCATTGGATCTGAAAACTACAGAGAACAACCAAGCCTGTCCTGTGGTTGTAATTTGAAAATGAGAGACTGAGAATCTACCTAAGCACCAATATATCTTAGCAAGACTCCTATCACCACACACCACCACGACTCCTCCCGGCACCCCATTAGAAGTTAGAGCAACCTAATTGAAAGATGATCCAGGACATAAGGAAGCCACCGAGCTCCTGTGGAAGGCTAGCACCTTGGTCTCCTTAAAAGCAGCCAACTAGATCTTTTGACCTCTGCATAACTGTTTCATTTGGCCTCTTCTAGAGAAAGACCCCAATCCCTGCACATTCCACAACAGAACTTTCATTGGCATAACTCTTGCTCCCCCTAACCCTTATAGCTCTGAACTCCCCTCTTTCCTGTTGTTTCCAACAATAACTACCAACCCTCTCTTTCCATTTGTTCCTTGGAGTCCCCCCTTGTTGTAATTGATCGAAGAGTCAAGCCTAAGCAACTCTCTCTTACCTGTTTGTTGTTTTTACCAAACCCGCTCCCCAATTTTCTTTTTTTAGCAACTTTTACCTTTCCTCTAGTAATTTAAAAGGGTCACATACATCTTCATTACTGCCTTCACTTGTCACTACTACTACTTTACCCACACGCATAATACAGTCCTTGATCCATTGCAAGTCCTATTTATACATCAAACGTATGCCCGGGCTAACCTGTTGACATTATGTGGCCATAATCTCTGCTTGGTTCAACCCCCGAGGTGAGCTATCTAACTAATGCAGGGGCATTTTCACACCGGGCTCAAGTGGGGTAGCCTATGGGATGCGGCAACACACTTGGGGTAGGCAGCCCGTGTGAGGCGGTAACCATGTGATTTAGAGTCCACGAGGAGGGTTTGACCGAGGTCCTAACCTATGAGATGTGGGACCTGGGCTATGAGATAAGGGGATTGATTCGCCATGCTCTTACAGTTCGAGCTTTTAGAGCAAGTGGTTTTTTTTTTTTGAAAGATAACTCAATTCATTGAAAGAGGAAAGGAAACAAAGAAAAACAAAAGAAACAAAGGCCTGCCGAGCTGGTAGACAGCAGAAAACAAGGTAAAAACAGAAAAAGAAGAAAAGGAGCAAAAAGGAAACATTATATCCCCAGGAACATCAGATCACAGTCTTTCAACTTATCGTCAATGGAGGCCCACTCGATAATACAACACTTGGCCCTGGACGAAACCTTCTGAACAGAGTTGGAATAATCTCTAAAGCATCTGCCATTCCTTTCTTCCCACACGGACCACCAAATCGCTAGAATAGACATCCTCCAAAGTCTAGTGGTAGTCTTACCACACGCAACCCCATTCCACTAAAGGAGCAGGAGATCAACCGAGTGAGGCGGTACCCATGTGATTTTAGAGCAAGTGGTTAATTGTCCTACATTAAATTGGTATCAGAGCGGGACGTCTCGGGTTCGAGACTCCTCACTGGGGGTGATTAATGCAGGGGCATTTTCACACCGGGCTCGAGTCGGGTATCCTGTGGGATGCGGAGACATACTCGGGGTGGGCGGCCTGTGTGAGGCAGGTGGCTCAAATTTATGATTTATTGCTCATATAATCTGGAAATCTGATTTTATCATCACCTTAGAATAGAAAACTTCATCTTGCATCAATGATAAGACCCATAACCACTGTTGTCGAATTGCATATGCGATCATGTGCGATTGCATATCACAATCGCATATGCGACCACATTTTTTTAAAAAAAATTTCAAAATTTTAAAGAAAATCGAAAAATAGGAAAATTATCAAAAAATATAAGAAACTAAGGGGAACTTTCCTAACTTAATAGATAACTAATTTGACATATTTAAAATACATTTGAGAGAAATAAAATCAATTAAACAATGAATTAAACATCAAGTAATCAATATTCAACAATATAGTCAACAAGTAAGAAATAACAACAAAATCAACAAGCTATTTATTTATTATTGTAGAAAATCAACAGGCTATCTTCCTTGAAACTTTAAAGTGCTTGAATCTTGATCTTCTAACTTCCAAGATAGAGGGAATGTAGGGAGAGAGATAAAAACCACTTAGAAATAGGAAATGTGAAAGAGAGAGAGAGAGAGAGAGAGAGAGAGAGATTAAGACCACTTGGAATTAAGAAATGTAAGAGAAGAAGAGAGTAACAGAGTTTTGGGGTGGGAATATTGCAAAAGGAGGAGGTTTGGAAGCCTTTTTATAAGCAAAAAAATTGTTTTTCTTTTTGCAAAAAATAAGAATAAAAAATTTAATGTGCCATGGCCAATATGCAATCACATATGTTGTATGCGATCGCATACATTGCATATTTTCGCATATGCTACATATGCGATCGCATATGTGCTATGATCGCATACGCGACCTACATATGGATCTGCGCATATGCGGTCGGACATGACAACACTGCCCATAACCAGTGTTTTAAATATTGACGATATCAACCGATATATCCCACAATATATCTTGCATCCCCCCTGTGCGATACGAAATGCACAAGTAGTGCAATATATCCCACATGTTTGATCCGGTGAACATTTTCGATTTTCAATCCTTTTTTCTGTAAATCATGTTAAATCAGTATCAAATTGTTATAAATCCATGATTTTTTCATATTTTGTATGAAAAATCATAGATTTGGAGCTTCGATTTCGAGATTTGGAGGAGATGGGCCGAGTTGATGAAAATTGAAAAAAAATCAAAATTTCTCAATTTCTTGCAAATCGGTTGCAATCTTTGTGTCCAAACATAAATTTAAACATGTATGTAACCTAATCTAGTGATTCTTCTTTCATTTTTGAATGTATTGCTTGTATTTCCACACGTTTTCTTACATTTATAAATTATATGAATAGACAATATACTTGCATCAATTCAATTAGACAACGCATAGATTACTCCATAGAATACCCATTATGTGCACTAGTTATTTTTTAATATTTTGATTTATAAGTGTGTATTGATGTCTGTTTTTAACAATCACTGAAGTTTCATTGAAAAATTCGACCAATTTCCCAATGTTTCCAACAACATTGGTACATTACGCGATACAACTGATATATCCTATGCGATAACCGATAAGTACCCATATCCCAAGAATGCGATACGTAACGCGATACCGATATTTCAAACACTGCCCATAAGTTAAGACTCAATCACTACTATAAACTTCCAGATTGTGGACAAGACTACAAATAGAAAGAAGTCGCAACTTAGAAATATTTAGCAAGCATCTTACATCAGAGGAGAGAGGATTGATTAAAGTTTCAACTGCCAATTGCATGAGTTTAAAAGTAGGTAGAAGCTTATAAGGCTCTTCCTAATAGGAGCTTAAAGAAGGCAAAATACATGCATCCTCCAGGAAAGCAGATACTTTCAAAACTACCAAAGCAAGAAGAACAAACCTTCCGTGCTTGATCTTCCTTTAGCTTGGCAAGACGTATTCTCTCAGTTGATGATTCTATCTTCTTTCGCAAGTGTTCAAGTGCTTATATTACATGCCACAAAAGAGAAAAGAAATGGAAATAATCAGTTGGTTTATATGATCTATGCATATAAATAAAAGAAAATTCATAAAAGCATATAAGCAAGGTGCACAAAAGGATAATGAGATGCAATAGTTCATAGCTGGAGTGAATATGAACTAACCTGCCTTTTTTGGCCCAGCAGTGAGTTTCAATTCAAATGTAAGACCTGCTAGCTCTCGTTCAACATCACGGATCTTTGAATAATTTTCTTCAATATATCTGAGTTGTCATGGAGTATTGGACAAATATCAAGGCCCATCTTTCTAATTACAGGATTCTAATAACAAACAATCAATAAGAACAAGGAGAAGCATTCAAGAAAACTGCAATGAATACAGCCATCCATACTTTGATTCATCTTTAATTTATTTTTTTTATTGGTGATTCAACTTAAAAAGATTACAAGTTAGCATAACCAGAAAGAGACAATCATTACTAGAAAATGCAATACCTGAATGAATGAAGAACTTTTACTAAAAGAGAGGAAAACGAAACAAACAAACCAACAACAGCCACAAACAGCTAGCCCAATCAACAGCCCAAAAAAAGGGACAAAAACCCGCCCAAACAAATGGGGAGCTTGACTGATTATTATTTAAATGTGCCCTAATCAGCTAGACCAATCAATGGCCTAAAAACAGGGACAAAACCCCGCCCAAACAAATGAGGAACTCGATTGGTTATTATTTAAATGTGCCCCAATCCATGTATAGGTTTCTTCTTCTTCTTTGGAATGATTAAAAAACTCTACCTCCTAGAGTTCTTAAAGTTCCTTATCATTTAACTATATGTTTGAAATGATTAAAAGGTGCTCTCTCCTGCTCCTCCTTGGCAGTTGGAGAACTAGCACATGAACGTGTAGGTGCCAGGCATGGGACATATGTCAAAAATGACCTAGCAAACTCTGATTGTAAAAAGATGTATTTCACCAAAGGGAC